>NC_132989.1:67197104-67500134 GCF_048564905.1 Vicugna pacos
CCTTTTAACTTAAAAACAACTTAAATACACTTCTGTACTGGGTTATGTGTATCAATGTTTACTACATTAAAAATTAAAACTGGGAAATTTAAAAAATATTCTTTTAAAATGACAAACCCATTACATAGTAACATAAATATTTCCCAAAAATATATTGAGAAGAGTGGCACTGTTTTTGTTTTTGCAAATCTTTTCATGTTTGGCTTAGTAGCAAACAGCTGTATTCTCTTCTATGTTTCTGCTTCAATCTGCTGTGATACGTTGTTTTAGTTGAAGTATATAAAGAAAATATGGCTTCACACAGATATGTAGTTGGAAAAGGAAGAAATAATTTAATAGGCTTTTCAGATAATTGTGGACAGTCTTCCTTGATACGATAGTCAAATTTGGCAAGTGGTAGTTTCTTAAATGGTTAGTTGTAATGTAGAATCTGAGACCACATCAAGGAACTTCGATATTCTATTACACTAAATCTCATTGCTCTGTCTTACACTTTGAATGCAAGATTTTATAATACCATGCATAAGACATTTGGAAAATACTGATTCCCTGAGTTATGTAGATCTTCCAAGTGTTGACATGTTTCATTATATAACATAAAAAAACATTTTTTAAAATATTACCTCTGATATCAGGTAAGTCTTTAAGTATTGGGAATGGTCAAGCTTACAGTTGGATGAGTTCGAGTTAAGTCAAATTCTGACTTTTCATGTAAAAGCTCAGGTTTCATCATTGGCAACAAATACTGTTAACTGTATTCCTTGAAGTGACAAGCTTGCTTTTGTTCATTTTTGAGAAAATACATGCCAGATACCCAAGACTAAGTAACTGGTCTGTCAGTTATTCTTCCAAGTAAATATTTTTTCCATGAAAAAATGGATAGTTCAGTTTACCACAAGTACTTTTCTTTAAGACAACCACTGAACTTAAGTTTTATGTGTTATTTGACAAATAGTATTGTATTCAGTTGTAGCTAAAATTTAAAGTGGAAGTACAATTATTTTCCTTAAGTATTTATATGTCTACAGAGTTTCAAGTTACATCTCTTACTGCTATCTATCCACCATGGATATGATCACATGATAAGTCTAAAAGAAGGGAACTATCTGTTGAGCACTTGCTATGTGATGAGCACTGAGCTACATGCTTCCACTGCATGAGTCTCCCTTAATTTTCACACCAGTCCTACAAGAGAGTCCTCATTTCCCCCTCCCCTGTTTTATTAAAGAAATCAAGACTCAGTGAGGTTAAAAAATTCCCCAAATCTATGGCTAGTAAGGAACAAAGGTGGGGCTGTAAGGGAAGTCTGTCTGAATTCAAAACCCAAGCTCTTTTCTCTACATAGCACTACTTCATTCTCCGGGAGAAAACAGTTAAGTGTAAATTACATATCTTAGGACATCCATTGGTAAATTACTTTTCAGTAAATCAAAGAAGCAAAATGTTTTTCTGAATACCTTGCTTAGGACTGTGCCAGGCACTGTAAAAGACAGTTTACAATGTTCCCTTACCATGAAGGAAGAACTTTAGAATCCAGTTGAGGAGATATAGCTAACACGTATGACACAATTAGTAAATAATATTACTTAAAATTAACTGTTAAAGTAGTATCTGGAGACCACTGATGGTGTAGGCATTTTCGAAATGAAGGACTGTGTTGAGGACACTGCGTTGACTGTTAGAGTGGGAGTACATTACAAAGGGCCTTGAAAGAGTAAAACTCAATAAACCTGAACTCAAGCCCCGGGAGATCTTTTTATGTGGCATAAAGAAAGAACTTTTTTGTTTACAAAGGTTATTTTTCAGCAGAAGTACTCACGGCATCTTTGAGTGTGAGAAATAAAGTCATGAAGAACTATTTTTTGAAATTCTAGTAGTAGAACAAGGGCCTGAACCAAGGTAGAGTTGGTGAGAAACTTGAAAATCAAATATTACCAGGATTAAAATTTCTGCTCTCCAACAGCTTGTTCATTCTAGATAAGATACTATGATCAAAACAAGGAATATAAAAACATATATAGCTGCCAGCACACTCCCAACAATATAGAAATTCTAGATCCATCTAATTTAATCTATATATGGATTTGATTTTCTTACAAGAAAGCAGCTCACCCATGTGAAAGTTAAAAAAACTGTAAAAGCCTTTTTACTTACTCTTTTGTAGTCTCTGAAATAACCTATTCTCCAAGGAAAAAGGGAAGAGGATGCTGCATTTTTGTGAAATATCTGTAATGCTGATGCCAACAAGATGTGACTTAATTCTTGTCTGACACATGGAGTATTTCAATTGCAGTATATCACAATTATTTTTATAAAAAGACTTAAAGCATCATTTTCATAAGTTATTATTAGACTAGGCCCACTGAAATCTCTTCTTTCCAAATCTTTTGTACAGTACGCCAAATAGAGTAAACACCTGATAAATGTTCTTTGATTGGATGAACTGGAACATAAATCAGTCACCACAATTTATATGTTAATTAATTCAGACCAAAGCAAAGAAGGATTGTGAAACCAAAACATGAAATAGTTTAGAATAATTTTCATCTTAGAGATTAATTCTGATTCCAATGGCTTGTTTAAATTCATGGTTTTGTGGCTCCAAGATATCATAGAAAACTTGTTTCTTGTCAAAATGGTCTCTAATAAAAAGTAAATCTTCAGTGGAATAGTTATCATCTTTTCCAGTCCACACAGTCAGGCTGTACCTACATTAAGATAAAACAGAATTACACAGTTAAAAGAGAAAGGTAAGAAATAGTGAATAAGCCTAAAAATAGTTACTCTCATTTGTCTCTAACCCAAATTCACACAGATGAAAAAGTTAATTAGCAATGGTGGAACTGTTTCATTCTTTTATCAACATCAAAGGGACTAGAGAGAATAAAATTCACAATGCTGATGCCTAAATTAGGTACCTGCAGTATCTGAATTATAGGAATGTTAAATAGCTTTAGAAACCCAGGCTAGCAGCATTGGAAATGGTTCCAATTTTGGACAAAAGAACTGAGAAGACTGCTGATCAAGGAATCTGTTCCCTGCAAAAAACCCACAGCTCTACTCTGGTTTCTTCAGGAGCCAGGCCAGAGCAAAAGCCTGACTGGAAGGGACAGTGAAGAGACACAAATGTTACTGACGTTCCCCATTCATATTCACTTATAAATGACCCTGCTATCCTTTCTGGGGGTTTCTGTATGAGACACAAGAATGCCAAACAGAGCAAATCTAGTTCTATTTCCAGAGTTAAAAAACAATAATAATATATGCAGATTTATTATGGATGTAAGAATATGCTCAGAATTTTCATGTTATTTAAATTGTGTATTTCCATTCCTTCCTGTGACATTACTATCACATTACTCCTATTACATTAGAGTTTAGGAAAATGCAAAGCTGTTAAGTAGTTTCATATTTATTTTCTCCATAAACATGTCAGAATTCAGGGGAAAATCTGCAAAGCATTTCTTCTATTAACTATAAGAAACAGTCTGCCAATGCTTACACTCTTGTTATAGTGACATATTCCTGCCCTTAAGGACGATGACACCATTCTGGAAATGTAACAGAGAAAAGTACTTTGGATTTTATTCTATAGTATTATTATGTGACAAGCTCAAAAGAATTTTAAACTATAGCTGAGAACAAAGAAAAGAAAAAATGAGAATTACTTCAAAAACTTGTATTTTTGCTAAGATGGCATCTTTACTACTTTATTTCGGCACAATGGTGACAAACCTTATAAAAAGACACAGATAGGAATTTAGGTTAAAAGAAGAGCTTTCCAGTGTTATGTTGCTTCTTTTAATCCCCCCTCTACTGTATTTAAACTAAGACAGGAAAAATAAAATTGCCTAAGGGTATCTTAAATTGCATTCATTCAAATCAATTCTCAGGTTTCATTTTTAAAGCCCTTTTCATTGTCAAATAGGAAAACATGCATAAAACATTAACTGTAAACACTTCAACAAGTTATTATAAAATGAACTCCAGTGTAACCAAAACACAAATCAAGAAACAGAACATTACCAACACCTCGCGAGACACCTGTATGTCACTGCCCCAACACCACCTCACCTCTCCCTTGAAGGAGTCCTCACAACCTTGACTTTTGGGCAGCCATCTTCCTGCTTTTTTTTTTTTTTAACCACCTATATATCCGTCCTAAAAGATACAGCTTAATTTTTGCCTGTTAATGAATTCTACATAATTGGAATCATTTGGTATGTACTTTTTTTGGGTCTTGCTTCTTTTGCAGAACATTGTTTGAGAAATTTATCCAAGTTGAAACAGGTAGCTGTGGTTTATTTATTTTCTTTGGAAAGCAGTTTAGCAGTATGTACTAAAGTTGAAAATATGGGGGAGAAGGATATACCTCAATGTAGAGGTCCCAGGTATAATCCCCAGCACTGCCATTAAAATAATAAATAAGTAAACCTAATTACCTCCCCTCCAAAAAAACAAACAAAAAGAAAAAAAAATATGAATACCCCATGACCTAGAGATTCTACTTCTCAAACTTCCTCTCTGATACAACCTTTATAAATGCAGGCACACGTGTACCAGGATATGTGTGTGTACACACATTTATATGAATGTTCACAGCAGCAATTTTTGTAATAACTCAAATCATGAAATAATCCAAATGTCATTCAACAGTAAAACAAATTGTGACATGCAAATAATAGAATATAGAATTAATTATAAATTCTGGATTAGAGCCCTTTTGAGTCACAAAAATCTTGCCCAGCTTTGTGCCTAAACTGTACATGTTCTTCATGGTATCTTTTCACAGAAAGAATTCCCAGATTTTAATGAATTCAAATTACTCAAACATATCCTTTATGGCTAGTGATTTTTGAGTCTTGTTTAAGAATTCTTTCCCATCCTCAATGTTATGAAGATTTCACTACTGATATATTCCATTAAAACTTAGTTGTTTACCTTTCATATTAAAAAAAAGACTCTGAAAAAGATAAAGTTAAGAGAAACCCAAAATCAGGGATAGAGTCCGTGAGGCCAAAGAACCAGGGAGTTTCAAACTGAAGAGGGTGACCAGCAGTACGTAAATGTTGCAGAGGTTAAGAATTTGGCTTGAACAAAGTATGATCTTCAAATGAGAAATTTCAGGAGAGTAATTAACTACATAGTAAGGGGAAAGTGAGGAAGTTGAGGAAGCAGATAATTAAAGAAATGGGATTGTAGGATCATCCTATTTGAACATGGCAGCCTGAAGTCAGCATTGCCTCCTTTTCCTCCTAGGGTCACTCCAAAGTAACAAAAAGAACAAAAGACTGAAAATAGACACTTTATCTTCAATGAAGTTAAGAAACAGAAACTGCAAATTACAAAACAGGTGACAAGATTTCCAACAGCAACAGAAATTAAGGGCAGATGGGCATGGAGGTGGAGAGAGTTTGCTCAGGTATGCAGATTACAGAGAAAGCCTGTAACAAGACACTTCTAGACGAGAGTCATACCCACCTAAACACTGCATATTAGGAATGGGATCCTTGAACTACAAGTGGGAGCTTTCCTGGATTAGATTTGGTCTCAAGAAGCAGTGGAAACAAAGAGTTAGAACAGGGAAGCCATAGTGGTAGGAATCAGACTGTTCGTGTGAAAACCCAAAATATTAAATTTAAGAGATAGATGAGCATTGGATCTGTAGATTTCTTTGGGTAGTATGGCCATTTTGATAATGTTGATTCTTCCAATCCAAGAGCACAAGATATCTTTCCATTTCTTTGTATCATCTTCAATTTCCTTCCATCAAGGTTTAGTTTTCAGACTATAGGTAACCTCCTTGGTTAAGTTTATTTCTAGGTATTTTGTTGTTTTTGATGCAATGGAAATGTATATGCCAGTTATAAAATTCTGTTTTTTAAAGTGAAAAAAAAAAAACTGAACGAAGGGCTGCAAATGGCAAAATTTCCTTCTTTCTTATGGGTGAGTTGTATTCCATTACATATATATGCTGCATCTTCTTTATCCATTCATCTGTTGATGTGCACTTAGGATGCTTCCATATCTTGGCAATTATAAATAACGCTGCTATTAATAGTGGAGTGTATGTATCTTTTTGAATTAATCCTTATTTTGTGGTTGGCTTTATTCCTTTGATAACTATGTAAGTTTAAAAAGCTAAAGCTCTAAATGTTCTTAGAAACAATGAATAGTACATATGTGTAAATTTTAAAAATATGTGCAGTATATTGTGTATATGTATTTACATGCAACGTATTGTATATGTGCAGTCAAGTTGTAAGAATTCTACCTAATAAAACTGAGCAATGAAAAAAAAAAGAGAGAGAGAGACGAAGAATCTTAGAGATGCCACAACTGCCTATCTCCATTGACTGGGGAAAAGTTAAAGGCTAAAGTCACATGTAAGACTCTCTGAGTCATAAGGAGCACAGTCCCCATCCGTCTCCACTATAAACTTTGGGCAAGTAGATGGTCTAAAATAAAAACCTCTCTTTAAGCAGAGTAGTCAAAATAAATCTTGCAGAGATTTTATACACGAGAGTGTGAGAAAATATAAGGAAAAACAAATGACAAATGGAGAAATAAAAACCTCATTTTTAAAAAACTATCAGATAGCTAAAACAGTAAAACTTAAAAAAAAAGCCACAAAACAGATGAAAGCCATGATCAAACATCCTTTAAATGATGCAGTTGCCTGTTTGAAGAAAGAGCACAAAGCAGAGATATGAGTTCACAGGATTTCAAGATAATAGGAAAGAGATGATGAAATATGAATTGGTAGATCTTAGGAAAGAAGTGGAAAATTAATACTATTACAGAAATAAGGTGAATTCTGAAGGTATACAAGGGAGAAAAGACATTGTTGGAAAATACTGTAAGGGACAGAGAAGACAAATTATGAAATCAAGTAAAAAAATGTGAACAAATAAAAAGGAAAGAAAAACTGAAGGGAAAATAATAGATATCAAAGATAGGCAAAAGAGATCTACATATTCATAACTGGAGTCCCTGAAAGAGAAAACAGTGTTACAAATGCAACAGAACAAGTATTTTAAAATGTAATTCACAGAAATATTCCAGAAAAGAACAGCATTTGATTCTAGCTATTGAAAAACAACACCACAGCCCTGAAAAAACTGGTATAGAATGGTCCATATTGAGACATATTCTAGTAAAATTACTAAGCCTCAAAGATAAAGAACCCTTTCTACATTCTGTGTCCCCCATTACCCCTCTCCAAAATTAAGTCACTTATAAGGGCAAAAAAATAATCTGGCTGGCTTCATATTCTTCCACATCAACACTCACATTAGAAAGCGGCAGAGCAATGCTTTCAAAATCCTCAAGGAAAGGCACTATAAGCCAAGAATTGTACAGCCAGCCAATTTATCATTTGGTATGAAGTACAAAGTTGAACATTAAGAAAGGGAGTACAGTCAACTAAAATTAGGTGAGGGGGTGGAGAAATGCACTAATTTTATTATTGCTCATGGAAGTTAACAGGCACTTGTAAAGAAGTAGATTAAGCGTATTTTATAAAGTAGCAGTAATAACAGGAAAAAAAATTAAACTTTCCAAATTTTCAGAATTAAAAATACAAATCAAAGAAAACAGCTACAGTGAAATGTATTTTTAAAGCTATAAAAATATCAAGTACACTAGTTTTTGAAAATGACAAGACAAAACGTGTCTGTGTTATGAATAAACTGTAAGTTAGATTCTTCTTTTAAAAGAAAAAGGGTGTTAGGTTATATTAAAAGGAGCCAGGTATCTAAGCCTCTGATAAGGAATTTAACAACATGGAAAAACAGAAGGCTAGAAGGAATCCTAAGGGTTTGGTTGAAATTGGAAGTATCAGTATGAACTCATGGGTTGTTTAAAACACACACACACAAACACAGAGATACAGAAATGGTTATTGATGTACATGTAGGGTTATGTATGTCTGTGTAGTTGTGTGCATAACTACACATATACACAAACATGTATTTCCCAGTCCACTGAGAGGGAAATGACACCCTAGAAGAAATGATTATACTAAAATCCCATCTCTTGCTTTCTAAATACCACCTGCCACTATAATCAAGCAGGGATCCTGAAAGTGACTGATTTGAGAATTGGGACAAGTACATGATGAGATTGCCAAGAATGTAAGACCTGAGATGTGTCATGAGAGAATATTGAACTAACCCATATTGAGGACATCTTTCGTAATAAAAGGCCTATAGTCTTTAAAACTGTCACATACATGAGAGGAAGGGAAAAACTGAGGAACTAACTAGGAACTAGTTTTTGAAGTTTTGAAGGAAACTGATGAGACATGACAACTAAATGCAGTGCATTTTCTTGGAGAGTTTCCTGGACCTCAAAGAAATAAAAACCATTGCTGGAATGGTTGGTAAATCTGAATGGGGTCTGTGGACTTCCTGCATGGCAGTGTTGCCTCAAAGCTGATACCCTGATTGGGAGGCTGCGTAGCAGTAATACCCTTGTGTGGGGAAGTGCACACTGGAGTACTTAAAGATATGAGACTTCATGACAGGAAAAAAATACAGAAAAAGAGAGAGAGGTGGAGGAGCGCAAGAGATGGACATAGAGACAATGGATAAATGCCGGAAAACGTTAACAATTTGGGAATTTGGGTGAAGGAGATGTAGTAGTTTTTTCCAACTTTTAAGTAGGTTTAAAATTATTTTTTCTAATGACAATAAATCACCCTTAAAACAGTGAATGAAAAATAAAACTCTATAAATTTATTTTTGAAATAAAGGATAAAGCAAAGTTATTCAAGACAAACAAAAAGAAAGACAATGTGAATTTAGGTACAAAATCATTAAATAAGACCAAGAAGGAGATCTTTTAATAATAAAGGTGTAATTCTTCATGAAGATAATAAAAGAGACATAAATATGTACCATATAACATATCAAACATTTAATAAGCAAAAATTATGAAGGCAGAAGAGGAAGCAGACAAAAACACTTTAATAGTTGGAGACTTTAACTCTCTTCATCTGTAAGAGAGCAAGTAGCCAAAAAATTAAATATGCCAAAGATCTGCACACATGCAAAACGGCACACTTACAAGGTGCCGTTCATTAAAGCATTATTCATCATATCAAAGATTAGAAACATCCTTTGTGTTTATCAAGAGGAGGCTGGTTAAATAAATTATAGTACATACATAACTGTGATGCACATTTAGAAAAGAATGCACATCTTGAAAAGAAAAATGAGGAACCTTTAAAAAAAAGCTCCAAGATGTACTGCTAAGTTAAAAAAAAATAAAGAACAGATCAGAAGCAAGGTGTATAATACCTTTTGTTTTAAAAAGGAGGGGAAATGATCTATACTTGCATTCACTCTTATATGCATAAAGAAACCCCTAGCTGTGGTTGTATAAGCAACTAACAGCTGTGATTAGTGAGGCTGGGCAGGACTGGGTGAATAGGAGAGAGGTTTGTCACACTATAGCTCTGTTTGCTGGTTTTTAAACCTTCTAGGAGTTAATTACATTAAAATACTTAAAAAAGCAAACACAAAGGCATAGAAGAATTAAATAACATAACTAATAATGTATGTTAATGTGTCACAGAAACTATTAGTTTTACTCTAATATCTAGTCTCTTTTCTTTCATATAACAATCCCCTGAGTTCCAACTATGCACAAGACTCTACAAATTACAGCCACCTGTCCCAGAATCCCCTGTAGCTAGGTACAGGCACATGACTAAGTTAAAGCCAGTGAGTGTGTGCAACTTCTAAATCATGCCCTTGAAGGAGAGGGTCAGGCCCCAGGCTTCTCTTTTTTCCCTCCTTCCTACCAATTGAAACAGACGTGGTAGTAATCGATATGACCATACAGATGAGGTCAACTTCCTAAGGAAAGCAGGCATCAAGATAGAAGGATTTTGGGTTGCTGACACTGTGGAGGCATCAGATCAGCCCTGGACTATTTATGCTTTCCCCGTTATGTGACAGAGAAACAAACTGAAGTTTAAGCTATTGTTAATTTAGATTTTTGTTATAACAGCCAAACTATATTCTCATTAACATACATGAACTCATACAAATATCCATATATCAAGCCACTAATAAAACCATAATAAAGTCTACAAAGTAGAAATAATATAGACATTATCTGATTACTATACAATAAACCTAGAAAGCTATTAACAAATCCAAAATAAAATAATTCTACCACCTTGATGACTAAAAATTTTTCTCTTGAAACAACTTTTGAGACTAAGGAGAAAAAGCTACCATTGCAGAATATTTATAAATTAACAGTGATGAACATCTACATACAAGAAACAATAAGATACAGCTACAGCAGTGGTCAGAGAAACAAGTATAGTTTTAAATACTTATGTTAATAAATATAAATATATTAGTAAATATAAAAATGAAAATAAATTAAGCATCCAACTCAAGAAATTAGAAGAAACGTCATGAAGCAGAATTTTAGAAGATAAAAGGCAGAAATTAGTAAATCATAGATCAGAGAAATAAATAATCCAAGAGCTGGTTCTCAAAAAAGAGAGAGATTAAATCATTATCTAGTTTAATCAAGAAATAAGGGAAAAAAAACTTCAAAAAAGCAAAATGAGGAAATTATTTTGAAGACACAGAAGAAACCAAAAGGATAAGAAATTATTTTAACCATCTATGTGTAAAAAATTTAAAAACCTGAATGAGGTGAACAATTTTCTAGGAAAATACATCAAAATTGGCTACCAAGTAGAAAATCAACCATTTACCGTATAAGAAATAGAAAAGATTATATAAGTTAAGCTTTCCATCAGGTTTAGATGGTTTCACTATTGAGTTTGCCAAAATTTAAGTACAGGCCACTTCAATGTTACTGTTAACACCTGAGAAAATGTAAAAAGAAAGAAAGGTCCCTAGTTTTTTAATAAAATGTTCATGATAGTAATACCTAAAACTGAGAAAGAAAAACTACAGACAAATCTCACTTTTGAATGCAGAAACCCCAATTAAAATATTAGCAATAAAATTCAGCAGCACATTAAATGAACAATAAATTCTGATCAAGTGGGGTTTATTCTGGGAAATGTGTGGATGATTCAATATATAAAGTACTAAAATAACTTATTTTATTAATAGGTAAAGGGAGAAGAATAAGGTTATTTTCATAGCAACTGCAAAGGCATTCAGTAAAAACTCAATACCCACAGGAATGTGGATTCTTCTTTAATGTTTGAGTATATACTTCCCTTATTCTCTACAGAACAATGAATTACCAAACTGGGTCTTTTTCTGCATGATTTGTGAAAATTCTTTACCTGTTAGAATCTTTATATCTTTCTGACATATGTATTAAGAATAGCTTTACCAGAATCTTTCCATTTTTATGTCAAATGTATCAAACTTTCCTTTTATAGATAGCTTCTAGGTTTTGTGCCTTACTAAGATAAGAAGGGTCTTCTCTACTCTGAAACTGACTAAAAAATCATCACTTGTGTTTTCTTTATGCATTTAATGTTTGGTGTTCACATCTTTAATTTATTTGTAATTATTCTGGAGGAAGGATTAAGGAAAGATGTTAACTTTGTTTTTCTTGTAATGTTGGCCTGTTGTCCCAACACAAACTACTGAACTTTAGTTTCAATGGCTTGAATTACCAGCTTTTTCCTGTATTAAGTTCCATGATAGAGTTGGGTTTATTTCTGGACTTTCCCTGATATTCTATCGACTAGTCTATTAAAGAGATAGTATCAAAGCTGTTTCAATATCTGCAGCTTTTTTTTTTTTAATAATAATTTTTACTGAAGCAACATTTTCTAGTTTTTATTTTTTATGAGGGGGAGGTAACTAGGTTTCTTCATTGATTTCCGCTTGGAGGAGGTACTGGGGATTGAACCCCTAACCTCTTGGGTGCTGAGCATACACTCTACCACTCGAGCTATACCCTTCCCTCAGTAGCTTTTTAATATATAATATTTAACAGGTGATCCAACCAATTTTTATTACATATTAAAATAATAAAATTTGTATATGGGAAAAGACTCCTGGAATTATGATTGAATTCAAAGGGATACTATTCTACCTTGTAACTTTTTGTCAATTTTTAACATAATGAAAAAAAAAGGCCAATATTTACTGGGAACCTACTACGTGCAGCAACTTTTGTGAGGAAAGAGGTGAAAGACACGATGTTGAGGTTCATCAAGGAGCTTCATTCCAGTGAGGGAGTCTGAGGGCTTATAGAATCAGTGTTCATTTTCTCCATCTGTTTCTCTCACACACAGTCTTTACATAACCAGTTTTCATTTTCTTTCTGTCTCTCTCTCTCTCTCTCACACACACACACTATTGTTAAACTTATACCTACCTGTTTGATTGCTTTAGCAGCCAAAGTAACTGAGAACACGACTGCCTGACTAATACCGCTCTGACAGGAAATGTTACAGGCTGATTTAGTTCATTACATATATATTCCATCTCTTTCACCATTGTCCAACTGTAACCTTAAATGAAAAGAAAGAAATTTAACTTCTAAAATCCGAAACCTAAGTCAATTAAATAAAAAAAAAACTAAATTACATATGAATAGGTCAATTCATAGTAATTCAAAAAACTTCCATTTGGATTTAGAGTGAATTAACATACCACTTAATGCAAGAAAATATTTTGAGTAGAAAGTGCAGAAAAAAATTAAATCTGAACTTGGGGGGAGGGTATAGCTCAAGTGGTAAAGCGCATGCTTGACATACACAAGGTCCCAGGTTCAATCCCCAGTACCTTTTACAAATAGAAATAAGTGAATAAACCAAGTTATCACTCCCTCATAAAAAAGAAAACAAGCAAAAATTAAATCTAAAATCATGTCACAAGTGACCTAGAGTAAATTAAAGAAAAAATTAAAACATTAGAAAATAATTTATTCTCTTAAGTACAAAAAAAGCAAATTTTGACACTATATTTACTTTAAAGATTCTGAGGTGCCACATCATTAATATTCTCTATAAACTTAGATTTTTCCATTTGTGTTAAGTTTTCTAAAAGAAAGATTGTTGCTAGGTATTTACTAACTGTTTAAGTAATAATTAACCTCAATTTTTTTCGGGGGGGCTAGTCCAAAATAACTTACACATTTTATTTAAATAGAAATAGCATTAAAACTGACTTCTACATATGTGTTTTTGTGTTTTAAATCATGTTTAGACATTATGAAAAATACTTTTACCTGTTTTAAACAGTTTCAGCAAAAAATTTTATTTTAATAATAACCTCTAAACTCTATCAAAAGCAGGTTATTAAAAATGTATTGGCCAGTAAAGGAACAATTTACAGAAAGCCTACGTGAATATGTTAAACAGCTAAATTCCTTGTAAAGAAGGGAAATGTCTGCATTCCTTTAAAATCTGGAAAATTTTATTTTTTTTAATTAGAAAAAGGTGTTGCTAACAGAAACTATACTTACACTACTATGAACTCTCTTTTCTAAAATTTGTAGCATAAGAAGTAAGAGAGGATAAAACACCTGGTGGTAATGACCAGGGGCCAGTGGGGGAAAAGCAGCTTGGAAAGATTCAACTCCAACATGGCTTAAAGATCAGATATGGTTTAACTCAATCTCAACTGGCCTGAGATTAAAGCCAGAGTTAAGAATAAACTGTGAGTAAAAGGAGTTTAGTATCAGCATGAAGGCTGTTAAATTGTTTCTAGTTTACCTACTTTAACACTTTGAATTATATGCTAAATTCTTTAATAAAATCAATATAAATTAAAATGATTAGAAAATTAAGATAGAATGCATTTAAAGCATGTTATTTTTCTCTCAGTCATACCAATTTTTGGTCTGGGGGATTAAAACCTAAATGTCCTACTCACTAGATAGCAGTTACTCTAATCTCTAATCTCATGTTAGACTTAAAAACTTTACATCTAAAAACAATAATAGCAAATGAGTAAAAAATGAATGCCCTGAACACAAGATAAAGGCTAACATCTCTATAGACTCTAAATACCTTCTTGGTTTGTTATTTTTTACCACATGTTCAGGTGTCCCAGAGCTTATGGGCTGTTTACTGCAAAATCACTACCTAGGGATGTATGAAGAAATAGAAAGATGAATTCAAACAGTGTTACACATTTCAGTCAGGAAAAAGAAGCTGAATTTCAGGTCCATCTGTAATACATGAACTGAAAGAAGAAATTTAGCCTCAAGGAGAGTCTCAAGGCCTTCCATCACCAAAAAGAACATGAGGGCAGCAAGGTACCAGCAGCCTACATTTGGAGCCCCTTTTAATATTCTGGGGACAGAACTTGTGCTATTCAACCACACACCCTCTACTTCTGGCCTCACATTACATGAAAAGCTTTTATTCACCAATTCTTTATCTACCATTTGACATAGGGAGTTTGTGCCAAAGTAAAAGGGGAAAAAGAAAAAAAGAGTACAGAATGTTTTACAAGTTTAAAGAGACAAACTCAGGATTTGTTTAAAGTATGTAAAGAAGCAGCTTTGGTTATTCTAGACCTTGCAAATAAATATTTCCCATGGAAGCTTTGGTGACAGAACATCACCAGTGAATGAGTGTCTATCTGAAATAGCAGAAGAAAGAGTCATACATACGTCTTTAGGACCAGACCTTTCCACTAGGCTCATAAATTTTGTAAAATGTGTTTTTGGTTTTGTAGTAAAGGTATTATTTTTATATTTGAGTATATTTTAACTTGACCAACAAGAAATACATTTTTTAAACTATTACCTTCATTGACTTTTTCAGGATGCCAACCTGTTGTCCAACCCAGGGAAAATGTCACATCTGGAAAGAAGGATGTCACAGTGTCTATAAAAGGTTTTGCATCCACTACTCTGCTATTACCATTTGGACCAGGAAGAATATCTGCATTAATCCACACAGGACGCTTCAGATGCCTCTTCACATTTTCCAAGAGCATCATGGATGGTTCTACAGCTGCTAGACTAAAAACAGTTTGTTGTCAATGAGATATATTCCTAAAGTAAAAGTAAAAAGAAGTTCTTTTAGACTAGTGGCTTTAATGTTCTCAAATTCATAATAAAAGTATAATACAATAATGCATGAGTTAAATAAAATCAAAGATCACATAGTACCAGAGGGGAAAATTAACATCTTAAAATGTTGATTTATACTTATTATTCATGAAAGTACTTTAAAGGTTCTATAAATGTCACTACTTGAGGATAGATAAAAATTTCAAAACTCTGTGTTAGAATCACTCAGTAGAAAAACAATTTAAGAAAAGACAGGATTATTCACACATCAGAGAATGTATAAACAAGATTTAAAAGTTAAATATACTCATATCCTGCAAATTCACATTTATGAAAATAGCCAAAGTGGCTTGTGACCTTGGAGAGAAGAGCCTCTTTTCCTTCATGTATTCTTGGGTGAGTCTGAATGCACAAACACATTTCTAAAACTGACGGCAAAGTGTAAAATTATAATATTTCCTTAAAGCTTTTATAAACTTTTTTTTTCCTTTATTGTAAACACCTTTCCTGGAAACTAGAGACAACTATATTTTGGTTACTTTTAAATTAAAAAGCAGCTTCACTCTTTTTACTTCCCTACATCTTTTCTGACACCTACAGATTTTTAAACACTATGGTTTTTACTCAGTCTATATAATTTTTACTTTTTAAAAATATACACATAAACTTTACTGGAAAAGTATACTACTTATAATTCTGAATCTTTTCTGAACCTTTAAGGCCTATGTTCATTTTTTTAAAAAAATTAGCTTTGAGTGAATCCCATGATTGGAGGCTAAGAATCTGGGAGGTGGATGTTGGAAGGGAGAACGCTCGGCACCCTCCCCTTATTTCCATTCCTCCTCTTAATGGACTGGGATCCTTCTGCCTGTGTTTCCACCACTCTTCACTTAACTTCTTTTGGGCTCCTACCATAACAGCAGAAACTGATCACCTCAATATTTATAGAGTCACATTAGAGAGCAAAGACACTGTTCATTAAAACCAGAGGAAACCAGCCTCCAGCCTCTCTTTCACTCTGCTTCTTAAGAAACCAGAATCCTTTCTGGAAACGAATAGGTCTTTTTGTTTCTTTTTTCTCACTTTTATGCCCCTGAAATGGAGGCCCTAGATATTAGCGGGTTAATAAACTCAAACAGTAGACCTCATAGACTCTAATTTAGATGTTGTCATTTTTCTGTCTCAAAGGCTTTCTGCCTTGAACAGCATCAATGCCATGTTAAAAACCACAATTCTGAGATCTGGTCGACTGCATTTCCTCCAAAATTCCCCCACTTCTAGTAACAAACAACTTGTACCTATAATACTCCAAAGCTGGCTTGTCTGCAAGTCCCACAGCAGCACAAGTCCCTGTGGGGTTCTGCTCTTCATGGGTGGAGCAGGAGGAAACCTTGAACCAATCTACACATGTCTGCAGCTGACCTCTTCATTTCCAGAAGGGACTCTGATTTCTTAAGAAATCTGGTGTCTGTGGCAGTTGGGTTAAACATGAATTTCCAGTTTATACTCAGGAGGAAGCGTCTCAGTCTTTCTCAATTTAGTAAGCTGACAGAGAGCCGTTTTCAATGGTTTGCCATCTGACAATATCCAGTCTAATAGTGTATTCTCCCCAAAATTGAAATTCCACCAGCATATATTAAGTACTATAAAGCACTACACAGTTAAACATAAGGCACTAAGACAAAGAACATAATAAAATAAGAATTTAATATAGATATTCTGTATTTTATATACATATTTTAATTTTCACTAATATATAGTAGTGCCACTTTCTCTTACCAGAAATTCAAATAAAAAGCAAAATCTACATTAAGAAAAACATAAAATCTTACTAAGGAAAAAACAACATTTTGTTGTAGTTTTAATTTTCTAGAACTTGATGAAATAATTGTAAAATTCCTCTGGAAGAGCAAATGTAAATAAAATTAAAAAAAAAAAAAGACTGAGGATGAACTTCGCCTATGCGCAAAATAGAACCTTTACTACAAAGAATAACATAGTATATTCCTAGCCTGGAAGACTCAATATTGTAAATATTGCAAAATGACACTTCCCTCCCAATTAATCTATAAATTCCATGTAATTCTAATTAAAAATACCAGTGGCAAACATTTTCAATTCTTACATATATTAGTATTATAAAGGATTATAATTAGTATCATAAAGGATTGACAAAAGGTTTGCCAAGATGATCTTCTGAGGAGGGAGGTCCTGATTAGAACACTATCTAAAATTTCTTTTTGGTAGTACTTATTTAGGAAATTCTAGGAAAGAAAGAATATAAACTTAGTTTTTATAGAATTGGGCTTTTTTTTTTTTCCTAAAAAGTTACTTGTAAGTCAAACTTTTGAGTATCACATCTATTTTCCTATTAACTTCATTTCGGAATTGGGGATAAAATAAAAATCATACTTAAAATTACAATAAGCCATTTACAATTACGTTCTAAGGTAAAATTCCAGATAAAATTTTAAAATCACCATATATTACTAAGTTATTACTTGTATACAAACAAAATAACTTAGAGGCACAGAACAGGAACTATTAAAATTCGACTACAGGGTCACTCAGCTACCCTTACAGAGGTAGTACAGAGTTCTGGTTCAGCTCTCCTACAGATTATGTGACCACAAGCAGGCTACTTACCCGTCTCTGCCTGTTTCCTTATCTGGAAAAATAAGGATAATAGGATTACCTACCTATTAGGATTGTTATGAGGATTAAATGAATTAACACAGTAATAAGTGTTTATATAACTGTTAGTTACATTCATTCCCCTTCAAATATGTTATGACCAAAAACCTGCAAAATCTTTTTTTAGTGGCTCAGCCTTTTAGCGGCAGCTGCTAGCAGTTAGGAATGAATGAGCTGATCTGACTGGTGAGGAGCCAAAGAATGTATTACGGAGAACAATTCAATGGGCGATAGTAAACATTAGAAAAACTGAACACATGAAAAGGCAGGGAGATCTAAAATGTTTCTCACCAGCATTAACACTCAAGTGGTTTATTCATGGAACAGAGAACACTGAACTGGCTGCAGGAAACCTGGAATCTGGTCCTAGCTCAGCTCCCAAGTGTAGCTGTTGTCACTTAACCTCCTTAGGACTAAGTTTCTTTGTCAATAAAATGGAGTTGGACCAATCACCATTCTAAAAGTTTCATTCACCAACGGTACAAAGAGGGTTACTGGTATATTTAACCTCACAACAAATGATTAGAGTCATCTTAAAAACACTATGAATTAAGATTTCCAAATCCTTATTAATTTCTTGAGATAATTCAATTTTAAAATACTGTTCAAAGATAAGGTAGATTTTTCAGTTATTGAAGAATTCTAGATAATTCCCCTTACACAAATATAAAAACACAATTCAAGTAGGAAATGCATTAACTATCCCAATTACTGCCAACTCTCTCTCAGACTACCTTTTAACAAAAATAGTATTTTAAATTTACTGTTCTATTATTATAGTGATAAATTTTATTATTATGATAAATCTCTTTCTAAAATTAACTTAATTTTAGCCTCAAAGGATTCCCAAGAAACAATTTTAGCAAACAATCAGTAGGTCTTAGGTCCATTCCTGAAATATATTAGTTTGTGATCCCATTTCCAGTTTAGATAAAGTATAAAGTTGGTTAGTCAGGCACAGATATATGAAACTACTGATCTTTTTTCCCCACTGTTATTCTGTAACAACTGGGAGACTGAACATGTTTGTACAAATACCTCTTGAAATCCAGCTTGATGCCTTTATTGCTTTTTATAACTTCAGCCAGCCATTCCTGTAAAGTATTATCGCTGTTTGTTTCAGGAGGATGGGCCATGATTGGCTGGCCATGTTCTGATCCATCACTTGGAAGAATGATATCAGCCTCTATCATATGAGCAGTACCTGTGTCCAAAAAGAAGAAGTTATGTTAATGTTAATAAAATATTTGGACTGCAGAAGTTAGCACGTCTAGTACCCTTTTAAAGAAGATACAAAGGAAAGAAAATAACATTTACTAAGTAATCGCTAAGTGCCAGGTACTATACCAGACCTTATATGTCGTCCTTATTTGTTACAGATAAGCAGACAGGTGATGAGGAGTTAAATACCTGTGCCTAAGTCACACGCTTAAGCTGTTGTCATAATATTTAACTTCCCAACACACAGCAAAGTGAGTATACAAATGGAGGCTTAAATATTTGTTGAAGTTTCTGAGAATAAAAATAGTACTTTTATCTTCTCATTCCTCAAATTAGAAACTACAGATGTTTATTGTTTACATTTGAAATTCTTTGTTACAGACTCAGTTTTTTGACCCAAGGCTTAGCTCATATTTAAAAACACACATTCCTGGAATGGATAACAAGTTTCACCAGTCACTTAGTGCTAACTGCTTAGCAGGCTGTGGTTGACTAACTCCAAAGATGGCTGAGAACAATTCCTCCCATATGTACATACCTCTCTTCTCATCTTTTTCTCCTCCCCTTGAGCCTGGACTGGTTTTGTGACTTGTTTTGACCAACATAAAGTAGTGGAAGTAAAACTGTCATTTCTAGGCCAGTTTGTAAAAGGCCTGGCAGGTTCTGCTTTTATCCTCTTGAAAGCCAGCTACAAAGTAAAGAAGTTGAGGCAAGACTACTGAAGACTCAGAAGCCACATGGAAGAATGCTAAATCTTCCTGCCTGACAGACAGCAGTAAGGACATGACATGTGAGTGAGGACATTTTAGAATTTCCAGGCCCAGCTGAGCTCCCAGTGAAATGCTGCAACATGAGTGTCCCCAGCCTAAACCACATGGAACAGAAAAACCACTAGGTAACTCACAAAATCATGAAAAATAATAAATCACTGTTAAACTAAGGCCACTAAGTATTGGGGGTAGTTTATTACTTAGCAATAGAAAACAAGCAGAAATAGTTACCTGGAAGTGGGGCACTGCCATAGGAAAGACCTGAAACATGTGACACTGGTTTTGGGATCTGATAGGTTCTAGAAAGGCAATGCTAATGGAAGTTGGAAGAGCAGTGAGGAAATTATTTTTACATAACACCGGCACTTGTAGCAACTGGTAGAAGATAGAGAGGGTACCTAATGAATATTTGGATTTGGCTAAGGAGGTTTCCAGGCAGAATGATGAAAGTGCCAATGGGCTTCTTTTAGTTGCTAAAGAAGAGAGAGGTATGTAGGTGAGCTGCCCGGCCTCTCTCCCTGTCCTCCCATCAGGCCCTTTGGTAGAAAGAAGACTGCTGAAGGTCAGGGCATGCTTCTGCTTCGAGACTGCCTGGTCACCATCTCAGAGAGAGCCAGAGGAGGAAGTCGGCAGATCAGGATATATAGCACCCTCAGTACAGGAGCCCCAGCTTGTGACAAACGCCAGACAACAGAAAACAGTTTTGTTTTCTCTTACTTTTTGCACAAGAAAATCCCAAATGGTTGCTATTTATACTCAAAAGAAAACTGAAAGAAATATCTTTATTGAAGTGAAGTTAAATTTATCTCTCTTGCCTATACTGTTTAATGCTCTAATGCAGACATTTATTAATTTTTATGAATACATTTAGTTAATGATGATAGTCACACTTTTCCTAAATATATTGCAAAGGCTTTTAAAATACCAGTTTTCATTCTCAGAGACTTAATGATATTTATTTTTTTAACCAGTATTTCTTTTAATAAACAGAAATGTTATAACAAAATTATATTAAATGTAATTACTTTTATAAACAATTTTGACTATTTTAAGATCAGATATGTTGACAATGCAATGCCAAGTGGTGTTTGTACATTGTTCCTTCTGTACTTCATTTTTAAAAATCACATTCTTGAAAATCCAATTTCATACGTTAATCAAAAGAGAAACAGCTCTATTAATAACAGCTACACTAAATTTAAATATTCTAGGAGAAATGAGATAAATCAATGAATACACATCTGCAGGAATCTGTTTTCCTTCCTTTAGACTAGGAAGAAATTGCAAGACTAGCCAGGGCTGAGAAAAGGGACTCAATGAAGAGTATCCTTCCAAACTATAAAACTTAGGGCTCCGTTTGCCTAAGAGAAAGTGAAGAGGATACTATCTGAAAACTAAGTAACCTATGAAAAATTCCCAGATCAACATCAGACTGCCAGCAATTGGAAATAACTTCCATTAGTCACTTTAAAACAAGGTTAAAAGTAAAGTATCCATATTTAATTAGATTATTTCTAGGTATTAGACTTCTGCATATACTATAAAAAATTGTAACTTTTTAAGATTATTTCCAAATTTTTACTTATTGTTACACAGAAGTAAAATTTACTTTGTTTTGATTTTCTATTGTCAAAAAAATTGAGATTGTCTAAATTAACCTAAGAATTACATTCATTTATCTTGTAGAATCTTGTTGGTTTTCAAGATACATAACCATACTGTCTATAAATAATAGTTGTATTTCTTTCTATCTTTTTTAATTTTTAAAAATTGATATATAATTCACATACAATAAAATCACCCTTTTAATGTGTACCATTCAATGGTTTTCAGGATATTCAGAAGGTTATGCAACCACCACCATAATCTAATTCCAGAAAAATTTGATCATCCCCAAAAGAAACCCTGTTCCCATTAGCATTTACTCCCTAGGCCGTGTTCCCATTAGCTCCTGGCAGCCACTAATCAATGACTTCCTGAAACACTGCTTTTGCTAAAATTTATTTATTAAATAATCACTGTGTAGTTATTATGTACTAGGCACTGTTTTAGGTATTAGGGATTTGATATTAAATAAAATAAGGTTCTTACCTTTGAGGAGTAAAGAAAAGCAAATTAAAATAATATCTTTACAATAAAAGAAATACATACTCAGATACATTATCCAGATACATAATTAAGCAGGATGCAAAAAAAGTGTAAATTTTTACAATAAAACGTGGAATTTCGAGGAATTCTTCCTGTTAAAACAGATCACTTCAAGCTATGCCCCAGCCCTTGGTGATATTCTCATTCTCCTCTGATTGCAGCCAACAAGGGTACAGGAAAAGGCTAAGAAACTTGCTACAGTGTTCACCTATGTATATGATTATAGATTAAGCTAGCAAACCAAAAGGCTTGCTTTCTAGCCTAGGCACAAATACTGTCCAAGGCATTATAACTTAGTATTCAATGGCTTCAGCCATCCATTCAACTAATGCGTATTGAGATTCTCCTTAGTACACTGTGAAAGACACAAAACATGTATCACATACAATCCTGATCTTAAAAATTTTACTTAAACCACTACAACATATAAGCAAATGTAACAATATATGAGAGTTTTAAAGAAAAAGGTAAATCACCTCTGAAAAATGAGAAAATTCTTCCATGATGAAAATTTGAACATTCTATTAATAAAATGATCTTTTATAAAAATATTTATGTCAACATAGAATTTACATTTGGATCATCTAAATCTCTGGTACCTGCAAATATGATGAGATATTTTTAAAAAGAGTTGAATTCATCCATTATGTAATGTAAATACAAGTTAACTGCTGACTCACTTTTCAGTGCCTCATTCACTTGTACCTTGTGGTTAGCTGCATGATACCAGATGATCTGGGCGCCATCTTCTGCTGTGATCTGGTTATTTCTCATAAAATATTCTAGTATATTTTCACTCCAAGATCCTAAAATAACAGCATTTATATTAAAAAAATTGTTTTTTATGGAGTAAAAATTTTTTTCAATAAAAAACAGTACAACATATATTGAGAGAGAATAATAAAGTAATAAAACTGGGGAAAAGATAAGATTTTAAACAAGTATTATTAAGTGGCAAGTATAAAAAATATATATTTACATATAAATATGCTACATAAGATGTAAATAATAATTAGTAAACATATAGGATAGTCTGAGCCTCAGAAGCATGAGGAAATATGTAGGAGGGAAAAAAACTGGTAAGAAGCAGATATTTTAAAGGAGGTATTTTCACATTATCTTTTCCAATCCTGGCACCATAAATAAGTAAACTGTATATAAAGCCAAAGCCACACTAAAAACTTCTAAATTTTGTAGAATTTAATTATTTTCTCCATCTGAGGCTCCATTCTATATTTATATTAACAATTTAGAATCTTAAATTACACATTTAACCATATTCACCTTCAGATTATGAGTCTAAGCAACATTTACACAAGTGACTAAACTCCTGAGTTAGTATTTATAGATGTATCTAGCATGTACAAATACACATACATCCCACATCTATCGACTACTCCAGTTTACGGCAGACCAGATTTTCTCTTAATTAGTAATTAAAATGTGAGTTAACCAAAACTAAAATACTTGAATCAAGTCTACTCCATTTTATGCCATATTCCAATACACCAGGGAGAAAAGGCTCAAAAACAGTGAAAAGTTATTTAAAATCCTACCTCCCCAATTCTTGTTCATTCATTTAAACATTTAAGTGTCTACCAAGTGACTGCAAATTTCCTATGCATTAGATTCTGTCTTCTGGTAGTTATTTATTAACTCCTCCTAATGATAGTTAAAAACCTAAAAATGGCCGTTAAGAAACTGCTGATGACATTGAGAAAAAGTAAAATTTGATTAGAGAATGAAGGAGCATATAAACATAACTTCAAACAAACATGCATGGAACTTAGCAACCACTCTGTATATTGGGCTAGAGAATAAAGAGAGAGCTGTAATGTCCACTATCCCCCAAGCAGTCTCCTGACCTTACAAATGCAGATGAAAATACAGGGTCATCATTTTTTAAATGTTTTATTTAAGCATTTTTAAAAAGCATATTAATTATTGGCTAAAACAGTTATGTCCAACAATAGGAAATAATTAAATCACAGTATATCCTCATGATAAAATATGTAGTTGATGTCGCTGTTAAAATGAAAAGTTTTTGAGATACACCAAAAGTCTCACAGAGATGGTAATCATGCATGCTACCAGGATAAAAAAAAGTTAGTTAATAGTGCGTATGGGATGTTACCTTCAACTAAACACATTGCATTCAAAATTTTTATAAGGGTAACTTACAGATTAATAATATCATGATTCTAGAAAGTAAAAACATTTGAAGTAAAAAGTTTTCCTTGTCCTGTTAATGAGTGAATCTTCTACCTTACACCTAGTCACAACTATATATATATTTTTATATATACAGAATTTAAGACTCCAATTATCTATAATCTAGGATATTATTTCTATTTTAAGTAAACTGTTAGTCTGAAAATAGGGCCAAAAGAAAAGCAGAATTACTCACAATTTTTTAAAATTAAGACTTTTGGGGGGGGCAGTTTTAGGTTTACAGGAAAAAAAAACTGAGCAAAATGTATA
Organism: Vicugna pacos; assembly: GCF_048564905.1. Taxonomy (NCBI): domain Eukaryota; kingdom Metazoa; phylum Chordata; class Mammalia; order Artiodactyla; family Camelidae; genus Vicugna; species Vicugna pacos. The sequence goes on from NC_132989.1 coordinate 67,221,410, forward strand.
GAGTGCCCATATGTGACCTCCCCCAATTTTTACATCTTTTTGTGGTGATGAAATTGTTCTGAAAGTGATTGTGGCAATGGTTACGCAACTCTGAATATACTAAAAACCACTGAATTATATACTTTAAATGACTGAGCTGCATGGTACGCAAATTATATCTCAATAAAAATTTAAAAGAAAAAGTTTTTTAAAAAGAAAAATGTCTACCCTTTGACACAGAAATTCCATTTTCATAAACTTATCCCACAGACCGATCTGCTTACATGTGGTAAATGACACATGTGATACAAGGATATTTATTGCAGCAGTGTTTGTAATAGAAAAAGAGTGAAAATAACCTAAATATTCATCAACAGTGGATTTGCTACATAAATTATGGTAATCTATGCAATGGAACATTATGCAGCCATTAGAAAGAATGAGGTAAATCCATTATGTACGGTAATCTCAAAGGTATGTTAGGCGGAAAAAAAAAAAGCAAGGTGGAGAACAATATGTATTGGTACTGTAGTAAGAAGAATAATGATTAACTACACCAGGATGTCCATATACTAATTTGGGGAAACTGTGACTATGTTACGTTACATAACAAGGGAGAATTAAGGTTACAGATGGAATTAAGGTTGCTAATCAGTTGATTCTGAAGTAGGAAGAGTATCTTGAACTATCCAAGTGAGCCTAATTTAATCAAATTAAGGATCTTATAAAATCCTTACAAGTGAAAGCGGAAGGCAGGGGAGTCAGTTTCAGAGTGATGCAATGTGAGAAAGAGTTGACCAGCAACTGCTAGCTTTGAAAATGGAGGAAGAGACCATGAGCCAAGGAACTCAGGCAGTCTCTAGAGGGTGGCAAAAGGCAAGAACACTGATTCTCCCTTGAGCCTCCAGAAGGAATGCAGCCATGCTGACACTAATTTTAGCCCAGTGAGACTCATTTCAAATTTCTGGCCTTCAGAAGGACACAATAATAAATTTGTGTTGCTCTAAGTCACTAAAAACTAGTACCTCTAAAAAACTAGTTTGTATGTTAAAAAAAAAAGTGTAAAACACAACAAAAGACAACATAGTATACAGTGGCATGTATACTATGATCTCAATTATATTTTCTTGAAAGTCAGAATAGTTAGAAAATATACCCATAAGTTGCTAGTGGTGCCTCTTGAATATTAGCACTATGTAAATTTTCTCCCTACTTCAATATACTTCATCAATGTTCTATAATGAGCATTTATTATATTTACAATCAGGAAAACATTTAAACTGAAAAAAAAAGAATATTATCACAACTATCTGATGTGACTACTTATGTTTATGTAAAAGAAATTGTAACCTTCTGGAGTATAACTGCTTGGCTTAAAACACCTCTAACTCTGGGGTTAAACAATAGACACAATTACCAGCCTCCCAAGGTTGTAAAACCAAAAGCTGGAAAAATGCTTGGCCACATTTCTTTGTCTGCATTTCCTACTCTCACCCAATTCCCAAAGAGGAATAAGACTGATCAAACTATTCCTCATTTCATCTGTTGAAATTATGGGTCAGGTAAACGTCACATTTCTTCTATTTCAACCAAGATCTCAAAAAGCAATACTCCTCCCTCCTCACAGTCCTTTTCAATATCACACCAGAAGTGCTAGCTAATGCACTAAGACAACAAAAAGAAATAAAAAGTATACAAATTGGAAAGAAGAAATAAAACTGCTTTGTTCACAGAGGACATGGCTATCTCTGTAGAGCAGCCAAAAGAATCAACACAAAAACTCCTGAATTAATAAGCAATTACAGCAAGGTTGAAGGATTCAAAGTTAATACACAAGAGTCAATTGCTTTCCTATTGACCAGCAAAGAACAAGTGGCATTTGAAATAAAAACACAATACCATTTACATTAGCACCCACTAAACAAAAATACATAGGTGTAAATCTAACAAAATATGAGAAAAACTACTCTGATGAATGAAATCAAAAGAGAATTAAATAAATGGAGATATTTTCCATGTTCATGGATAGGAAGAACTAATATTGTCAAGATGTCAGTTCTTCCCAACTTGTTCTATAGATTCAAGCAATCCCAATCAAAATCCCATGAAGTTATTTTGTGAATATCGAGCAACTGATTCTAAAGTTTAAGTGGAGGTCAAAAACCCCAGAATAGCCAACATAATATTGAAGGAGAATAACAAAGTTATGACTCTATCCAACATCAAGACTTACTAAAAGGCTACAGTAATCAAGACAGTGTGGTACTGGTGAAAGAAAAACAAATAGATCAATGGAACAGAACAGAAAGCCCAGAAATAGATGTGCATAAATAGAGTCAACTGATCGTTGATAAAGGAACAAGGCAGTCTTTTCAATAAATGGTGCTGGAAAAAGTGGACCTTCACATGCAAAAAAATGAATCTAGACATAGACCTTACACCCTTCATAAAAATTAACTCAAGATGGATCACAGACCTAAGCATAAAATGCAAAACTATAAAACTCCTAGAAGATAATATAGGAAAAAACCAAGATGACCTTGGGTATGGCAATGACTTTTTAGATACAATACCAAAGATAACCACCCATGAGAGAAATAATGGAGAAGCTGAACTTCATTAAAATGAAAAACTGCTCTGTGAAAGACAATCTTGAGAAAATGAGAACACAAGCCACAGACTGGGAAAATTTATAATTGCCAAAACTTTGAAAAAGACACCTATGATAAAGGACTATTATCCTAAATATAGAAAGAACCCTTAAAATTCAATAATGAGAAAACAAATCTATTACAAAATGGGCCAAAGACCTTAACAGACATCTCACCAAAGAGGACAGACAGACGTCAAGTTTATGAAATGGTGCGTCACATAACATGTAATCAGAGAAACACAAATTAAAAAGAGGTACAACTGCACACCTATCAGGATGACCAAATTCCGGAATGCTGATACACCAAATACGGATGAGGATGTGAAGTAACAGGAGTCGTGATTCATTGCTGGTGGGAATGCACAATGGTACAGCCATTTTAAAAGAGAGCTTGGCAGTTTTTTTACAAAACTAAACATATTCCTATCATACAATCCAGCAATCACTACTTGATATTTACCCAAAGGAGTTGAAAACTTATGTCCATACAAACCCCCGCACACTGATGTTTATATGAGTTTTATTTATAACTGTCAAAACTTGGAAGCAACCAAGATATTTTTCAGCAGGTGAATGAATAAACTATGGTGCACCCAGATAACAGAATATTATTGTGCGCTAAAAAGGAATGAGCTCTCAAGCCATGAACAGACATGGGAAAACTTTAAACACATGTTACTAAATGAAAAAAAAAAAAAGCCAATCTGAAAAGGTAACATACTGTATGATTCCAACTGTATGACATTCTGTAAAAGACAAAACTATGGAGTCAGTGAAAAGATCAGTAGCTGTCAGGGGTTAGGGGGCAGAGGATAAGCACAAAGGCTTTTTAGGACAGTGAAATTATTTTGTATGACACTCTACCATGCATACATGTCATTCATACTATATTTGTCTAAACCCATCGCCGATACAGCACCAAGTGTGAACCCTACTGTAAAGTATTGACTTTGGGTGATAATGATGCATCAATGTAGGCTCACGGGTAACAAAAGTACCACCCTGGTGAGGGATGTTGATAATGGGGAAGCTATGTGTATGTCAGGTAGGGGGCATATGGAGACTCCCCATGTCTTTCGTTCACTATTCCTATGAACCTAAAACTGCTTTTTAAAAAATGCCTTTACAAAACAGCACAGTATTCTTGATATTCTTGGCTGCCCCAAAAGCTTTCCCCTTAACGCCCACGCCGGGAACCAAGGCTCTAGGCCAATTGATAGTGGGCGCACGATGAGAATGCGGACCACGAGATCCGAAAAAGGGAGGAGTGTCTCCAAAAGTTTCCCAAAGGGCCCCAACTATGGGCAATGGGAGGGAGAAAATGCCAACTGCAAGCCAATCACGTGGAGCTCGGTCTGGGACCGGGAGCCACGGGACTGGCGCTTACCAGGGCTCGCGGCGGTCGCTGTCATCGTGATGGACAGCCGCAGTCCACGCAGGCGCCGAGCGGTGGGCGCCGCCGCTGACTCGTCACAAGTGGCAAGAAAATCCGACTCTATAAACTACAGGAAGCCGACCGAAAAGCTGCCTCCGGCGGCCGCCTGGGAGGAGCCTTGGACGCGGAGGCGGAAGGGGCCTAGAGCGGCGCGCACGCGCAGAGGCTGCACTCGAGTTTCGCTTGCGCGCGGGATTCCGGGCTGGTGTTCGCCTCCAAGTGTCGCGCGAGTTGCTCTTCAGAAAGGCGGTCAGGAAACGGGTCGTTCTGAAGAGCTTCGCGTCAGGGAAGACTGAAGGAGAGCCGAGGCCCCATGGTTGAAAGCAGTTGCTGTTGTGGGGTACGAATTTCCAAAGTTGGATGTGTTTTCTTTTTTTGATATTGGTAACATCCTGCAAAATGACGTGAAATCATTTTTCCGTAAAAAGGAGTATTTCAGCACAAGGAGACTGAAGTGATAACTTGAAGTTTTCTGTTTCCCTCTTTCTCACTCAGAAACACTTAGCAATTGGATCCTCCCAGCCACCGCCTTCTTTGCCCTCCATAACTACTTTCCACAGCCAAGCTGGGGCTGGAAAAAGCGTCAGTAGAGGCAGACTGATCTGAGTTAGCAACATGGCACTGCCTTTTTCTGGTTCTGTAACTCCAATACAGCTCAGTCTGTCACTTTGTAAAGTGAGAGTACATCACCTGACACAAACCTCAAATGGCAGCCCTTCTCGCCCAGCTCTTCAGATTTTAATATATTTCTTTCTAGACTTGAATTGTAATTATTTGAGTCTGTCTTCAGTCAGGCTTTGGTCTTATCTGGATTTTTTCTAGCTCAATCAAAAAGATTTTTGGAGTTTTAGAAAACACTAAACTTAAATAACTCAACTGACCTTAAAAGAATTTTTCTTGAGGTATACAGTTGATTGGCTTGTATTTGATCTGCATTTCCTTATGATAAAAAATGTTATACATTTAAACTATACACTTAAGTGTAATTGTAGGCTTGTGCACCTGGCACCATGATCAACTTTAGAATATTTTCATCACTCAAAGCAGTCGCTCCCCATTTCCTTCCCAACTTTAGGAACCACTTTCTGTCTCTATGGATTTACCTATTCTTGATATTTCAGATCAATGGAATTATACAACATGTAGTGTTTTGTGTCTGGCTCCTTACCATAATGTTCAAGGTTCATCCATATTGTGTCATATTTATTCTTTCTTCTGGACAAATAAAATTCTGTTACTTGCATATACCACATTTTATTTGTCCATTCATCAGTTAATGCATGGATTGTTGCATAGTTTCCACTTTTTGGCTGCTAATGAATAATGCTGCTATAAACATTCATGTACAAAATCTGTATAGAAGTATGTGGATGTATTTCTCTTGGGTATATAGGAGTGAAATTGCTGGTTCACATGGTAACTGTTTAACTTTTTGAGGAACTGCCAAACAGTTTTGCAAAGCAGCTATGTACCATTTTATATTGCCACCAGTAGTATATGAGGGTTCCAATTTCTCCACATCCTCAGCAACACTTGTTATTATCCATTTGTTGGTGTGTTTTAAATGATAGCATCCAAATTAACATGAAGTAACATCTCATTGTAGTCTGTATATCCCTAGTGACTAGTAATTTTGAGCATATTTTCAAGTGCTTATTGGCTTTTTATATATTTTCCTTGAATAAATGTCTATTCACATTATTTGCACATTTTTAATTGGGTTATTTGTGGAAGTTTTGTTGAATTGTAAAAATTCTTTATAAAGTGTGACTAAAGTCCCTTTAGGATATCTGATTTACCAGTATTTTCTCCCGTTTTGCAGGTTGTCTTTTCACTTTCCAGATGGTATCAGTTGCAGTATGAAGGTTTTTATGGCCTGTTGATCACCATATTAGGTCAGTATTTTCGTGGATTTTACAGTAACTGGTGCAATGAAAATTACCCTTCACTGTTCATTTTTTAGAGCCACGTAGTGGAATATGTAGCATGAAATACTGTCTGAGATTTGCTTGAAAAAAATCAAAGGGAAAAAAAAGCAAAGAAATCAAGGGATAGATAAAGCAAAAGTAGAAAATCTTGATAATTGTTGAATTTGAGGATTGTTGTAAGAAGGGTACGTGGAGTTTCATTATACTATTTTCTCTACTTCTGAGTGTTTGGAAAATTTTATGGCAAATATGTGTCTGATTACTTTTTTTTTGCACAAAGGAAGAGTTTCATGTGTTAAGGGTATATGGTACATTGAAGAAAGAATAGAAGATGAAGAGCCTTATGAGGATTAGAGTTTGAAAAATGGGCATTGCTCTGACAGTTTGGAACTGCTTTTGATGACATATATAAGTAGGAATAAATGGTATAATATTGCTTCTGATTAACCCAATTGGGGTAGAGGTGGTAAGATTATGTGTATTAGAGGAGTGGAATAAGATGAGGTCATCTGTGGAAATATGACCTTCGATTCAGTGTACACTCTTGAATAAGAGTGTAGCTGGCCTTGGAATTTACTTTAGACTCAGCACTTAAATATATATGTATATTTATAAATATTAATTTATATTCAATATTCTATATATATATATATAATATATATATCTATCTTATAGTTTTCTGGCCTCTATTTTCTTATTGGCAAGTTTTCTGCTAGCCCAACTGCTAATTCTCCTAATTTTTACTCTCTGGTTGCCTTAGATTTTTTTTTTAAATATGCCTACATGGGTAGCTTCCACTTACTTTGATCCTTGTCTTGGATTTATTCTGCAGTTCAGCAGACATTTTTCTACCAGAAGATGCTTAAATGTCATCTGCCAAATTGGGATTCTCTGCAATATAATTTAGTGCCAAAACCAGGGATCCTATTAATTATAAATTCCCTAAGTTGTGATTAAAAATGAACAAAAAACTAATGTAATTCAATGAATTTTTAATGGCCCTCAGGCTTGAAGTTAGTCAAAGTGTTTTTGAGAATTGGGAATTTAAATATTTTATATCTCAGTTCCTTTAGCTGCTTTAAGTTTTTCTTTTTTAATTTAACAAATATATCAGGCATTATTGTCACTCACCCAGTTAGCTGTGTTTACTTACAGGGCTGAGTGAATCATGAAAACACAGATTCATGGGATTAAAAATGAGTCTTAGTCATCATCTAGAATATGCACATTGGGTGTATTGAAAAGGGCGTTGGTCAGAATGAGACTTGGGCTAGTTTCAATTATGAGACCTCTAACTTTATAAGTAGTTCCTAAAACTAGGGCTTCATTTTCTTCATTAGTAAAAGGAGGGACATTGGATTAGATGAACTTTATACTTTCTTCCTTTTCTGAAATTATAAGAAGAATCATCAGAAATATGCATAATAAATTTAATATAGCTTACTTCATTGTTGGAAGTTACTGGAGAGTCGTAATTGCTAGAAAATTTTTCCTTACATTCCAGTTCATTTAGTTCCTAAATGTGTGACTTTGGGTGAGTTACTGTCTTATTACCCAGTCAATAAATACAATAATAAACCTCAGGGCAATTTTCCTTTTACTAAAGTCTGCTTTATGTGATATTAACGTGGCCACTCCAGGTTTTATTTTGTTTTTTAGTGTTTGCATCTTTTTACTCTTTAACCTTTATATACCATGATATTTCACGTGGTTTCTCATAGATAGCATGTAATTGTCTTTTTTTTTAATCTACTCTATGTGTTTTAATAGCCATATTAGACCATTTAAATTTAATCTTTCATTTTGTTGGATTTAAGTGTACCATTTATCATTAATTTTCTGTTGTGCCTTCTCTTTTTCACTCCTGTTTTCCTTTCTGGCTTTCTTTTGAATTATTTGAATATTTTTCAGAATCCTCTTGTTATTTTGGCTTTTAAAAATATGTCTCCATGCATATTTTTTTGAATGGTTGCTGTAGAGGATGTTGTATATCAAGTTATTTTTGTAATCTACCTAGAATTTCTTACCACTTCAAGAAAAATAAAGAAACTTTACTACCATACAGGGTCCTTTAGTACCTCCACATTAGGATGCAGCTCTCATACATATTAGGTTTATATACATTGAAAATCCCATCAATGTTATAAATTTTTTATTTCAGCATTATATGTATTTTAACAAACTTAAAAGGTGAAAAAGTAGTCTATTCTGTTTACTCAGATATTACCATTTCTGTTGCTCTCCCTTCTTTCCTGGCATTCCAGAGTCCTCTCTGCTGTCATGTCCCTTCCCTGTGAAATTTCTTTAGCATTTCTTTTAAGACAGGTCTACTGGTAATGGATTCTCTAAGTTTTCCTTTTTCTGAAATGTCTTTATTGCACTTTCATTCCTGAAGGACGTATTTGCTGGTTAAAGGATTCTGGGTTGATCATTTTTTTTGTTTTTTGTTTTTGAAGGCACTTTATAAACAGTGTGTTACTGTTTCTGGCCTCCATGATTTCTGATGAGAAATCTGCCATAATTCACATCTTTGTTTCCCCATATGTACAGTGTCATTTTCCTCTGGCTGTTTAAAAAACCTCTTCTTTATGTTTAGTTTCATCAGTTTGGTTGTGATGTGCCTGGGTAATGGTTATACTTCCCCTTTTTGGAGTTTGCTGTGCCAGTGGACCTGCTGTAAATATATAATTTTTGTAAATATATATAAATTTATGCCTTTCACCAAATTTTGGAAGTTTTCAGTGATTATTTCTTCAAATGTTTTTTCTTCCAATCTTTCTCCACTTCTTTTGGGCTCCTATGACACAAATACTAGACAGTTAAAATATTGTTTTTTAATTAAATAGAGGTCTTTAAAATCTTTATTTTGGCCAAAGAAGAAAAAGATAATATAACAAAGACCCATGTACCCACCACCCAGAATGAACAAATGTTAACACAATTGCACCTTGTAAATACATGAATACAAACATGTATCAGACTAAGTACCGCACTCTTTTCTTCTCCAGCCCTTTCCTGCTTCCCTTTGCTCTCTCTCTTCTGTTGGATATTTTCTATATTAGTCCACGTTTCATCCTTATAGATAAAAGATACAGTGACAATATGTAGTATTGTTTTGTGAGTTTAAACACTTCCAAAATGATATCATACTGTAAATAACTTTCTGCATGTGTTTTAAAACCCTCAATATTGTTTTTAAGATGTATCAGTGTTGATATATATACATCTAGATCAGAATTCTAATACATGAATCTACAACATTTGGGCATTTTCCAATTTTCTCTTATTAACAGTACAAATGGTGCAATAAATATCTTCTTATCCACATGTGCTAGTTTCCCAAGAGAAGATAATGAGAAATGGGATTCTTTAATTATTCAGGTTTATGTCTAGTCAACCTTACCAGGTATTGCCTGATTACTCTTCAGAGTGCTTGTACTGATTTAAATTCCCATCAGCAGTGGATGAGAGTTTCTGGTTATGCATATCCTTGACAACGTTCATCTTGTTTGATTTAATTTTTTAAAAATTTTATTGTGGTACAGACTTTTTTAAAAACATTTTTTATTGAGTTATAATCATTTTACAATGTTGTGTCAAATTGCAGTGTAGAGCACAATTTTTCAGTTATACGTGAACATGCATATACTCATTGTCACATTTTGTTTCTTTTTTTTAACATTTTTTATTGAGTTATAATCATTTTACAATGTTGTGTCAAATTCCAATGTAGAGCACAAATTTTCAGTTATACATGAACATACATATATTCATTGTCACATTTTTTTTCGCTGTGAACTACCACAAGATGTGGTACAGACTTTTTAGTATTGCCCCGTAGGTCCTTGAGGTTCTCCATTTTTTTCCCACTTTTTTTTCTCATTGTTATTCAGACTGGATAGTTTCTACTCATGTATCTTCAAATTCACTGACCCTTCCACCCATCATCTCCATTCTACTATTAAGTCTCCTGTAAGTTTTCTAAATTGTAGTCTTCAGTTCTAAAACTTCTGATTCTTTTTACAGCCTTGATTTCTTTGGTGAGGACTTGTATCTTTCCATTCATTTCAATAGTGTTAAACTTTGCTTTGTAGAGCATGACTGAAATAACTCATGCTAAGTCTTTTTCTAATAATTCCAACATTTGGGTAACATCAGAATTGCTTTTTGTTCATTATCTTTTCCCTTGAGAATTGTTTATATTTCCCTAGTGTTTTGCATTTTAAATAATTTTGGATTATTATCTGGATATTTTGAGTATTACACAATTCTCAGTCCTATTTAAATCTTCATTAAAGGATTGTCTGTTTTAGCTGGCAGTCGATTCAGTTAGTTCAGACCGCACATCCTAGCCTGCTTTCTGTGGGCTATGGTTCCAATAATTTAGGTCTCAGTGACTTTGCACTGCCATTCTAATCTGCCCTAATTGTGTACCACCCAGTGGCTAGTCTGAAACTGGATAGTGAGCTACATTATAGTTCGGTCTTCAAAACCTTTGCTTGGCTGTTTCTGGTCAATTTCACACATGCACAGTGTGGGGGTGATCTCAGGATTTTATATCCAAATTTAGAAGCTCCCTTTCTTCAGTTCCCTCCTACCTATGGTCTTCCTCATACTCTCTGGTTCTAAGGTCACCCTTCTTGATGTTCTGGCTAGAAGGCAGGGCTTCCACTTCCATACAGCACTGCCAGTTCTGCCCTGCCAAATCTGCCACCATTACACCAGAGGGGGAATCGGGTGCTGCCTTTTTGCTGTCTCTAGCTTGGTGCAGGGCAGGGAAGGTCCACACTGCCCCACAGGGTTTACACATGGTGGGGAGGGAGTGGTGCTGCTGCTTTTCTGCAGCTCTCCTGGAATAAGGTAAGTAAATTAAAAAAGATTCTGTATCATAATCTCAAACCCCCTTCTCTGTCCTCTGGCTAGAGAGAGCAGACTGTTGTTTATTCTGTTTGATATTTGTCTGGCTTTTTAAATCTGTGGAGTCACATCTTCCATCAGTTTTGAAAGTCTACATTATATCTAAAAATATTTGCTCTGTCCTATCCTCCCCTCTCTGTCTGTAGCTAATAATTAAGCAGATGTTAGGAATTCGCACCATATCCTCTGTATGTGTTTTTTCCATCTTTCCATCTTTTTGTCTCTCCATGCTGCATTTTGGATAATTTCTCCTAATTTATATTCTAGATTATAAATCCTCCCCATATTCTGCCATTAAACCTATTTATGGAGTTTTAAAGTTCATTTTTTACATACTCTTGCAACATTTGTATTTAGCTATTTCCCAGATCAGCTCCACCACTTTTTAGTTTCCTGTTCTCTACAGGTACTTCACACGACTTTCTCTAAACACAGAAAGCATTAGTACCTAAGACTATACGGGTTTAATTGTTTCTACTAAGTCTTGCTTCTGGAGTCTAGTATTTTTATGTGCCTTTTTTTTTTTTAACTGTGTGCTAGTAGATGTTGCATTTGAAAAGCAGTTTGAGGCCTACAATTAAGGCCATTACTTTTCTGTGGAGAGAAGTTACATTTTTATTCCTCCTAGCACCTGGAGGAGGCATCACCAGTAGGGGACAACCTTAAAGCAAATTAATGCTTAAGATTCTTTGGATGATGCAGGCATTTCCAAACTTGGCTATTTTACCTAATTTATACCCTGGGTCATACACATCCAAAGGCCGAAACCCTCCAAGGGAGTCTCAGCCTATTGTAGAGTTCTTCTGGTAGATTCACAATTCCTGTTAGACTAACTACCTTGTGTGGGCCTTGAATTTTGGTATCTGTCCCCTATACCCCATTAGATTGTCACATTAAGGCCCAAGGCTCACTTAACTTCTCTTTTTCTCTTTACTTTTGGACTGGACTTTCCATACTGTCTTATAAATCTCCTTTATATTTTAAGATGATTTTTGTATTTTAATCAGCTTTGGGTTTTCAGCAAGAGCATAGCTCTAAATATCCTAGCATGCAATTTCCAGAAACAAGAAGTTTCTCACAATTGCATCTTTGTTTTTACATGGCCAAACCCTACTCTTTCTCTTGGTATTCTGTGCACTTAGCACATACTGCTTGTGGCATGGAATCCATAAATGTTGATAAGAACTGTGCTGAATTTAGTCAAAGCAATTTTTTGAGCAATTTTTACTTACAGCTGCTCTAAGATATAGGTATCCTGTTTTAGTTATCAAATATTAGTTGCTGCATGTAATAAACCACCAGAAAACTTAGCAGTTTAAAACAACAGACAATTTATTATCTTACATGTTTTCTGAGATTCAGAAATCTGAGAGTGGCTTAGTTGGGTGGTTTTCATGATGTTCCAGTCCAACTGTTGGCTGGCGCTGCAATTTGAAGGCTTGACTGGGGTTGGAGGATCCCCTTCCACTCATGTGGCTGTTCTCAGGAGACTTCATTTGCTTGCCAAATGGCAGCTGGCTTCCCAAAGAATGAGTGATTCAATTGAAAGAGAGGGAGAAAGAGAAAGAGACAGACAGGGAAGGAGAGGTGGGGAGAGAGGGATGAAAGGAAGAGAATGAGTGGGGAGAAATGCACCAAAGATGGAAGCCATAGAATCTTTTATAACATAATCTTGGAAATGACATCCCATCCCTTCTTCTGTATCCTACTAGTCACGAAGACCAACTGTGGTAGTGTGGGAGGGGACTATACAAGATTTGAACACCAAGGGGTGGAGATTGTTGTGGCCTATCGTGGAGGCTGGCTAGCATCTTATTTTACCAAAAGAAAAAAAAAAGAAGAAAAAACCTTTATTATATTTAGAGGTTCATAATGAAGCAATTGAATTAGACCTATTTTTTCATTTGCAAAAAGCGTGAAAATATGGTTGTAATTTTATCAATGTAAATGCAGAAAATGTTCCCCAAAAGGTGTTAAATATTAAATTGTGTATCATTCCAAGCTGAATTCAAAACAGAATATAAAGAGAAGATTGAAAACTACTGAAAATCTGATATGAAAAAAAAGTGTCAATTAGTGGTAAAAGGTTAGAATTTAGATGGTGAGGCTTAGTGTTAAGTAGGAAAAAAAAATAAAGGTTTTGAATATAGCTCAAATAAAAAAAACCCTTGCAAATATTTTAGTAATAAAAATTTGCTTTGAGAAAAATACTCTTCCTACTGAAATATGTGGTCATAATTCCAATAATGCATTTTCTTCATGCCTTTCTTCAATTAAGATTGCTTTTTATCAATCATAGTGATTTTAGAAGCAATGAAACATTCAATATTCTAAATATAAACCACCTAACTCAAGGTAATTGAGGAGATGACATGTAAACAGCATGCTATATATTGTATTAAAATGAAGGGAGAAAATAAAAATAGATATTTGTATTTGCTGCTACTACTGCACCTAAACCTTGGAAAGATATACAAGAAGCTAATACAAATGACTACTTGTTGAGATTGGAGACAAGAACAAGGTGGATACATACAAAGTGGGTGGTAAAACTTACACTGATAAATTTTTAACATTTTTTCTGATTTTTGAATATTTATGTATTACATAAATGAAACTTTCTTTTTTAATCACAAAGAAAAAAATTAGAGGTTTAGAGATTTCTGGTTTATGTCAAGGTATTTTCTTTTAAAAATTGAGTCAAGTTATCAAAGTTATGCTTGCAATTTTAAAAGAAGTTGTATTCTTTACTTATAAAACAATATTTGAATCCAGGCTGTTATAAACTTAAGCAGTTAATACACCCTACCCAGGCTACTACTTTTATGATTAAATTATGAAGTAAGATATTCACACAATACAGAAGACTCTTTAAAGTAAATTGCCTTAAAAGGGAAAGTTCAATGTTCCGACACATACTACCTATCTATACTCTTCAGATTTTCAGCTCTTGCCTAGATAAGTTTAATGCCCATTATCTACTAGGTCCTCAGGTTACCTTCTCATTATTGGTATGGCTATCCTTCTGGATTGTTTTCCATCGAGCTACTCGAAAATTCATCTCTCTATTATAGCAGTTACTTTTACTTTGTTAATTATCTGCTTCACACATTCAGCTCCAAGAGGGAAATAACTATTTCATTCATCTTTCAATCAATGAAGCCTAATAAAGTGCTCTGCACATAGAAAACAGATAGACACAGAAAGTCCATTGGATTGCTGCAAGAAACAAATAGCCTAAATTTTACTTCATATCTCAAATTCAGAGAAAGACAGTACTCTTAAAAGGCACAGACCAAAATAGATCATTGTGGACTGAGTACAAAGAACCACTCTATTTCTTCACTTTTAAAAAAATTAAAATTAAGTATCAATGTGAAGAACATGACAAAATACAGTCAGAAACATATGATACATCTACAAAGAATACTTTAAAATGTGCCTCCAAAGGCACGTAGTTCCAATTTTTATTAAATGTAGAGACTTTATGGAAACCTAAACCTATCCCCCCATCATGGGAAGAACTTTCCACTGTTTGGTTATTTTAAGGTAAATTCAGTATTCATAGATTGTGTGATTACTTACACTGCAAAGTAAACACACTATATAAAGAAACATACATCGAGTTTGAGATGCAGTTTTTATCTTATAGGATGTCAACAAAATTTCACAAGTTATTACATGTTGCCATTTTATTTAATTTCTGCAACATTTTATATTGTTTATGAAGTAGTTACTTCCAAAATATTCGTTTCCCCCATCTGTGTCTTTGGCTGTTACTACAGATGTGATTCAGTAAGAACCATATGACCAAACTTATTCAAATTCTCAGTCTTTCCTAGCCTGAGACCTAAGGTCCTGAGTTATAACCCTGACTTGGTCTTCAAGTTGAGATGCTTCATAAATACTTTTCTTAAAACAGGGCTGTTTAGTGTAGTTTCTTCTTCTTGAGACACAGGAATGTTTCTGATACAAAAACATATATTCCACATAAGAACAAAAAAAAGCATTAAAATAATGATTAAATTTTATATAACTTAGATGACAGGATTAAGTAAAATATGACCTTTACTTTTTTTTAAACACAATGTACTTGTAAAAATTTTGCTATCTGAAGTAAAGAAAACTCTGTAAGTTTCAAGTACACAGAATTTAACTCATGTTAATATCCTGTTATAAAAAATAACTACCATATAAAGAATTTAAATATGCAAAAGTAAGTAGTTCATTAAAATTTGTATTTAATACATTGATGTCAATGAAAATATGTTGACAAGCAACTTCTAAGGTTTAAAGGAGAAGTAAAAACAAAAAAACCTGTTGCAGGCTTCATTTATTGCTACATAAAGACTACTTCAAGGGTCATCTGGCCTGTCGTCAATCACTCTTAGAAGTGGTATATACAGTGGTATACTTTGGAAAGAAAGGAGGAAAAATAATGCACTGCAATA
Organism: Vicugna pacos; assembly: GCF_048564905.1. Classification (NCBI taxonomy): domain Eukaryota; kingdom Metazoa; phylum Chordata; class Mammalia; order Artiodactyla; family Camelidae; genus Vicugna; species Vicugna pacos. Next base: position 67,236,773 of record NC_132989.1, read on the forward strand.
CAAAAATATTACCTATTTATAAATTATTAAAGCTTTATAAAACACATACCAAATCACATGGTCTCGCTATAAAAACAATATACTTAAATATAGAAGCACAAAATCCTGAAGCACCCACAATTATTTTAAGAATACCCATTTAATCAAGAGTAAACTATATATATATATATATATATATAATTTGAAAAGAAAAAAGGCATAATTCTGATTTTAATGCAAACAATCAGTTTATCTAATCATTGGAGGTAGGTCTCCACTCCAATTATACAAATAAGTTATCTGCCTTATTCAAAGAATTATCATTTAAGTCTAAGATCTGGAAACTGGTCTGTGCCACGGAAACATTTTTAACATACTTTAGAAACCAGTAATCTAACTGGCATATAAACAAAACAAGTATTTCTCTCATCAGATTACATCTGAAAAGATCCTTCATTAAAATCTAAAACCATTCTTGGCATAAAGAGGTATACCTAAGTGCAGATACTTTGGCTTAGCATTTAAATAATGCAATAAATGCTACAGATTTCTTAAAGACAGAAGAAATACTTGTCTTTCTTACTACTTCTGTAAAGCTTCAAAAACTGGATCTCTTAAATTTTTGGAGATTTAAATATTGTGCTAATGATTTAAAGAGATCATTCCTGCCTGAAAAGCAAAGCTTGCATCTTTCAAACATCAAACATATTTACTTTTAGTGTTTGTGGCATTTTAGCTTTAGTGCTGGAGTTAGTTTAACAAATCAGTTTGCAATATATAATACAACTCACAACCTTTCACTAAAATAGATTTTCTATAATAAAAAATACTAATTCTATTTCTAATGGTAAACTAGTAGAGTTGGAGGTCCCCCCATGGATCACAGGGATTAGAGCACTATCAAGATCATTGAGATAATGCTGAGGAAGAAGTTGGCCTTCGGATCCTGCCTGAAATTCAACCTGGAAAAAAAAAATTGTGATGAGTCAACCCTAGAAACTGGGCAGTCCTGTTTTGCTTAGCAGATGAATATAAAATAATTAAATTACTTAAAAATATCATTCAATTTAAGCAAGCATATACCTGATATTTATTCATAAAATAATGTTTTACATTCTTCTATATTTCTTTTATTGATTTTCTACATAAATTATAATTGTCCCTCCCATGGATACTATGAAAATAAAATTGCTACTACTTCATACTTTAGGTTTCTTCTCAATGAACATGTAAACACATTTGAGGACCAAGGTTTTGAATAATTACCAACATGACTAAAATAAAAACCCCATGGTATTTAAAAAAATACTTTAAAATATTTTGAATTTGTCATAAATAAAATATTTGAATTTAATTTTGCTAGTGAAAGTTACATATGACTAAAAAAATTAACAGTGCTTACTGAAGTAAATAATTACGAGATGCTTCCTTGAAAAAGGAGCTTTTAATAGTGAGATAAAAATATCTTCTTTCCAATAAGAACTATAACACACCCTGCCTGAAGAAAAGTAAACCTTCAGCATATGAAATTGTTCATGTTTAGATTAACCATTCTAATGAAAAACCTGCTCTGAAATCTATTATACTGGATGTAGGAAACAGAAATGCACATTAAAATATTACTGGAGTACCATTTTTTACTTATCAAATTGGCAAAGTTCAAAAGTTTGATAATACACTGCTTTGATAAAGATGTGGGTGAAAGAACACTCACAAATTGTGGTAGAAATATAAACCGGCATAACCTCTATTTGAGACAATATGGTAATATCTATTGAGTACATACTTGGACCTGGCAATTGTACTTCTAGGAATGTTTCTCATATACTCACACTTACATAAAAGCAAAATATTCTGGATATTCTAAATATCAGTCAGTACATACCAAACATGCAAAGGAACTAAATAAATTATGGTACATTTATATAATCAACTACTACTATGCAACTGTTAAAAAGAGTATGTGGTAATATGAAATATCTCTAAGATATATTAAGTTAAAGAGGCAAGGTTAAAAGATAACAGTGAAAAGGGGAGGACAAAAAGAACATACAAACTTATTTGCTCATACATACAAAAAATTAGAAAGAATACATAGAAGCGGATAACATTTGATTGCCTGACAAGGAAGGGAGTACGAGGCAGAGTATGGAAGTGGACTAAAAGGTTAGGAGTGAAGGATAGGAAGGAGAACTTTCCAGGACTATTACCTTACACAACTCTACTGAACCATTTACATTGTAGCCTGGAATTAATCTCTCTAGAGGTCATCAATTACATAGAGTGCTGTGTGAATGCTGCTTCCTGGAAATGTTTAATGAGGTGGTCCTGCTATGTATACATTTGTGAGATAACAGAAAATATATATGGTCTCTGCCTCCAATTCCTGGTATAGAGCTTCTAAAACCCTTGTCATTTCCCAAGTAGTAAGAATACTAGGAGCATCTCTTATTCTAATATTTGTTTTTGACCCTATCCCTGACACAGGGCTCCTTAAAAAACTGTAAATTCCTAAGTGACAGGAGAAGGAGGAGCATCTTTTGTTCTGTTGAGGCAACTCTGGATGGGCTCCTGGATGGGGGCTAGTCACCAGAAAGACCAAGCCCGTGATTAGAAGCTTAAAATTTTAAGCCCTATCCCTCTTCATCCAGAAAGGGCAGAGGGGCTAAAAATGCAGTTAATAATTGATCATGCCTACATGAGGAAGCCTCCACAAAATCCCAATAGAAGGAGGGTCAGAGAGCTTTTAGGCTGGTGAACATATCCACACCAGGAGGGTGACACACCACAACTCCATGGAGACAGAAACTCCTGCACAGGACCCTACCAGACCTTACCCTATGTGTCTATTCAACTGGCTGTTCATCTGTATATCCTTTAAACTGGCAAACGTGAACAAATGTTTCCCTGAGTTTTGTGAGCCACTCTAGCAAATTAATCGAACCCAAGGAGAAGGGGTTCATTGGAACTTTTGATTCATAACTGGTTGGTCAGAAGCTCAGATGATAATCTAGGCTTGCGACCAGCAATGTGAAGTAGGGGAGAGATAGTCTTGTAAGACCTGTAGGATCTGATGCTATCTCTGGGCAGATTCAGTCAGAATTGACTTGAATTCTTGGACACCCTGCTGGTGTCTGAGAGTTGCTCCTTGGTGTGAGGAAAACCCTCTACACACCTGATGACCAGAAGTACTTTATGTGAGTAGGAAAAGAAAGACACTGTAGGGAAGAACCAGGTTTCTCCCTACATAGGAAGGAGAACACTGAAAGTTTTCCTTTTTTTTTTAAACACCTTTAGACTTGTGTTAATTTTAAATCACATGACTATAGAATCTAGTCAGCATAATTTATAAACCTACTTATCAAGCAGGAATGTTGTGGAGCAGGGGTCAGCAAACTATGGCCTGTGGGACCAATCTGGCCCACGAACTGCTTTTGTAAACAAAGTTTCACTGGAACACAGCTGAGCTCGTTAGTTTACATTACTGTCTATAGGGTCTTTCACATGATAATGGCAGAGTTGAGTAGCTGTGAGAGAAATCAGAGAGCTCACAATGCCTAAATTATTTGTCTCGCCTTTTACAAAAAAAAAAAGATTGCTGACCCTTGTTGTGGAGCATAAAGGAGATAATGTATGTGAAGTACATAGCAAACATTACTGTTCAACAAATTTTAGTTCTCTTCAGTCATCGCAAAGTAAAAGGCTAAAGAAAACACTTCTGATTGTTTTAATATATAATATATTCATTTCAAAAATACATCACAGAAACATGCCTCACCATATCAGTGTCAATGGAAACTCTGAGGCCAATTTTATTCATCCCATTACTCTTGAGAGTTTTTAGGTGAGAGCACAGTGCAGCACTACAAGCCATGGCTATTTCTTTTGCAAACTGGTAACGTGTTGCTGAAATAGAGAAATCCTGGTCCTTTAGAAAGTAGAACACCTGAAATATATTTAATTAGGAAACAAGTCATGATTAAGATTAAAAGTAGGTTTAAAAATGCAACAACTGCTACTTTCAATTCAACTTTATGAGTAAAATTCTAATATTAGTGCCATGAAATTCACTAGTTACGAGCATTCTATATATAAAGCTTGATCTATGCTCTAAGTAAAAACTTAAAACTAAAAGTTAGGGAATATGGGAATGACTTAGCTATTTTTGCCTAAAGTTAACCTGTAGTGACAAAAGCCTTGTTAATCCAGTATAAAGAAGGGTACTAATGAGTCAACCCTATAAGATCACCCTACTATAAGGACATCTTAATGAAGTTAAGATCAAACAGAGTTAATGTAATGTAACTTCTGTATCCCCTATAGTTTCTATCTTGTACATGCATAAAATCACAAAGAATATATAAGAAATTAGTAACATTGTCTGACCCAAGAGGTAGAATGAGGGGGAATATGGAGGAGGATTAAGGATGTGGGAGGCTATAGTTGCATATTTTCTTATTTAAAAAAAATTGAAACATGTAAAAATAACTTCCCTATGTGAATGCTGATTATAAACTGATATCTATAAAATATTTTATTTTTTGTAAAATAAGAGGAAAATGAAAATATTATGGCCATATAACCTATTATTGTACAAACAAAGATGGCAATGCTGCCAAAATTTAACTGTGAGTTGACAGGCAGTACCACCATACAACAGCCTGAAATAATCCTGTGGAAATCCAAATCTGGTGTACAGAAGGCAGGCTGGGGTAGAGATAAGTGTCTCAAGGTGTAACATAAAGTGTAATGAACTGCAATTAAACATTCAGAGGTTAAGTCCTGCAAAATCTCCAAGTTAACAAAAACAAAAACAAAAACATATCCAAACACAGCATGTAAAGGGAAGGAATCATCTTTCTCAGTTACCTCAGTACACTTTATAATCTTCTCATCAGTTTCAAAATCTGCTTCCAGTTTTATTTTTTCACTTGGAAATCCTTGTAATGATATTCCATCCACTGAACTAATAACACTACAGAATAAAACACAATACAACAGAATTGTTTGTAGCAGAGTAATTTCTAAGAAATGAGTTATTGGATGTGAACAAATGGAATAAGGAGAAAAATTATGAAAGCTATCAACTTAAAGCAGGAATAAGATATCTCGATTATATACAAAATAATCAAAACTGGTTCATATTCATTTACCAAGATTTCTTGATTGTGTAGCAAATTACATCTTTTTTCATACACCCAATTCAGATCTGAGGTTTAAAATAACTTAAATAGTCTACTAACAGAAAACTTGTCTCATGAATTTCAAAAACTCTATTTTGGAATCCTTCAGTGTTAGCCCTCTTCTTCCTTCTTTGCTCCAGACCCCTTAGCCAATCTCCATAAAACAAAGCAAATGGGTAACTAAAAAGAGGAGGAAGTGGCAGTAATATTCTGTAAGGTCTCTAATGCATATATTATTGAATTCAGTTATTTGTATATACAGCTAATCAATATAATATAGAATAAGTATCCAAAGGTTATCCATGACTTATATGACAAAAATAATCCTGAAATAATTCCATGGAAATTCATTTCTGGTGTATAAAAAGCAATCTGGAGTGAAAATATATGTGTGACTCAAGGTACCATACAACAAAGTATCTTATCTTTCCTCAAATCTGGTATCGAAGTCCACACTGCTACACAATGCACAGTTTTTTCACTGGCCCCCTCCCAAAATGACCACCCTTTAATAATTTACAGTATTCTGGCCAAGAAAACACACATGATGCTGGTTAGGTACGTGTTTGAAAAAACAGACTGCGTTCATTACTTAGAGTTTAAGCATTCAAATTAATGGTACAATTCTGTATTTATTTATAAAAAATGTTTAGTTTTGTTAACAGGATGTTTTTATCCTTTCCCTTCGATCAAATCAATTACATCTTGGTAACAAAAAATTCCTACCCTTTGTTTCCTTTTTCTTCAGAATCTACCCAGCAGATATCCACATACTCTCTCAGGTCTACAGCATCAACTTTCCCACATGTAATTTTAAAGTCCTTTTGTTCTCGTAGAGCTAGCCGCAAGCCATCCATGGTCTCTGGAGTTATTTGTACCATTAAGCCATCTAAAAAATGAGAGTTATGTTTCACATTTCTTTTATTAAATATCAATTTATGTATCTAAGCCATAAATTTTGCTATCAAAATGTGTTCTGTTTAAGTTTTAAATCATCTGTTAAATCATTTTGGTGGTTGTCTTCCACTAGGAAATGCAAAAAATATTTCACAATGTTAAGGATTCTTTTTTTTTTTAATGGTTAAACAAATAAAGGTAAGAATTTCTACTTCTGGCTATGATGAAATAACTTTGGCAAACTGCCCTTTCATAACAAACAACCATAAAAGCAGAAAGAATGGATAAGACAACTGTTTTCAGGTATCGGACAACAGGAAGTGCAATACCATGATATGTACAGGAAAACTCAGCAAATGAGCCCACAATTGCCCAAGCTCTCTGCTTGGGGAAAGTTTCTTCATGGTGACTCATTAAGCCTACAGTGGCCCTACTGGGCTGAGAAGTCAGAGACAAGACTTTAGGGAAACCTAGAATCTGCTCAAGACATTGAGGAGGGGAACACCAGAAGACTGTGTGCAAGGTCCTCTTTGAGTCCTTGGACTGGAACTGAGGAACTGTAATATTAACAAAGTGACACTAGATGAGGTCTAACAGAGAAGAGCTATAATACATGGTTGGGAACAGAACAGAGATACTAGAAGTCAAGCAATGTTGGGGGATGTTGGTAGTCTAGACCAAACAAGATAGACATTGGCACCTAATTAACCTGAACTGCAGCAAAGCCAAAACACAGCCCTTACAAAACCTGCAGGCAAAATAGATTTGGAGAATGAGTCCTGCCAGACTATAAACACCTTAGGATTTCCACAGATCCATCTGATAACAAAATAATGACTATACAAGCTCAGGGTGATTATTATTTCTTTCCTTCTACTAACTTAGGTTTTGTTTGTTCTTTGTTTTCTAATTCTTTCAGGTGGTAGGTTAGGTTGTTTATTTGAGGTTTTCTTCGTTTTTGAGGAAGGCCTGTGTTGCTATGAAATTCCCTCTTAGGACTGCTTTGCTGCATCCCATAGATTTTGTGTGGTTGTGTTTTCACTGTCATTTGTCTCAAGGTGTCTTTAAAAAGAATTTCCTTCCAAGCAGAATTTTATATCTAGCAAAAATACCTTTAAAAATGAGAAAGAAAGACAGCTTCAGATAAATGAAAGGTGAACATCATTAGATAAATGAACGCCAGCTGATTTATATTACAAAAAATGCTAATGACTTCTGGTGTCTGCTCCAACATGTAAAAAGCTTAGTAGTTGTCACTCCCATCCTCATAACAGGAAAAAAATCTAAACAATAAAATATTAAAGTATAAACCTAACTTCTATTCAACATAGTATGAGAAGTCCTAGCCATAGCAATCGACAAGAAAAAGAAGTAAAACGTATCCAAATTGGAAGAGGTAAAATTGTCATTATATGCAGATGATGATACTATATATAGTAACCCCTAAAGACTCCACACAGACTATTAAAATAAATCAGTTCAGCAAGATAGCAGGATACAAGATTAACATACAAAAATCTGTTGCATTTCTTTATACTAACAATGAAATATCAGACAGTAAAAAAAAAAAAAATCCCTTTTAAAATCATGTCAAAAAAATAAAATACCTAGGAAGAAACCTAACCAAGGAGGTTAAATAAAGATTTATATGCTGAGAACTATAAAACACTGATAAAGGAAGTTAAAGACAATTCAAAGAAATGGAAAGATATCCCATGCTCTTGGATTGGAAGAGCCATACTACCTAGAGAGAAATGGCCATCCTACCCAATGCAATCCACAAATTCAATGCAATCCCTATCAAATTAACCAGGATGGTTTTCACAGAACTAAAACAAATAATCCTAAAATTTATGTGGAATCACAAATGACCCAGAATTGTCAAAGCAATCCTAAGAAAAAAGAGCAAAGCTGGAGGCATAAGCCTCCCAGGCTTCAGACAATACTACAAAACTACAGTAAACAAAACAGCATGGTATTGACACAAAAACAGACAAATGGATCAACAGAACAGAATAGAGAGCCCAGAAATAAACCCATATATCTATAGTCAATTACTTTTTTTAATTACCTTTGTCCTAGGGTTATTATGAAGAATAGATATAATGTATGTGGTGCCTGGCATGAAAAGGCTTTCAATACTTGGCAGTTATTTTAATTATCAAACACCTTGACCTTCAAAGGAGTTTGGGCTGTGTGGGGCCAACTGACATCCTTCAAAGTCCAACGACCCCCATTTCTGGGCTCTCAGATGTCTGCCTGTGATTCCTTAATAGATAAAGTATATTCTTTTTTTAAAAAAAATTTATTTAATTGAAGTATAGTTGATTTACAATGTGTTAATTTCTGGTGTACAGCAGAGTGATTCACTTATACATATATAAACATTCCTTTTCATATTCTTTCTCATTAGAGGTTACTATAACATACTGAATATAGTTCCCTGTGTTATACAGTAGGTCCTTGTTGCTAATCTATTTTATATATAGTAGTTAGTATCTGCAAATCCTAGACTCCCAATTTATCCCATCACACCCCCTTCTCCCTCAATTCCAAAATATTTCTGTTTTGTAAGTAAGTTCACTTGTGTCCCTTCTTCTTCTTCTTTTTTTTTTTTGGTTCCACATATAAGTGATATCATACGGTATTTTTCTTTCTCTTTCTGGCTTACTTTACTAAGTATGATGATCTCCAGGTCCATCCATGTTGTTGTAAATGGCATTATTTTAATCTTCTTTGTGGCTGAATAGTATTCCATTGTAAATATATACCGTGACTTCTTTATCTGGTCATTTGGTCAACGGATATTCAGGTTGCTTCCATATCTTGGCTATCATCAACAGTGCTACTATGAACACTGGGGTGCAATGTATCTCTTGCGGTTTGATGACTAGAGAAGCTCTTTTAACGTAAAACTGGTTTGGTGGTGCTGAATTCTTTTAGCTTTTGTTTATCTGTGAAGCTTTTGATTTCTCCATCAAATCTGAATGAGAGCCTTGCTGGATAGAGTATATTTGGTTGTAAGTTTTCCTCTTTAATCATTTTAAATATATCATGCCACTCCCTTCTGGCCTGTAATTTCCACTGAAAAATCAGCTGATAACTTTATGGGAGTTCCCTTGTATGTTATCTGTTGCTTTTCTCTTGCTGATTTTTAATATTTTCTCATCCTTAATTTTGTCAATTTGATTACTATGTGCCTCAGTGTGTTCCTCTTTGGGCTGATCCTGTGTGGAACTCTCTGCGCTTACTGGACTTGAGTGACTCTTTCCATTCCCAAGCTAGGGAAGTTTTCAGTTATTACCTCTTCAAATATTTTCTCAGGTCCTTTCTCTCTCTTCACTTTCTGGGATCCCTATAATATGAATATTAGTGTGCTTCCTGTTGTCCCAGAGTTCTCTTAAACGATCCTCTTTCTTCTCATTCTTTTTTCTGTTCTACAGTAGTGATTTCCACTAATTTATCTTCTAGCTCACTAATCCGTTCTTCTGCCTCATTTGCTCTTTTCTTGGTTCCTTCTAGTATGTTATTCTTTTCAGTAATTATATTCTTCAACTCTGTTTCAGTATTCTGTATATTTTCTAACTGTTTGCTCAACTTCCCCCTGTGCATCTATACTCCTTCTAAGTTCTCTGAACATCTTCACCATCATTACTCTAAACTCTTCTCAGATAAATTGCCTATCTCCTCATCACTTATTTGTTCTTCTGGGATTTTGTCTTGTGCCTTGGCCTAGAATATATTCCTCTGCCACCTCATATTGTCTAGATTTCTATTTGTATTTTCAGATAGGTTAGTTAAGTTTCTCAACCTTGGAGAAGTGGCCATCTGTGGGAGACATCCTGTGCATCCCAGCAGTACACTCCTCTCTTGTCACTCAAGGACCAGGGTCCAGCCAGTCCCAGGGTAGAGTCTTGCCTGCATTTGTGGATTCCTTCTACAGGCTTTGGGATTGTTGTTTTCTTATGTCTGGTATTTGCCCCCTGGTGGATAAGGCTGGACTAGAGGCTTTAGCAGGTTTCCTGGCAGAAGGAATTGGTGCATGCCTACTGCTGGGTAGAGCTTGATCCTAGTCCTCTGGTGAGTTGTTGGGTGGGGCTAGGTCTTGGTACTAATGACCCAGAGAAGATGTCAGCCTCCAGGAAAGCATGTGTAGGTGAACACTCCTTGAATGTCCGCCACCAGCTTTTATAACTCCAGGGTGAGCCACAGCCGTCCCCTACTTTCCCTTGGAGACCTTCCATTATCAGCAGGCAGGTCTGGCCCAGGTTCCTATGAAATCACTGCCCCTGCTCTTGGACCTAGCGTGAGCAAGATTCTGTGTGCACTTTACAAGAGTCTCTGTTTCCCCCAGTCCTGTGGTGCTCTTGGAGTTCAGCCCCACTGGCCTTCAAAACCAGATGGTCTGGGGTCTCCTCCTTCCAGTGTTGGAACTCTATGCTGGGGAACCTGACGTGCAGCTCAAAACTCTTACTCCTATGGGAGGGCCTCTGTGACTTAATTATTCTGCAGCTTGTGGGTGGCCTACCCAGGGAGTATGGGGCCCCATTACATCACGAGCATGCCCCTCCTACCATCCCACTGTGGTTCCTTCTTTATGTTTCCAGTTGAAGAAGATCTTTTTTGCTAGGTTCTACTCTTTTCTTTTTTCTTTTTTTGATGGTTGTTTAGCAGTCAGTTGTGGTTTTGTTGTAGTTGTGAGGAGAGGTGAACTCATGATCCTACTACTCCACCATCTTGACCAGATAACTACAGTCAATTAATCTTCAACAAAAGAGGCAACAATGTGCAATGGATAAAAGAGTCTCTTCAGCAAGCATTGTTGGGAATGGACAGTTTCACGTAAATCAGTGAAATGAGAACATCTCCTCATACCATTTACAAAGATAAATTTAAAGTGGTTTAGAGACCTAAATACAAGACATGACACCATAAAACTCCTAGAAGAGAGCATAGGCAAAACATTCTGGGACATAAATTGCAGCAATATTTTCTTAGATCAGTCTCCCAAGGCAAAAGAAACCAAAGCAAAAATAAACAAATGGAACCTAATCAAACTTAAGTTTTTGCACACCATAAATAAAACAAAAAGACAACCTATGGAATGGGAGAAAATATTTGGAAACGATGTGACTAAAAGAGGGTTAATTTCCAGGATATACAAGCAGCTCATACAACTCAATATCAAAAAGCAAACAAACCAATAAAAAAAATAAGAAGGCCAAAACAGACATTTCTCCAAAGAAGACACACAGATGGCCAACAGGCACATGAAAAGATGCTCAGCATTGCTAATTATTAGAGAAATGCAATTCAAAACTACAATGACATCACCTCACACTGGTCAGGATGGCTGTTATCAAACAGTCCACAAGTAATACATGCTGGAGAGGGTGTAGAGAAAAGGGAACCATCCTACACTGTTGGTTGGAATGTAAATTGGTTCAGCCACTATGGAGAACACCATGGAGGTTCCTTAAAAAAACAGTAATAGACTTAACAATATGATTCAGCATTCCAACTCCTGGGCATGTATCCGGAAAAGACAAAAATTCTAATTTGAAAAGATAGATGCACCCCAGTGTTCACAGTAGCACTATTTACAATAAGCATGACATGGAAGGAACGTTAGTGTCCATCGACAGGTGTGTGAATAAAGAAGATGTGGTAGATATATCAATGGAATATTACTCAGAAGCAACATGGATGGACCTAGAGATTATAATACTAAGTAAAGTCAGACAGGAAAAGACACATATTATTTGATATCACATGTGGAATTTAAAAAATAATATAAATGAACTTATTTACAAAACAGAAACAGGCTCACAGTCATAGAAAACAAACTTATGGTTACCAAAGGGGAAAGGGAGAGTTGGAATAAATTAAGGAGTATGGTATTAACAGATATATATTACTATATATAAAATAGAAAAACAACATGGACTTATGGTATAACACAGGCAACTATATTCACTATCTTGTAATAACCTATAACAGAAAAGAATCTGAAAAAATCTACATATGTATAATTGAATCACTTTGCTGTACACCCAAAGCTAATACAATATTGTAAACCAACTATACTTCAATTAAAAAAAAAAAACTTTTTAAAATAAATTTGAAAAAAAAGCCGAACAAATGGAAAATGAACAACTCTAAGACCTATCAGAGAATCAAGGTCACAGGGCAAACTGCTGCCCTGAAAACTGGAGCAAGATCAAAACATACCACAAAAAACCCCAACAAAAACACATATATAATGTAGTAAGAAATAAGGAGAAGTATAATTGAATATATCACATTCTATCATCAGAATGATGGATATGGCACACAAAACTGAATTATGAAGTTCACTTATTTTTAAAAGATATTACTGAAAAACATGGATCTAGACAAGGAATTTACAATCACTGCTGCCATTGGGAGTCTCAGCCAATAAAGAAGAAATGTAAATATAATAAAGGCATAAGGGCTATAAAGAAAGAAGCAAAACTACCATTATTAGTAGATGTTGTACTTAGCTATATAGAAAACTAAAAGAATCTATAGATTAGAAGAAGTAATATTCTTGAAATTACCATACTGCCTATGGCAAACTACAGATTCAATGTAATCACTGTCAAGATATCAAAAGCATTTTTCACAGAACTAGAACAAATAACTTTTACATTTGTATGAACATGCAAAAAACCCCCAAATAGCCAAAACAATTTTGAGAAAGAAGAACAGAACTGGAGTAATCATGCTCCTTGACTTCAGACTATATTACGAACCTACAGTAATCAAAACAATATGGTACTGGCACAAAAACAGAACCACAGATGGGTGGAACAGAATAGACAGCCCAGAAATAAACCCATACACGTAGGGTCAAGTAATCTATGACAAAGGGGCAAGAATATTCAATGAAGCAAAGACAGCCTCTTCAATAAGTGATGCTAGGAAAACTGGACAGCTACATGTAAAAGAATGAAATTAGAACATTCTCTAATACCATATACAAAAATAAACTCAAAATGGACAAATGACCTAAATATAAGACCAGAAACCATAACACTCCTAGAAGAAAATATAGGTGGAACACTCTTTGACATAAATTGTGGCAATTTTTTTTTGGATCTGTCTCCTAAAGCAAAGGAAATAAAAGCAAAAATAAACAAATGGGAACTAATTAAACTTAAAAGCTTTTGCACAGCAAAGAAAGCCATCAGCAAAACAAAAAGACAGCCTACTGAATAGGAGAAAATATTTGCAAATGATATGATGGATAAGGGGCTAATATCTGAAATATATAAACAGTTCATACAACTCAACATAAAAAAAAACCTGATTAAAAAATGGGCAGAAGACCTGAATAGACATTTTTCCAAAGAACACATACGATGGCCAATTGGCACATGGAGAGACACTCAACATCGGTAATCAGAGAAATGCAAATTAAATCCACAATGAGATATCACCTCACACCCGTCAGAATGGCTATCATCAAACAGAACAGACATAACAAATGTTGGCAAGGATGTGGAGAAAATGAAGTCCTCCTACAGTGTTGGTGGGAATGTAAGTTGGTGCAGCCACTATACAAAACAGCATGGAGGTTTTTCAAAAAACTAAAACTAAAAGTACCATATGACCCAGCAAAAGGAATCTAAATTGGAAAGGAAGAAGTAAAACAGTTACTGTCTACAGATGATATGATACTATACATAGAACTATACATACTATCCACTCCTGGGTATTAATAAAAAAAAATCCAAAAATACTAATTAGAAAAGGTAAATGCACCCTAGTGTTCATAGCAGCATTATTTACAATTGCCAAGATAATGGAAGCAACCTAAGTGTTTATCAACAGATAAATGGATAAAGAAAATTTGGTGTATGTCTGTACACACACACACCAGAAAATTACTCAGCCATAAAAGGAATTAATTTTTGCCATTTGCAACAACATTAACGAACTTGAAGAGAATGCCAAGTAAATCTAACAGAGAATGACAAATACTGTATGATATCACTTATACATGGAATCTAAAAATAAAACAAGTGAATATAACAAAAAACAGAGTCACAGATACAGGAACAAACTAGGGGTTACCAGTGGCAAGAGGGAAGGGAGAGGAGCAATATAGGGGAAGGAGATTAACAGGTACAAACTACTATGTATAAAATAAATAAGCTACAAGGATATATTACATAACACAGGGAATATAGCTAATATTTTATAATGACTAGAAATGGAATATAACTTTTAAAAATCATGAATCACAAGTGATTCATAATATTGAAACTTATATAATATTGTACATCAACTATACCAATAAAATAAATTTAAAAATTATAATGGCATCAATATTACACTAAGATTATAATAAATAAATAAAAGTATATCATTTACATCAGCAATAAATTCTGTAAGGTACAGGAATAAGTCAATATAAGATGTTCAAGACATATACCAAAACTTAAAATTTTATTGGAAGACATTTAATGTTATGTAAATAAGTTTAAGGTAGCCAATGTACATGGATAGGAACACTGAAAATAGAAAATATGCCAGTTTCCTTAAAATTGAACTAGTGGTTTAATGCAATTCCAATAAAAAGTCCAGTGGACATTTTAGAACCTGACAAATTGATCCTAAAATTAATATGATAAATCAAAGGTCTTAGACTGGCTAGAGCACTACTAAGATGAGGAATAAGGCATATGTGTGGCATCAGAGATGGGAGGATTTCCTATAAAGCTATGTAAGTGAGATAGTATGGAGAATGATAGTGAAAATGCAAACCAAGAACCTCAGAAAATACTCTCCTTCATAAAAAGAACAAGGAAACGGATAAAGTATCAGAAGCAACTGTTTCAGAACTCTAGAAATTAACCAAAGACTTGCAGCAATCTGGGAAGTATTTATTTAAGAAAAATTGAAGAATCTTGGTAAGAACAGCAAGCTTTGTGTCATTTTACCTTTCTTATTCCCATCCTCTCCTCTCTAGCTTAGTAGAAGCCTTAAAAACCAACAGCCTGCAATCATGGTGAAAACCAGCAGCTTGGTATCTACTGGAGAGGGCAACTGTGGCTGGAACTCCTTTAAAACTTCATTACTGGAGAATTGTCATTTTTGACTTGACTTGCCAGCTAGTTTCCTGGAAGACTCCACTTACAAAGATGTCTTTATTTGACCTGACTCTAAGCTTACCCAGTGAAAAAAGTCTTTTCCCAGGAGCATTTGTCAAAAACAATTAGAGGCCAGTGATCAATGTTATTATAGCTGTCTTATGGCAGCAGGTAAGAGTAGAGGCAAACAATAGTCCAACCAAACACTTAAAGGAAAAGGTGAGGAATGAGATGTCCATAAGTGCTTTGAAAAGTTCTAACAAATTTTTCTGGGAATTTAGAAGGCCACATGCATGTGCAATGCTGTGTGCATGCCCAGGGTATGTGCATGGTAAGGAAAGACCCTGAGCTTTTACCTCCGACTGACCATTAGGCTATGCAAAAGCAGAGAGTGCAGGCTAAGCAGTGTTGCTAAGTTTGAGGTAGACCCAAATATTAGTCATGTTCTAGTTCTTGGGCTGAGTGATGATTTCACATAAGTTTGTGGTAGGTCTGTAAGTATCAAATACATTTTAAAAAGGAAATGTAAAACATCTTTACATTAAAACAGTCTGAAAGATGAAACTCATACCTTCAACTATGCTGGACTTAGCAAGAAATCCTGAAGATGCTTTTAAGGCTCCATTGAATACCACAAAACTTGCACCTGTCACTGATTTAAAAAAAAAAGTACAATTATTTATATCTTAGCCTGCTCTTTTTTTGTGCTATATGATATTTGTTAAATGCATAATGTGGAGTATAGCACATTTTAAGTACCTGATAAATGCTATGCCCATAACCCAACAAAACAAAATTAAGAAAAATTTTGCATAAAGGTTAGTTAATACCCAGTATAAAACCACCTACTTAACATATATATCAATATAAGAAGGAAATATACTAAAATGTCAACAAAGGCTGTATCTTGGCACTTTTTTCCCTTTTACCACTACTTGAAATATATTTTCCAAGCTTACTAAAAATGAATATACATACTGTTATAATCAGAGGAAGAAATTTTATTAGCAGCCAGAATTTCTGACTATTTTAAATGCATTATTTTAAAACACTGCATCAGTTTTATGGAATACTTACTTCTACTTAACTTTCAATTTGTTAGGCCTTCTACTGCAAGGATTTGGTAATCACAGCAATCACTGAGGCCATTCAGCCAGAAATGAGAGTAATGTCACTCACAGAGATCACCAGCTTTACCATTTTTATATTCTCAGCCACTTACAGTTTTTTAAATCATTGTTCATCCTTACCTACCCTGTGCTCCCTCAAGAGGAGTTAGAGCAGAGAGCAAACAAAGGTAAAAAACACCTTGCTCCAGAGAAAAATTACTGAAAACAAGACACCTACCATATGGGATACCCTAAACCTGAAGACATCAGAATAAATACTGTATTCCAAGTCTTTAAACTTAATGTTGCCCAAAACAAAAAATAAAACAAACAAAAAAACCCTACACAAATTAGAAGCAATTTTTTGTTTGTGTAGCTAAAAATGTAAAGCATACTGTTTTATCAGCATCAATTGTACAAATAAGTAAAATATATATATATATATATATATATATATATATATATATATATATACCCTTTGAAAGGAATTCTACTTTTTGAGGTAGTCTTATGGATCAACACTAGGAACAAACACTCACCTTTTCTAGGATGGCCAGCTGCACTGTTGGCCTGTGTTTGATAAACTCCATCATTCTGTATACAGACTAGATGAGAATCTGCTTCTGTACTAAAACTAGCTCCAATGCTAATGACATGTTCATTAGAAGAATTTATTACTTTCATTACCTGAGAAAAAATAATACTCATTTAGAAACATTTTTAATATTCTGTGACTTAATTAATTACAATAATTCAAAGGGTCACATTTCTGACCACTTTCATCAAGCTTCAGTCTGGACAACCTCCTGAGAATGTGACAGAAACAAATGTTTTACGATAAAACTACCTTAATTAAAAGACACATAAAACAGTGAGGAAAAAATGAAAAAATAGGATTAAACAAATTCCCTATTAGAAAACAAATCTAAAATTTCAAAAATAACTCTTTTTTCATTATATATTAGAAAGTCCAATTCAGAACAAACAAATTTAACACACTTCTAAGAGATCTAATGTTCAATAATTATCTTCAGAATTTGAAGAAAGCAATTATACTTACATCATTGTATTTTTTCCGAGGTATTTTTATGCAGCTTTTCCCCATTTCCATATGAATCAATAGCTGATCTATATTATGCAAAGTATACTGGTAATTTCGAAGGTCCTACAAAAAATAATATTTCCATAAACCTTAAAGTACTATCCATGAACATTTATCCATTCATTAAATCATTTTTAAGAGTATCCATCACTTTAAAACTTGTAATACATAATTATCAAAACGCCATCCAGAAAGCAATGCCAATTTCAAACACCAACTAATCCTTCCAGCTGCTCCACGATAGTAATAAAGAATATCATTCTCAGGAAGAATTCTGTAGTATTGGGGGGTGATCTCCTCTTTCTCATTACAGATCTTCCAAAATAGAATAGGTCTTCAAACTGAACATGTATAAGTAAAAGCAAATCCACTGAAATACTCTTCTATGATAGCTGTTTTAAACAGAAAATTATAGAAATTGGAGGGGAACCTGAGATCATCTAATCTAATTCTTCCTATTAAAAATGAGGAAACTTAGGCCACAGTTTGCTCAAAATCATCAAACTGATTGACTTTTAGTAACTTTTACTAAGGCTTCAACAACAGTGTAGATCTCACATTATCTAAATGTTTAAGCACTGCAGCAGAATGAATCAAAAGGCAATTTGAATCAGGTACACATAAATTAGGAGATGTGTTCTAAAAAGCACTTCATCTAAAGCACGGGGAACTATATTCAATTTATTTTAATAACATACAATGGAAAAGAATCTGAAAAGAAAAAATATAAATGTATGTGTATGTATAACCAAATCACTTTGCTGTACACCTGAAACCAACACTGTAAATCAATTACACTTCAATGATTTTTTTTAAAAGGTGCTGCATCAAAAATAGAGCCCATTTATGTTAAATGAATTAGGATTATTATAAATGAACTTTCATTAATACAAATTTGCCAAATAGGAAAATATAAATATGTAAAATTTACTAAATAAATTTTGAAGTAACAATATAAGAACATTTAATAAAATAGTTCAATTACTCACAACAAGTAAGTTCATAATAGTGTGTCCTATTTCTCCAAAAAGAGGTTTTCGGCCTCTGATACTTGTTAAAGGAGCAGGATATGCTATACATAAGAACAGAAAACTAGTTACCATCAACAAAAAGCAAAAAAAAGTCAAATTTATTACCTTAAATTCTCGTTTTTCAAACATTATAGATAAATACTACTCAATTAGTTTTTTTTTTTTAGACAATAAGAGATCACACTAACTCATACTATATATCTACTAAATGCTACATTGAACAGGGACCTTTAATATACTATCCTATTTAAATCCTGTAACAACTCAATGATGCCGGTATGTCTGTCCCCACTTTACACATGGGAAGGTAGAGACACAGAGTAATAACCCTGCTTATGGTCACTAAGTTAATAACTAGTGAAACATATATGAAATTTCACATGCAATAAATAAACTATTCTTGAAAAAAGTAAAGGATAACTAAAGGGTGCAAATTCAAAAAATTTAACACAGAAATTATTTCAACTTAGAAATAACCATATACAGAAATCTAGACCATTATTTCACAACCTTTATGTTTAGCTTTATGATGTAGACAAATTGAGCAGGGGGCAATAATTTATCTTCTTAATATGTAGGCAGCATAATAAAATGAACTCCCTACAGTATATACTTTTAAGAAAACTCTTCAGGGTTTTCTATGTTTTGTTGTGAAATTCAAAAAGAATTTTTTAATGTAAGTTAATATGATAATTATGACTATCTAGAAATACATGACATACTAAGGTTGCCTAGACTAATTTGTAGTAGAAGAGGGCTGTTTTGTAATTTTAAAAGTAAATCAAAACAAGAGTAGTCCCATTAATCCACTGAACTTTTATTTTAATGAATCCCTGAAATTCTTATTTATATTCAGTATATCTGAACTCACTATGTAATTTAACTGACTATTCTAAAACTTACCTTTATATTCTGCACCCAATCTCAACATTAAACGCATAGGAAAAACTTTTGCCCAGGGAATCTCTAGCTTCTGGATAAGAATTCCACAAAGAAAAGGATTACTTGGTAACAGGAGATCATCAAGTTTCTGAAAAGTAGGGGTAATAAATAGAAATCCTCCGTGATCCTTGCTATTGAGAAAACTCTCAGTAAAGGTAATATTGTCCAAGTTTTCTATGTATTTTCCTGGAAATAAAGTCATTAATAAAAAAGTTTTAAGTTGTTTTGAAGCAGCATTCTGAGTTTGAATAAACTTTCTTAATTAAAAGCAATGTAAAATATTTTTCCCCTTATTTCCACTCTTCAAGAAGCACTTATTACTGTGTGAGCATAAAGCTCAATTATTCCTAGAGATTGGACATTATGAACAAAAAATTTGAGAATGTTTCTAACTATAGGTGTTTTAAAATTTTTCTCCATACTGCGTGGTTGATTGAAAAGTCATCATGCCCCCCAAATCTTATATAGACAGAGAAGTATGTGGTAGTTCCCACTTATCTGCAGTTTTGCTTTCCATGGTTTTAGTTACTCCTGGTCAACTGTGGTCCAAAATATTAAATGGAAAATTCCAGAAATAAACAGCAAGTTTTAAATCTCCCAGTGTCCTGCTCCATCCCATTGGGATGTGAATCACAACATGAATTCTTGTCCAGTATATCCATGTTGTATATGCTACCGGCCATTAGTCATTCAGTAGTAGTCTTGGTTACTAGATCAACTGTTGCAGTATCACTGTGCTTGTGTCCAATTAACCCTTATTTTTCTTAATAATGGTCTCAAATCTCAAGAGGAGTGATGCTGGCAATTCGGATTGTTCTCTTACTGTACCTAATTTATAAATTAAGTTTTATCATAGGTATGTATGTATAGAAAAAATAGTATACATAGGGTTCAGTACTGTCTGAGGTTTTAGGGGGGATCTTGGAACTTATCCCTCACAGATAAAGGGGGGTGATTGTATAGACACATAAAAAGATCAGGAAAGTAAATCTATTTCCACTTTTAAAATAAAAGAAAAAAACAGTAAATATATTAATTATATAAAATGTTAGATTTAAGGAGATTGAAAATGATGACTAAACTTGTTTAAGTAATCAGCAATCTCTTCACAAAATAAATCTTTAGTACAGTTAGCATAGCTAAAAGCAAAAATGCCCTTAATTTATCCATCCCCTGGTCTGTACAGTTCAAAATAAAATGCTATACCTTTTAGAGCATCCTTATAAATGGTGATAAATAGTCTGAAGATGTCCTTTGGAATAGTATCTTCATTTGGAAAACATAACAGTAGAATAATAATTTCTGCCTGTCCCAAGCCATGTAGTCCATTGGTTGAGAAGTACCAATATTTGTCTGAGGAATCTTAAGTGACAAAGCATACAACTGTAAGTGTCAGCTTCTATTAACCAAAAAAATTAAATATAATTACCCTTTGCATGAAGCACAACTTTTCAAATTCCTTATTTTCCCAAAGCCCTCCTTACAAAAACTTTAAATTGAATTGTATAAGATTAATGTAAAAAAGAGAAAGGATGAAAAATTATCTTATGGAGTCAATTAGTAAATACCACTAAAACAAAGATGCACTGACATGGTGAAATGTAGTGGGTAAGAATCAGGTTAGTTTCAAAGAGAATGAAAAGCTAAGAGATGCATTATTGAGTATTGAGGATTATCTATTACTGAGAATTATTTACTTCCTTACTTTTTTTTTACATTTTTTTATTGAGTTATAGTTATTTTACAATGTTGTGTCAAACTTCCTTTTAATTAAGTCTAATGTCATTTACTTTAATACTGTCTTAATTGTTACTAAATCCGGATTCTTGCTTATCTCAATTACCAAATTTCAATATATCTAAAAGCTATATGAAATATGGTCAGTTGTATAATAAGCATCAAAATACAACACAGCTATAAGCCCATGGCCTTAAACTAGGACTGAATGAGGGAAACCAGTAAAAACCTTTAAGCTATTATTTCAAGTCCCACTGAATATAAACCTGCAAAATTTATTTATATTAATATTTAGCTGAAAAACTAGTATCTAATACTGCTTATTTTTCACAATTACCAGTCAAAATTTTAAATGTAATTAAGAAATCCTGCTTACCAATTAGGCAAAGAAAGATCAATCATTACTTACAAAATACTAATTTGACATTCACAAGTAGATTAGCATTTAGGACAAATGTAACAGGGCCTTCGCCTTCAAGAAGCAAAATGATCTGTTCATGAGATGGGTGTTCTTCTACTACAGGCACTAAAACATGAAAGTAACATATTAGAATAAATATGTCTTTCTGTTAAATATGCTTGCAATGAAAAAAACGGATTTATAAATCCACCAATGGCTTGATCATATTTAAAAGCAAAAGCAAACAGGTTTCATAAAATCAATCAACATCTGGACACTTGTTATATACTAATTTTTACTTTTTGATTTATGTAAAGATATTAATATTGTCATACATATAAATCTTGATCAATTATATATGGTATATGCACAAATATGTTGATTAAACAGCATATTGATGTAATATTTGCACCTTTAAAGTTTTAAAGCAAACATTTTTATAAAGTGGATTCCAGTCTGCCAGCCACTCCAGTTATAAATTCTGATATTTACAACTGTGAAAGAAGTCTAGACCCAAGCTATACATGCTGCTTGCTGCTTGCTGCCTTATGTCAGTGACAAGTGGCGAAAAGAGCTTGACAATCAACAGAAAAATATACATGGCATACAAAGAACAGGGCTTTTTGCTACCAGCAGATGAGGAACTAAAATTCCTAGCTTTGTCATCAATCCAATACTCTTCTTTTTTTTAAGGCACTATGCTTCTTAAAAAAAAAAAATACATATGGAGTCAAATACAATGGAAATATTTTTGGGACTAAAAGACTATGAATTTCTCTGTTGTATTAGACTTCTATCTTATTCTAAATTAGGGACCCAGATGAGATAAGTTATTAACAACAATTGAACTCAAAAGTTCAGATCTTTTCAGAATTTGTTTTTATATAGTAAGACTTTTTGTAAATTAAAATTACTAAGCCATTGTACTTATTTCAAGCAAATTGTCTAAGTTTAAAAAAATGTATTTCATACATCAAAATTCATCAATATATTCTTCCTTAAAAAAAATCTCCTTTTTGAATTTAAATAACTGCTATCCTACCTGATCCCTTTTCTCCAGATACAGCCAGAAGAGGGGGTAAGCTGTCCTCATCAGGTAGAAGACTAATCTTATTGCAAACATTCTTCTCAATGCCACACAATAACCTATAATCTGAAGTACTAACAACAGGTAAATTGCTGTTAACCAAGACACCAGTAGGACCCGATGCTTCCTCAGTTTCTGCAAAAACATCATCATCATCTAGTACAAAAGAACCAGAAGTAGATAACTCCTCAGTTCCTGTGTTTGTGGGCAGTTTTTCCACAGATGGAACCTGAGAAGTAGGACTTCGAATCATCTCATTTCTTATAGTATCCCCTATCTCACTGTTTGTTTTTTCCACTGTAGTAGAATAGGCATGATCCTCTGTGTTTACCATCTGTAAAATATGGAATTAAAAAAACAAATCAGTTCATAGTCTGTTCAAATGTAAAATAATATCTTTTTAATAAACAAATAAAACCAAAATGGACTCAGAAATTCTTCAGAAACCAAATTTCCCAAGAAATAGTACAATTTTGCTTCTTTAAATTCAGGAGCTTAGGTTTAGCTTTCCTGTATGCTCAGGTAGACTTTAATTTTATAGACTGGAAAAAGGAGGCAAAGAAAACTTCAGGATTCTGGACTCTTACACAAAGTGAGCAAGCTTAGTTCCCCCCAAGGTGCTCCTCCTCCTGATAGCCAAAAATGCCTGGGTTGGGTGGTAGCAAGAGAGAGGAAAGTTGGGGACGGCAGGAAGGGGAGTGGTGAGTAAGGAGAATGGTAGATATATTCCACAAAAGTAACCACTTGGAATAAACTACCCTCAAGTCTGCCTCATTTAAGCCCCTTTCTTTTTAGACTGGCCAAAGCTGAGTCAATAGAGAAACATTTATGAACTCAAGTAATACTAGCCTCTGTGAAACTTCTATTTTGTTAAAATGTTGATTGAGAATATGTGCTAGCTAAGAAACATACTTTTGGTAATTATGGCTACCTGTAAAATCTAGCTCATGAGCTCTTACTGACAAACAACGTTAAGTTTAAATGGTATGTGAATACAGAGCAGGATACATATCCATCTTGTCTAATGTATGTACCCAGGGTGAACAGGGTAACTAGCTCAGAGTAGATGCTCAGTAAATATTTGTTTAATGAATAAAAGCATTCCTACTTCATACGTTAGTACTTGCTTCTATGAGTATTTTGCTCCTTTATGGGTATGAAGAAAGTAACTACCATGACATACTTTACTGAATATCTGAAAAAGCATTAAGCAAATTAGTCTAAATTCAATTACGAAATCTCAGTTCTATTTCCTCATACCCGTGGTTATCAAAATGTGGTCTAGGATCGCTGGATTCCCCAAGACCCTTTTAGGAAGTCAGTGAGGTCTTAGGATTTTCTTCATATAATTTACCTAAAACAACATACGACAACAGACTGAATTTAGAAGTAGACGTTGAGAATCTATCTTCTATTAAGCTAGACATTAAAGAAATTCACAAAAAAATAAAACAATGTTATTCCCCTCACTAAACTTTTGTTTTGGAAAACTTCCATAAAAATATTATTTCTGTTAATATAATAAGTTTTTTTGATGTAAGTTTATTTGTCATTAATTCCTAAAATTTTTCTCAATTTTAATTCCATAATTATCGATAGATATAACCCATACAATCTATAGCTCTTTGGCATTCTCAATAAGTTTTAAGAGCATAAAGGGATCCTGCGATCAAAAAGTTTAAGAATCATTGCCCTAAACTGACATTTAAAAAGGTAAAATCTAAAATATATTCACTATATCATATGTTTCTCATTTCATGAAGCTCACAGCATTAAAAAAAAAAGTACTCTAATAATCATACAAGGAATTACCTACAAAATAAAATCTTCTTAAATTAACAAGTCATTCTTTAGATTCCTTACCAAGGGCATATCAGGTAAGAGAGGACTAAACTCTTCACAACATCTTTTACTTCCAGATGATAATTTTGTTGTATCTGCAACTTCGCCATTGGGCAGTATACCATCTGCAAACCATACTCTTTTCTGTTCTTTCGAGCATAATCCTAGAATCAGTTTAGAAAGTAAAGCATTTTAATTTGATAATATTGCAATGATAATATTAAATGGGTCAGGAAACGTTTTCAGAAGCTTTTTGCTATCCGTTGGCAAGCTCTGCATTCTCAGGGTTTCAAAGGCCTAGAAAAATGGCCTTTTGTGATTCATCTACCCAGAGTGGAAGTCTTTTTCTAATTCATACAAAGGCAGGGCTGGCCCTACTATATACAAAAAGAGTAGACAGGAGAGGTTACATCTTAAAGGCACTGAAGGCAGATTTAAAGCCTATATTAAGACTTAAGTTGCGAATGTGGAGACTGAATAAAATTTAGGGACTAACGCACAGGGAGGGAAAGTGGAATAGATCAGAGCATGGCAGATAAGCAAAGGAAAAAATGTGAAGAACAAAAGAAAGAAGCATTAAAAAATCTAAAAAACAAACAGGATCTCTTGTGTATCAGAGTTCATTTCCTACTTTTAATTTACTTAACAAGAGGAGTAAAACATGTTTGTTCTTATAATGTGAATATTGAAATCTATTAATATTTATTAATATTTTCCTCTCAAATTTGGAAGAAGTAACTAGATATCTACATAAATATTTGTTCTCTTTTGTTAAAAAGCATCCATGGAGGAAGGTTATGAAAATTCCTGCCAGATGATTTAAAAACATATAAACATCATGGTAGATATTGACAGGCATATATAGAACAGATAAACAAGTCTATACTGTATAGTACAGGGGAATATTTACAAGATCTTGTGGTAGCTCATGGAGAAAATTCACATATGACTGAAAAATTGTGCTGTACACCAGAAATTGACACAGCATTGTAAACTGACTATAACTCAATAAAACAAAAAACATATAAACATCAACAGAATCAACATCTACCTTCCAATCATAATACAGATAACACTGAAAAAATTTGAATCATATAATTTTTGCAATATGAATACACAAATAAGGTGTCTTTCTTGTATTTGCAGTACTTTTATAATTTATTTTAAAAGTCAATATATGAGAATATATAAATATTTTAAAGGCAGATTCATTCATCTTTAGAGCTATAATATACAACCATATATGTTGAATCTTATTATTTATGATAAACAGAAAATGGCTATTAAGTGAGAGATAAACTGAAATCCAAGAGAGTTGACAGAAATACTTGAATTTGTCTCTGACAGTTACAGTTCTTTTTCTAGCAAGTTACAGACTAATAGTTTTTGTTTAAAAGTGCACACAGGCTTTACTCAAGATCCTAAACTACAATAGGTTATAAAAAAAAGAACAGAGAGCCCAAAGATTTTTAAATCTTTAGAAGTTTTTCAAAAGATTTAATAAACATTTTTTATTGTGGTGAAATATTCATTTAAAAAATTTTTTTAAGGAAAGGGAGATATGCCAACTTTTTACCTCCTAATTCTCAAACCCAAGCCCACCCTTCTACATGGAACTCTCTGATGCCAGGCTGGACGTCTGGGAAGTGCAAACTCCCAAACCCTCGAGCAAACTGGTTCTGGTCATGTTCCATCAATGATAGGCACTGGTTGGAGACTGGAAGGTAGGAAGAGAAGGAATTCTTTGTTTCTAGATCCTGCCAGGATCTTTGCAGCAGCAGCATCACCAGATATACCTCTAAGTCCCATGATTTTCAGTACTCCTTACATCAAGCCTGGAACATGCCCTCAAGTCATGTGAACACCAACCCTACAAGGCACCTTGATGGTCCCAGCATTTGCCACTTGGTGTTCCTCTAAGAAGTCACAGCACCAGTGTGTGATGTGGTACCCTAACCCCTGAATCCCAGGTCTGAGAACCAAGCACCTCCTGATGCTTCTGCACTGAGTTCTAGTAGCACTGTCTCTCCCCTTTTGTTCCCTCAACCCTAGGGATTGCTTCCTGCAGTTATGAATCTCTGAGCCACTTGAGCATGCCCTTTTTGTTCTTCCACCCTTCTAACGTACATGTATAACCAGTTCCCTGTATTAAATTCCTTCTGATATCTGGTCTGGTTTCTCTTTTCTCACTAGCTCCTTTCAACACTAGAAAATTTCTATTTTAATAATTTATCTTTAGACACAACATTTTCTTCTAGTTACCTTCAACACTTGGTTGTTTAAGTGCTGAGATTGGTAAAGTTGTAGGTGAGGGTATACTGGGTGTTTGAGTCTCCTGAAGAGGCTGGATGGTGGCACATTCATCAGAATGATTAGATTTAATAGTAGAACCAGTTGGACTCATCATCCTTTCAAATGCCTGAGCTATAAAGGGGAAAAAAATTAAAATCTCAGATGTTTTTGAACTTCAGTCAGTTATGATAAATATTGTATTTTTTAAATTATAAGGGGAAAAAATCAATGGCTAAACAAGAAAAAGAAGTGGCACTTGGCAAAGATAATATCCTTACTTTGGTTGGCAGCACTCTACTTCAGTATAAGCTACCAATCAGTTATTTCCATATTATTTTGGCATATATTTGATATCTACTAAAGAAAATCATTGTTATTTAATATCTGTTTTTGCCCTTGTACCCCTAGACTCTATTTCCAACATAGTTCCTAGTAATCCTTTTAAGACATAAGTCATATCACATCATTCTTCTGTTTAAAATCCTTTAATGGCTTCCCAACTGGAATGAAAATTTCAGTTGTTACAATGGCTCACAAGACACTACATAGTCTGCATCTCTGCCTCTTCTGCTTTCCCAGTTAGCCATCTGACATCATTTCTCACTAAAATCCTGCTTGCTCATCATGATCCACATAGGCCTCCCTGTTCTTCAAAAAGTAAAGCAAGCACCCTTCTTGCTTAGGGTCTTTGCTCTTACTGTTCTCTCTGCCTAGAATGTTCTTCCACATTGCTTTATCCTTTCACTTCCTTCAAGTCTCTGCTCACACATCATATCATCATAAACTCTTATTCTGATCACTGTTTAAAAATAACCACCTCTTGCCACCAATCTGTTACTATCTCTATCCTTCTTAACATTCTTGTATTTTCATTTAGAACATTATCACCATCTGGTAGTCTCTTTGTTTCCTGTTCGCCTCTCCCCACATTCGTAAGCTCCATAAGATCAAAAGCTCCATAAGAACTGGGAGTATATTTTGTTCTCAGCTGGAGCTCCAAAGTACAGAACACTATATGAATATTGCTGAATGATTTTTTCATCCAAATAACATGGAACAGCACTGGTAGCTCTCCCTTCAGCCTTTCACCAAACTAATCTGTTATAAATGCTGTCACTGCTACGATAATCTTCCTCAAGTGCCGATGACTTAGCACTTCCATGAAATGGCTTCCACTAACCAAATAAAATCAAATAGTATTCTCAGTTTCAAAGTAATTTCCAACTTGCCCTAAGTTTCTATAATGGCACTCACATGCATGCTTCTTTGAAACTTGCAGAGTCTCAGCACAACTTCCTCATTATCCCAAACCTCTAATCAAACTATCTTTTCTTGAAGTAATTTGTCTTACAACCCTTGAACCAGCTTTCCCCTCTTATTTAATAACATTTTTTTAAATGACCATGTGTACTATTTTCAATCCCTCAGTTGGTGTTAAAATAACTTTTATTTATGTTTTCTTGTGGTGTATAAATTAGTGATAAACAGAACCATAAATAAAATTAAGTACTATAAGATACCAAAACAGAATAAATAAAACAGATAACTAAATAGATAAATCCATTCAAAATATTTTCTTCGTTAAACCAAAGCTTGATCTCAGTATCCTACTGAGACTCTTTAATATCTTCTCCTCTCCTAGATCGTTACAGTCAGAGTATGTTTTAATGTTCAACTAAAAATCTGACATATCAACTCAAATAATGTTTCAAATCTTCATAGCTGTTTTATTTTATTTTTCAAGTGGGGAAAAATAAATATGTAGCTTGTGCTAAGATTTCTGAAGTCTAGCAGGTCACTTGGCTAACAACACTAGCAGTAGTCTTAAAGGCTACTGAAGCAGCACAAGAAGAAACAAAACAACTATAAGCACTTAAACTAAAATCTCCATAAACATTGGTGGTAATATAGAAACACAAAAAGATTCACACTCTATCATCTTCCAGAGCAGAGGTCAACAGCAGGGAGTAAAGCAGCTTACCTCAGGCTAACAGACTCACATCAGAGCTTTTTGAAGAATTGCTGAAAAAATTTATCTTCATTCAAAAGAGAAAAACAAATTATTATCAGGTATTTATTCTCCTGGCTAACAGGAAGCAGTACCTGAACTAGTGCACAGGCCTGGTCTTAGAAAGTCCCAAGAAATATTTCTTGGGAATTAAACTGTCAACAAATCTTTGGAAATGCCAAGAAGTACTCAAAGGAACAAGCATGTATTTGAGGAAAAAAACAAGCACGTGTGTACACCCGCACAAACACATACAACTGTGAGAATGCAAATAAGACCACCAAGATTATTGCTGGTAATAGTAAGCTAGCTAGGGAGCCAGAGAAGCAATGGGAAACACATAAAAATAAAATTCTAAAACTGAGAAGAAGAAAAATGAGAAAAATGTCAAATAGCATGACAGTCCTACGAATTTATATAAAAATGATAAATATTACTACCTTACTTTTATTCCCACTTTATGTTGTTTTTCTACAGAGTGGAACCTATTATCTTGCCTCATACTATTAATATATAAGACTGAATACTACTTATTGGTAGATATTCTATAAATGTTTAAATTAAGATGACGAGGATGACAATGATGGTGACAAAAACAAATAGGCAGGTGAAATGTAGCATTTAGGGACTTGGTACCTGTTAAAAGTTAATGAACTGCCACTCCAGAAACTGAATGCTTCCTTTCCAGACTGGTAGTAATAATTGTGAGAGTAGAACAAAAAGAAGAGAAACCAAGCCTTGGGATGTCCCACCTAAGCCAGATAAGTCAACACTAGGTCCTCGCCTTAAGAAAATAAAGAAGTTTATCTTTGTCACAATCCAATTATTTTTAAGATATATGCAATTACTGGAAGAAAATATGTCAGGTTAATACTCACCTTTACTAATAGTCTCATAGCAGACTACACATACTCTTGCTTCCTTTTCTAGATACTGCAGTTTACACTTCCTATTACAACAGACACCACAAAATACCTGTGAAGAATAAAATATCAAATTTGGTTTTGTTTTAAGCACGTTTATACCTACTGGAGGCAGGGGAAGGGGAGACCCACAAACTCTAACCATTTTTCTGATCATATAAACAATTTTTCTAATCACTATAGGTAGTTATTAAAATGACTCTTTTTTTAACTTAAATTAGGTTTCTGCAATTTAAAATTATATCTCTGATGAGACTTCTTTTAAATCAGTTATGTTAATTGGAAGGGAACAAAAATGTTCTTTAATGAATAAGTTAATAATTGAAAAAACTTTCTCTGGTCCTTTAAAACTTTTAAAAGTAGAGTGTTATTCAAAAAAAGAAACAGACTCACAGAGGGAACAAACTAGTGGTCTCCAGTGGGGACAGGGAAGGTGGGAGGGGCATATCACATAGGGGTAGGGGATTAAGAGGTCAGACTACTATGTATAAAATAAATAAGCTACAACGATATACTGTACAGCGCAGGAATACAGCCAGTACTTTATAATAACTATAAATGGAGTTTAAGTTGTGAATTACTAGGTTGTATATCTGAAACTTATACAATATTGTAAATCAACTATACTCAATTAAAAAAAAAAAGTAAAATGTTATTTTTCTGAAAGAGAGTGGGGTTGATCTGAGACCAATATATTACTGAAAAATGATGAAAAAATGCAATGTTATTTCTACAGGCAACTCTTAAGAGTTTATAGATGATTAAGGCAATCAGACGACAAATAAAGACAGCTTCAGTGTTCTGAACCTTATGCAAGCCAATTTGCCTTTTTTCTCAGTGTTTACTTCAAGTTTTGACCATGATACTAGCTGCAAGAGTGGTCCTGAAAGTAAGTATTCAAGGACAAACTAGGATCTGACAGAATTTGGTACATCTGACATATTGTTAAAAAGACATGTATTCTTAGATTTCACAAAAATTAGTGTTCCTCATTTCCCAACATGTAATATTCATGACAATGTGACAGTTATTTAATCCTCAAGCAATCTGTAAAATGACAGTGCTTTATATATTTCCATGTACGTGAAAAACAATGATTTTAAACTAATGAATCTTTTAATCATCAATTAATAAGCTTTTTGGTCACATTATATTTCATTTGAAATCCCTTGAAAGAATAAAAGACAAAGATTTTTATAACTTACTTTACCACATGCTCGGCAGTGATGTCGCCGTTTGGTAAAAGTAAATTTAACTTGGCAGTTCATACAATTTGGAGCTTCTGAATCAGGAACCCAAGTAGGCTGTTTCTGGCCCAAAACCAGGCCTTCTTTGCAGGTGTTTGCAGGAAGAGAGTCTTCATTTGCAGTTACAAAACTAGATACACCTTCAAAATTACTTTCTATATCAATGTAATTAGAGTTGAAGCTAACCTGAGGATCAGTAGTAGAATCTGTAGTACAAGTTGTTGGAACAACGGTATTTCCTATGCTGGGTTCACTTTCAGGCATATTTGGAACATCTGGCTTATTTGGTTCCTTTGAACTCCTTGTTCTTGATGGAGCACTAAACAATTGCTTAGGTCTGGCCCCTCCAACATGGACAGATTGACTGTTAATATTAGAGACTGATACTTCATTTGTAATCTCAGACTTACTGCTAGATAACCCTTGTTCAACTGGAAGTGTACTTTTTTCCCCTAAAGAAAGGCTACCATTTTCTGTTATATTTTGTTTATCAACTGTTTCACAAATTATATTAATACCAGGGCTTTCCCCAGTAGCTCCTGCTTCAGCACTGAAATATATATTACTGGCATTTCCATCATCTAGGCCTTTCATATCTATCTGATTCATTTGAGATTTTGAGTCATTTACATTTTCTTCAAATGATTTTATGGAATTGGTCTGAAGATACTGTTCATTCAGAAAAGCATCAAGTTCAGCATCACTAATTGGTGCACCACTTTTCATGCCTTCATCAATATTAAAGTAATCCAAGTCTTGCCCATCAATATCATTGCTTGAAAAAGTAAGATCTTCACAATGATCTGGAGACTCTGGGGCATCAGAAAGCTCTATTTGAGATTCTGCAGCTGCAGAAGAACTGGTGTTATCAGAGTAATCCAAAGATTCAACTCTAATTACCATCTGGTCAGAATCTAACTTTCTGTCTCCCATCTTTTCAATTAGTGGCTGATGAATTATGTTTTTACATTTTTGCTGTTTCAAGAGATCAGTCTCCTTCAAAGTTTCCCCACTTAAAATGACATTCTTCTGTATTTCTTCATGCATAGTCATTGCATCTTGTATATTATCTTTAGAGTCATTCTGAGGTAGACAATCACCATGCACTTTACTTTCGATTAATGATCCACACAAAGACCCAGGTACTGGGAGACAGGACAATGAGGAGTACATATTTTCACTTGAAACATGTAAAGTTGAAGAGAGATCCTGGATTACATCTTTATTATCTTTAAGATCTAAATTTCTTGAGTCTTCTTTTGCAGATTGTTTTATAAATGCAGCAGTCCTATCTTCCTGAAAGGATAAATCAGGTAATTTGAAATTTTCATCACTTAAATTTGAATCATTTAAGCATAAACCTCCATTTTTTGGAAGACTGCAAGGCAAAGCACTTGTGCTGTCTCCTTTTAAACATTCTGTGGCAACTCCAACTGCCACATCTACCTCCTCTTTTACCAAACAGCCATCAGCTTTTACTAATTCACATGGCTGGTTCTTGTGTTGTAGGTTGTCTTTGGCATCAAACATTTTGGAACTTTGTTCAGTCAAAGTAGATAGCACGTTAAAATCAACAACTGATTCTAACTGATTAGAGATCTTTTTATCCTTTAAATTTTCTTTTCCGTCATAATTACATGAATCTAAAAGTGCTGTATCTACTTTTATACCAAATTCTTTAGTTCCACTGATTTCTCTGTTTTGTAAATCAGAGTCATCATTTTGTTCCTCTATGACATTACCATGGTCTATTGAAGAAACACAGAAAGTTTCTGACATTGAAGATAAATCCAGTCCAATCAAAGAATCTGTACTAGACTTAAAATCATCTGACAATAATTTTTTAATATCTTCTTCACTGTTAGTTACATGAACTAAGTTACCCATGTCACTTATCAGATCACAGACAGGTTTACTACATCGTCCCTTGTACAGAGGCTGGATTTCATCTGAAGTGCCACTATCCACAGAAGAAAGGAGATCAAGTCCTGTTACATTTTTTTCATTTTGTATAGATGTCAGTCCCTCAAGTGTTTTTTCATTCAGGGAAATCTCATTTGTTTCACAGCCTGTTTCTGATGAGGCACAACAATTAATACACTGTTGATCCTTTGGTAGCACTGAAGTTAGCTGTGAGGAAGCCAACTCTGAAGAAACTGAATAGTGGTTAGAATCATACGCATTTTGTGCATCCTGGAGATAATCTTGTTCATCTAATTAAAATAGAAATATAATGTTAGTCAGGAAACCCAAATTAAAATTATTACAAAGATATTATGGTTTCTAAGACTTCTAAACTAAATTTTTTTTAGACCAGAGATAGATTACTTTCTTGCAAAATGGTAATATCCTCCAAAATTATTTTTATTTGGATTTAAACTACCTGGGGTTTTTACTTTTCAATGTAGATGTCATACTATGACAGAAATTCCACTCAAAATAACTCAGTTGCACTGGAAAAAACCAGATTAATGAAGAGCTGAAAAACAATCTAACTTCTTTGTTCTGTCCTCTGGTTTCCTAGCCTTCACTCTAATATGAGGAAAATACTGTCTCTCATAATAATGAAATACCAATTTATATAGAGCTTTCAAGTTGCACTTTAGCTGGTTCATACGTTGATTTTAAAGGTCTTTCTTTACCTAAATTTGTATCTGGAGAGAACCTTCTAGTTCCTTACTTCTATCTCTGGCTATCGGTTCTATTCAGTGTAAGAATACACTCATTCATGATAATGAGATAAATGAATGTTTTACAGAAGATAACCATGTGACCAAAATTGAAACCACATTTTGCTAAGATATTAACTACAGACATTTTAAAATTATATTAATGGCAAAAATGGAAAACCAACAAACCTGGATTCTGTTCAAAATCATCAAGGAGTTTGTCCAAGTCACTGACTGCTGCTTTAAAGTAACTGTCCATCCTACCTGTAGAATTATTCAGAATTCAATTCTTGTGTGCCTAGAAAACACAAAAAATGATAGTTCATTTAATTCTCTAACATATAAACATTATACCATCTACTGCATGCCCAGAAACACAGTCAAATAGACACACAAAAAATGTAACAGCATTGCTTTGAGAAATCTATAATTTAGTTGGGGGAAATTCCTCTATATATACAAAAACGACAGGAAAACAAACTCTAACACCATTACATGCATACATAAACTATTGTAAAATGTAAAACTCTAAATAACTAAATAACTCATGGGTCAAAGAATTCACAGTTTAAAACTAAAAACAATTTTAAGTACCATACAGCAAACAATATAAAATATACTACATACAAATAAAAATACTGCACATAAAAACTTGTGGGATTCAGCAAAAGTGGTACATCAACAGATACTTACAGCCTTAGATGCTTATACTAGAAAAGAAGAAAGAATGAAAACTAATCAGCTAAAAGCAGAAATTAAAGAAATAGAAAATGAGCATATAAGAGAGATATAAGAAAACTAAAAGTTAGTTTTATGGATAAAGTAGATGAACATCTGATCTGTTGCAGGATCTCCACCAAATAAGCCTGAAATACCTTGAAGGAATCTATCAATGACTAATGGGATAATATCAAAAGGACACAGAAGCCAAGCTGAAAGGGATCTCACTGCTTAAATGGGACAAATGAATATCATATAAATGACTACAAAGGACTTACCACAAATCAAATGGATTTTAAAAAAACAAGAAATCTTAACCATACTAAAGACAAAAATAAAGAAACACTATACAGTAGAAGGGTTGCTAGGGCAGTAACTGTTATTCTGAAAGTTGATACTTAAGAGAGAAGAGCTAAGAATTTATCCCACCCTTTATTTACAAAATGCGTTTTAGGATAACAAAATAGTTGCTGAGGAAAAGTTCTTTAGATAAGACTTCCAGCTGATCAGTGCAGAAGGATATTAAAATTTTAAAAATCATATCTTCATAGTCCCTAATGCAGTAAATGGACTAGGCAATGGCTATCAATGTATGCTAAAACTATCAGATGAAAGGTTGGAGGGAAACTTTATAATGGTGGAATCAGGCCAACACATTTGAATCCAGTGATCAATTTCACCACCAATAAATGTGGAAGAACCAAATATTATGTGCTTCATGTTGAAGACAGCATCACACATAAAATATTCCTGTCTAAAAAAACTGAACCCGAATCTTACAAAGTTTTTAGAACTAACTACATGTTTACAGGAAATTCAAGCATAGAAGGACAAGTTAAATGATATCAAAAGAAGGCAAATGGCTTAATCCAGAAGAGGGAATACTTTGTAGCAATGTTCCTCAAATTATCAATGGTGAATGATCTTTTATTTTCAAAAAATTTCCAATCTGTTACAAACTACTACTTTTGTAAAACACAGTAAAACAATGCAGGTTTTGCAATAATGTACAAACAAAAAGATACACATTAAGCATATCTGAATCCTTAAGCCTGGATTAAAGACTAAGAGAGGGAAATGAAGGATAAAAGAGAATAAACAAATGAGAGGGCTTTACTAGGACCACTTATGATAGTCGCCATGAACTGAGGACACATGAGACTTAGAAAAAATTAGGGATACTTTAAAGATGGATTAAAAAGATTAAACAGAGCTTAAGAGAGCACTGAATGAACCAGAAGACCTATCTGAAGAAATAACCTAAAATGCAGCCCAGAGAAACAAAGAGGAAAATATGAAAAAAATAAAGAGACATGTATGACAGAATGAGAATGGAGCCTCATAAGGAGAAGAGAGAGCATGGAACAAGCATGTTTGAAAAGATAATGCTAGGAATTCCAGCATAAATGAAAAACACTATAGACACAGATAACTCATTATACCAAGCAATATAAATACAGGTGACCCTTGAACAACATGGGTTTGAACTGTGCAGGTCCACTTATATGCAGGTTATATGGAGGAACCATGGATACAGAGGGCTGACTGTAGTTTATGTGCAAATTTTCAACTGCAGAGGAAGTCAGCACCCCTAACCTCCATACTGTTCAATGGTCACTATAAAAAGAATAGTTACTCTATAGGGAAGCTTTTGAATTCCTAAAATAGAACAGTCAGAGATAAAAGGTCATCTTCAAAGGAACAATAATTATGCTATTACAAGGTAAACTTGAACAATTCTCAATAACACTGGTATGTCATCCTAATTCAATAAAGCATATTACTTTTAGAGAGAGTAGGGAGGTAATTAGGTTATTTAGTTATTTAGTCATTTAGTTAGTTAGTTAGTTAATTTTTTTTAAAAAATGGAGCTACCAAGGATTGAACCCAGGACCTCATACATGCTAGGCACATGCTCTACCACTGAGCTATACCACCCCCTCAGCATATTACTTCTTTTATTTCCATTTTTAAATTGTGATTATACCATACATATACAAGAGTACACACACACCAAAACAAATAAAAGGAACTTGCAGGAAGAGACACGGTAGGAAGAAGAAAACTTCAAAGACACTAATATTCTCAGAAAAAAGCAATGCAACTATGAAACAGGAAGAGGAAGCCATACATAAGGAACATATGAAGAAAAAAAGTGATCATGGAAATTCATAGCAGCAATCTTAAAATTCAAGTGAGGCTTATAGGATGTAGTAAAAGCAGTGCTTAGAGGGGCATATATAGCATTAAGTGCATGTATTTAAAAAGAAGAAAGATCTAAAAATCAATAATGTAAGCTTCCACCTTGGGAAATTAGAAAAAGAAGAGCAACTTAAGCCCAAAGCAGGTAGAAGAAAAGATGAAGACTGGAGCAGAAATCAATCACACTAAAAACAGGAAAACAACAGAGAAATGGAGAAAAATCACTGAAGCCAAAAACTCTTTCTTTGAAAAAAACTAAAAAGAATTGATAAACTAGGCTAATTTTTTAAAAAGAAATACAAATTACCAATATTAGAAATGAAAGAGGGGTCATAACTACTGATAACATGGACACTTAAAGGAAAATAAAGGAATATTATGAACAACTCTATGTCCACAAACTTGAAATGGACCAATTCCTTAAAAAACACACACTATAAAAACTCACACAAGGAGAAAGAGATAACTTGAACAGCCCCATATATATTAACAAAACTGAATCAATAATTAATAACATTCCACAAATAAGTCACCAGGTCTAGATGGCTTGACTGATGAATTTTACCAAACATTTAATGAAGAAATGATCCCAATTCTCCACAATCTCTTCCAGAAAAAAGAAGCAGAGTAAACACTTCCTAATTCTATAAGATCAGCATTACTCTAATACCAAAACCAATAAAGACATTACAAGAAAGAAAAACTACAGACCAATATAGTTTATGAACATAGAAGTAAAAATCTATAACAAAATATTAGCAAATTGAATCTAACAATGTATAAACAGAATTATACACAATAACCAAGTGGAATTTATACAGGTAAGCAAGGCAGGTTCACCATTTGAAAATTAATCCATACACCACATCAACAGACTAAAGAAGAATTATCATATAATCAAATCAACTGATGCAAAAGAAAAAGCATTTGACAGGATCTAACATGTACTCATGATAAAAACTCTCAGCAAGCTATAAGCAGAGGGGAACTTCTCCAATTTGATGAAGATTATTTATAAAATACCTACAGTTAACATTATACATTATACTTAAAGATGAGAAACTGGATGCCCTCCCCTCAAAGACTGGGACCAAGGAAAGGATGTCTTCTCTAACCACTTCTATTCAACATAGTACTGAAACTCTCACTAGTGTATTAAGAAAAGGAAATAAAAAAGAAAGAAAAATGTCTTTATTTGTGATGACATACTTTTCAATGGAGAAAATCCCCCAAAATTGACCCCCTCCTCCAATGGAAAAGTGAGTATAATAACAAGAATGAAGGATACAAGGTTAATATACAAAAGTCAAATGCTTTCTATATATTGGCAAGAAACAACCAGAATTTGAAATTTTAAAAAATACCTGACGGGGACATTGTGCTGTGCACCAGAAACTGACA
Organism: Vicugna pacos; assembly: GCF_048564905.1. NCBI lineage: Eukaryota > Metazoa > Chordata > Mammalia > Artiodactyla > Camelidae > Vicugna > Vicugna pacos. The sequence goes on from NC_132989.1 coordinate 67,274,663, forward strand.
CATCGTAACTGATGGTACTTCAATTAAAAAAAATACCATTTACACTACACCTCAAAATATTAACTACATGGATATAAATATAACAAAATAGATATACAGGACCTATATGTGGAAAACTACAAAATACTGATGAATAAAATCAAAGCAACAAGACATCAGATTTATGTTTACCAGAAGTGAGAGTGAGGGGGAAGAAGAGTGGAGGAAAAACGAACTGGATGAAAGTAGTGAAAGGTACAAACATCCAGTTATAAGATAAATAAGTGTTAGGGATGTAATGTACAACAAGATGAATATAATGAACACTGCTGTATGTCACATATGAAAGTTGTTAAGAGAGTAAATCCTAAGAGTTCTCATCACAAGGAAAAAAGTTTTTTCTATTTCTTTAATTTTGCATCTATAAGAGTTAATGGATGTTCATTAAACTTATGGTGGTAACCATTTTATGATGTACATCAGCCAAATCACTATGCTGTACACCTTAAACTTGTACAGTGCTGTATGTTAATTTTATCTCAATAAAACTGGGAGAAATAAAAGTAAAATAAAATGGATGAGACATAAATGTAAAATGCAGTATTATAAAACTTCTTGAAGAAAACATAAGAGAAAATCTACATAGCTTTGGGTTTGATCATGAATTTTTAAATACAACATCAATGGCATGAAAGAAAAAAAAGTGATAAGCTGGACCTTATCAAGGTTAAAAAATCTGCTCTGAAAAAGACACAAGAAAATGAGAAGACAAGCCACAGAATGGGAGAAAATATTTGCAAAACATGTTATCTGATAAAGGAATTGTATCCAAAACTCACAAAGAACTCTTAAAATTCAGTAATTGGAAAACAAACAATCCAATTTAAAAATGGGCATAAGTTCTAAACAGATACCACTCGAAAAAAGATACAGTTAGAGCATATATTAAAGTGCTCAACATCATTTGTCTTTAGGGAACTACAGAGTAAAACAATGAGGTACCATTTTACATCTATTATAATGGCTAAAATCCAAAAAACTGACAGTACCAAATGCTGCAGGGGTACCAAACAGCAGGAATTCTCATTTACTGCTGCTGGGAATGCAGAAGACAGTTTGGCAGTCTCTTACAAAACTTAACATAGTCTTACCATATGATCCAGCAATCATACTACTAGGTATTTACCTAACTGATTTAACTTTTATGTCCACACAAGAACTTACATGTGAGTGTTTATAGCAGCTTTATTCATAACTGCCAAAATTGGGAACATCAAGATGTCCTTCAGTAAGTGAATGGATAAATAAACTCCAGCACATCCATGCAAAGGAATATTATTCTGTGATATAAAAAATGTAATCAAGCCACAAAAAGATGGATGAATCTTATATGCATATTGATAAGTGAAAGAAGCCAGTCTATATACTGTAATGATTCTAATTTTATGACATTCTGGAAAGGGTAAAACTACAGAGACAGTAGACACATCACTGACTGCCAGTGGTTTGGGGTAGAGGAGGGTTTAACAGGTAAGGCAGAGTGGATTTTTTAGGATGGTGAAACTATTCTGTATAATATTATAATGGTGAATACAAGACATTAAGTATGTTTCAGTACCCATAAAACTTTACAGCACAAAAAATAAACCTCAATATATGTAAATTTTAAAAATATTTAGGTTAGGGCATCTCAGAATGCAGAATATGAGGGGAAAAAGTCTAAATGAATTACAAATATGTAAAACCACCATACTGAGGGCATGGAGAAATAAAGTGCTTCCTTTGGAAATCAGTGGAGTCTAAAGGCAAAAGGAACACAAACATTGTATCTAGTTGATAAAGTTGTTTCTCATGGGGGTGTGGGTTAATTCTGAAGCCATCATACATGTATGCTAGAATTGAAATTAAATAAATGGATGGCTGATGGTAGGAGCAAGGTTTCCCACTTTTGGAGGGAAAATAGATAAGCAAGGGGAGGAAGTTAGAATGACCCATGTGGTAATGGATTTGAGTTGGAGACATCAGTATAAACTCATGTTTGGCTTAATATGGACACAGATGGTTACACATTTGTACTAATTTTTTATTTGAAATGTTTATAGATATTAGCATAAACATGTATCTCTTGCTCCATTAGCTGAGAAGGCCTAAATGCAAAATGTCTTGGTGGCAACAACGGAGCACACTAGTGCCCAGATCTTGGTTATCTGAGGTTATCTTCCCTTAAATCAAGAACCAAGATAATTATTGACTCTAGGAAAAACACAAAATTATATAATAAAGGTAGTATCATAACAATATACTACCTGGCTCAGCTTTAGATACTTAAATGATATAAACACTAAATAATGATTTTACTAAAAGTTAACATAGAACTAATTTGCAAATCTAAAGGAGGGGAGAAGTGCCATGTTTAAATATGGAGGCTGGTGTAACAAACCTAAACTCACATCTTCTATAAAAGGAAGGTGGTAAGTAATATCTAAAACTGGTAGGATCGGGGTAGGGAGGAGAGAGAGCTGTATAAGTAAGCAAGTTATTTAGAAACTTGGAGGTGAAAAAGAGTTGACTGTGGAGCAGCCTTTCTCAATGAGGGTTCTGTGAGAGGCTTAAGCCTTAATGCCCTAAGGCATTCACTTTATGTAATGAATTAACATCTTTCCTATGTATCTGAAGTGTCAGTGCAGTTGACCCTTGAACAATAGGGTTTGGGCACTGACCGTCCATGAAGTTGAGTGTAATTTATAGTCAGCCTTCCGTATCCATGGTTCCTTAGCATCCAAGTTTCCTCCGTACCCATTGATTCAACCAAGCAGGAGCGTGTAATATTGTAGTACTTATTTACTATTGGAAAAAAATCCACATATAAGTGGACCTGCAGTTCAAACTCGTGTTGTTCAAGGGTCAACTACAGGCGTAAATCATCTTTGGGGGAATTGAGAAAAGTTACTCAAATTATTCTCTGTGTTTGTGAGTCCAATGAGGAACACTGAGAAAAGCTGCTTCTGAAGAGAGACTCAGGGGAGAGGATGAGGGCAAAGGGCTATTGTTTTTGAATAAAATTCTTGTACTATTATTTGACTCTTTAAATTATGTATAGGTATCCCTTTGATAAACATAAACATTACATTAAAAATAAATATATTAGCAAAATGTAGTAAAAAATCTGAATATAGAACATAGAAAAAAATAAAGAACAGAACTGAAAGGTCTAGAAACAGCTCCTCATTAGAAAAAGACAATTTTTCTTAAAAATTATGGATTTTATTAAATAATATCTACTTATAGAGTATTTCTAAGTAGCAGTGTACTACTAAGTATTATGTTATCTGAGGCACCTAAAAGATACAACAAAAGGATAATTAAATAATAATATAGTCTAACAATTTGTAAAAGGTATGACATTGAAACCTTTTGACCGAAAATCTTATTAAACTGCACATACTTTTCATTCACTTACTGTGCCAGTAATCTTCCCTGCACAGAGACACGAAAGAAATACAAGACATACTCCCTATTCTAAGTTTATTTATGTCTGATAACTTGTTTTAGGTAGTATCTTTACTCACTTGGCCATGTATGTATTCACAGATTTACAAACAAATATTTACTTTGCAAAAAATGTTTTTTAAAAATCTCTTCATGACTAAAAACAAATTGGCAGCAACATGGAAGATTTATCATCAGAAAACAACAAAACCAAGAGTAAGGAGACTCCTAAAATGGTTAAGGTGAGAGGTGATGAGGGCCTGAACTGAGACAGGGCAGATAGAAAGGAAACATATAAAAGTAGCTAAAGAATGGGAACTTTTGGAGAGTGAAAGCGAGAGAGAAAGCTAGGATTACTGCCAGGTTGCCATCGTGAGTGATTGGGTAGACACTGGTACCACTGACCATGACAGGCAACACAAAGAGGAGCAGAACGGAGGGAAAATATGAGTTCATGTTTGGACTGATGTTTGAAGTACCTTGAGAACATCCCAGGGAAAATGTCCAATAGGTAGTTGACTATAAGGATCTGGAATGCAGGAGAGAAGTCTGAGATAGATAAAAGATTTCGGAATTGGTAGTATATAGCTGTTAATAGATGAAATCACCTAGGAAGAGAATATAGAAGAGGACAGGAGCCTGACATCAGGTAACTAAAGGTCACAATTGGTGTTCCTAAAGCCACTCTGAAAAAACCTGCCCAGAGTACTTCCACAGAAAAATATCCAATATATATGTTAAAAGACAAAAAATAAAATTGCAAAACTTCATGCATAGTACAAACCCAGTTTTAGAAATAAGTTAATATACATATAGTACTATTAGCAAAAGGCAAGGAAAAAAACATAGAGGAGCAAACACCAAACTGTTAATAATGCAGTCAGATTATGCAAGCTCCTCACATCTATATTCTATGTCCTTATAGTTGTTTTCTTTTTTACAAAAATATACTACTTCTGTAAACAAGAAAAGAAATAATTTTGTTCCTTTCCTCAAAAAAAAAGGATAGCATATATCCTTATAATATAAAAAGATAATATTAATCTGTTAGAAAGACACTTGGACAATGGACTATAAATGGGCAAGTAATATGAACAGATAACTAGTAGGATTATGAGAAAACATTCAATGTATGATCCACACTATCAAAGTGACATGAATTAGAACACATACCATTCCCTGAATATAATCTTTTTAATAATAAAACTACTCAATGTTTTGATAAGCATCTGATAAAAAGAGCATCTCAGACACTGATGATAGGAAGTTCTCTCAAGGGAACAATGTGACAATATGCATCAATAGCCTCAAAAAGATTCCTAACATTTGCTCTAATAATTCTCTTTTTAGAAATTCAAGAAAATAATCTAAAATAACTGAAAACATGCAGACAAAGATATTTCACCAAATCATTAACTGAAACTATCTAAACACCAACATTAGGACACAAAATTATACAGGCATCAAAAGTAATGTTTATGTCAATCAAAGCCTTTATTTGGGGGGGGGATTAGATATTTATTTATTTATCTTAATGGAGGTACTAGGGATTGAACTCAGGATCTTGTGCACGCTAGGCATTCACTCTACCACTAAGCTATACCCTCCACACTTCAAAAAAATTTTTGAGTACATACTCTATGACTTAGCAATTCTACTTCTAGAGAAACACTAGCAATTATGCACAAGAACACATCACAAAGAACTTTCAACATTGCAATGTTTGTAAAAGTGAAACATGCAAAAACCTAACAGTTCATCAACACAAGAGTGGTTAAATCAGCTTTCTCAAACTGGACTGAGGACCTCTGGAAGCTCCAAGAGCTTTTAGGGTGTGAGGTCCTTCTAGTTCCAAATACCTATCTGTGCAAGAATGGATTTTCTTAATATGCTTCAGCCTAAACAAGGTAGCACACCAGACTGAGGGAAAAGCAAATATGGGAATCTAGCTGTCTCCTGTAAAGCCAAACGTTAAAGTAAAGTGATCTGCAAAAATGAAAAACAATGCCACTTTTCTCACTAAATATTTTAAAGAAAATACAGCCATTTTAAACAATATTATTTAATTCAGTATATAATGGGTTTAATGTTATTTTTAAATAAATAAGTAAAAATTTTCAAATTTTCTAAGTTTTAATTTCTAAAATTGTATATATCCTGTATTAGAAAACAAAAATTATTTTAGTCCTCAATAATTTTTAAGTGTGTAAAGGGATCATGAGACCCACTGGATTAAATAAACTGTGATCCTGTAATTATAACTGGAGATGATAATCAAATGGGAATCTAGTTTTATCTGTAATGTAACTGTTTCAAAAGATATTTTGCTCATTAATCACTTGTGTAATCAAAAATCATAAAGTTATGTTTATGAAGTTTTTTTTAACAACACGGGGAAATGCTTAAAATATAATTTTAAGCAGGAAACACAGGCAATCCAACTGTATATAAAATCTCATCTTAGGAAAACGCCATGGGAAAAAAGACTCAAAGGTAAAAAGTCAGAAATAACTGTTGATGATTACCTTTAAATGTGGAATTATAGTCTATTTCCCCCTATTCTTTATTATATTTAAAAAATATTTACACTGAACATGCAGTTTAATATTCAGGCGCCAAAAATGGGAAGAAATTCTAGGTAAAAAATTATATATAGTTCTACTAGATCAAACCACTTAACTTCTGCCAACTCAAAAGACAAGCTCAAAATAATACATTGAGGAACCTAATTCGACCAACGAACTGCCTGTCTTGTTAAATGAAAAACATTAAGTTAACAAATTTATGGGCTGGTTCCCATACGAGTCAAACAAACAAGAACATTCTAACATACAATAATATGCAATCACGGTAGTACAAATCAGTTAATAGTTTAAAAGTTAGGTCATCTTATACAATTTGTCAAAGGTACCAAAGAAAAGGCAACTGGAAGGAACAGTACAGCGGCCTTCTGGTCTAAAACTATGAGAAAATGCATCGGTGCGGGAATGGGCTTTGCGAGAGCACGGGCGGCGATGACAGATTCGTCTGCGGGGGCCGAGTCCTTTCAACGCAGAGGCTACCACTCCCGCCGCGGGAGCAACAGCCCCACTGCAGGCGCAACAGCCCCACTGCAGGCGCAGCCCCTCCCCTGCCTGGCAGGCGGCCCTGGGGGCGCTTCTCACCCCTACCTTCCGCGGCTCCGGGGTCGCTACCCCAGTACCGCAGAGCACTCGTGGCGGCCCCAGTGGGTTGGACCCGGCAAACAGCCTCCGAGATGGCTCTCCCGGCCTGGTCCGGCCCTCCAGGTTTTACCGAGGGGCCGCGAGGTTTGAGAGTCCAGATTTCCCGACCCGCCCAGTGGGCTCGGAAAAGGAATGGGTCCGGGGCCCAGGCTCGGCCCCTGGAAGGACAGGAGGGCCAGGCCCAGCGCCCTGCACAGCGAGACCAGAGGCCATCCCGCCCCCTCCGAGAGGGCAGCAGGGGTGAGGAGAGGCCAAGACGCCTGTTTCAGGGGGCTCTTACCTCTCCACACCCCTGCGGAGCTCTTAGAGGACTTGACGCGACACCGCGCTGACGAGTGAAGAGCGACCCCGGCCGGGAGTCCACGGAGTGCGCGACGTCGACTCAAGGTTTGTTTCCACCCCCAAGCCCTCAACCTGGGGAAGAGTAGGTAGCGCAGGCGCAGAGGAGGCTTTCTTTTGGCTCTCATGCCCCCTCCCTCCACGTCCGCGGCCTCCCCAGTCCGGCGGCGCCTGCGCGATGCTTTGCGGAGTGTGATCCTTGGGCACCCGGCTTCTTACCGGAAATGCCTACGGACGTGCTAGGGTGATGGGGAAGCCTGAAGATCGGCCGTAGGTCGGGACTCGGTTTCCCGCTAGAGGGAGCCGGGATCGGAAAGCGACCTGCGTCAATGTCCGGCTTCTTTGCCCTTCGCTGACCTAGACGCAGCTTCCCCCCGCCCCCAGCCTTCTGTGTCCACGGGGTCGGCGCTTCGCTCCGGCCTGTACCGGACACACCCGCCTGCCCGGCATCCAACCCAGCCTGCTCCTCGCGCTGCTGTCCTCCCGGAATACCTCACTTTTTTGCTTCAGACTGGTTTTACACCCTCCGCCTCCACCGGCAGCAACAAAAATGTCCCTAACCCACTCTTGAGTCTCAAGCCCTCCAGCTGACTCTTCATTCGCAAGGGCTAGGTCTTTTCCTTTCGTAGCTTTAGTTCTGCTTTTCTAGCAGTGGCCACGAGAACAGCTGCCTCCCTTGTCTAAAAACAAAAGCTAAGTAATTTGGAGAAGTAAATGTCAATCATGTGATGCATATTTGTGCTTGTTGAGCTTTAGTATTTTCACCATGTTTCCTATAAATTTAAATGAGGGAAGAGACATTTGTATGGGGTTAGAGTATCAGTACAGACTGGGGGATATGTTCAAGAGTTACAGTAACTGAGTAGTATTTCAATCAGTTGTAATTTATGGTAAAGATTTGAGAATCAGGGTTCAAATCTCAAATCTGCAACGTGGACAACTATAGTTTGTAATTTTTCATAGGTAGGTAGTCTTCATTTTCCTAAACTCTGAAATGAAACTATGTGGCTTTAGTTTAACAATGAAACTTTCACTGATTGCTTATAATAATTTATGGAGCATCTGCTGTGCGACAGACATTGTGCTAGATGCTTTGCTTAGGTTATCTCAATAATTCTGGGAAGCTCATACAGTATACATTTACTATGTGTCTCTCAGGTGTTGCTCACAGACAAGTAAAGTGGGGTCACTACTGTTAGAGTTCTGGATTAAGTTTTTTGGGGCAAAATGAGGACTTTAGCCCAGGAGACAGTATCCCAGAAAGCTCTGAGATACTTCCGAGGAGGCAGGGGAGAACTCAGTATTATATGTGATTTGAGTGAAGAGGGGGTTGTATGCACAATCAAGCACACACTTAGGCAGAGGCTTGCTGCTAGTCATGAGTAGCAGTTGTCACCATTGATGAATTAGTGTTTTTCTAGATAGGAAGAGATGCAAGAATTTGGGCTCATAAAATCTTCTGAAAATATCTAACTATCTGAAGGCCTGTTCAGCCAGTTTTCCCAGAGCACAGAGTGCCTCATTTCTTACCTCCATCCTGAACTCATTTTAGGGTGTGTTGGAGGTCAGTGTTTGCAGTGGCTCACAATTTAATCCAAGCAGAGTTAGATGACAAGTGCCAACGTGATCCAATCCTTGTAGAGCAGATGGCAAGTGCCAATTTTTAGTCTGCATTACCCTTATAGAAACAGTCTAACAGCCAAGATGCATGTGTATATTTGAAATAGAAGTAGTTATATTGTACAGTGTGAGGACAAAGACTAGAAATAGAAAACACTAAAACCTTAAACAGATAAACGGGAAAAGTATATACATGAACAGTAAATTCACAAAATAGGAAATTTAAATGCCTTCTGCATATTTTACTGATGTTCAAGTTCATTAATAATGAAAAGAAGATGAAAAAAATTATTTCCCATAGATCTAATTAGCCAGTTTGTTTATATTGTGAATAAACTCCATTGGTGAGGATAGAGTGAAATGAGTACTCATATCCTGTTGGGGATATAAATTAGGAGAGAGATTTTGGAAAGTAACTTGTTGAATCATATCAAGAAATGTTCACATGACCTAATTTAGTAACTTCTCTTTTGGAAATTATAAGGAGATATTTCAGAATACAAAGATTGATATGAGTAACAATAAGGAAATAAGGTATCAAAAACTCAAATACCTTTCACATATAAATGAAGTTGTGCTCAGTAATCACATTTTCTTTTATGGATATTTCCTCTTTACAGTGCATTAATACTAGGAGTTGTAAGGACTTTAAAGATGGTTAAATTATGATCGTTTTTTCTGAAGAAGTTCACAACCCATTGTGTCATTCTTTTGCTTATTAACATAAATAGTTGAGAGATTGCTGCAGTATAATAAAATTACAGGACCTTTGTGTAGAATCTTGGTCAGTTAAATTTTCTGTGATTTTCTTTGTTTGAAATGAATAAGAAAGCTACACATCAAATGCAATGTCAGATAAATATTAAGGAAAAAGAGTCTTTGGCATAATTCAAGTAATAATGAAGGAAATGTCCCATGTATCATCTTTGAACTAAAGATTCTAGTAAATGATTTCTTGAGGAAATCATCCTATTTATAACATATTTGGCCAGTTTATCCTTAGACTAACTAGTCATTACTTGGATCATCAGTTTTTATTATTCTGAAAGGTAACTAGAATCTTGATAATTTTAAGAGGCTTAAATTCTTTTGTAATATGAACTTCTGAAGCTGTCCCCTTTTCAAAAGTAAACTGGGTGGAGAAAATACCAGAAGTACATGAAAATAACTATTACAATTATTTATCTGTTTCATGGCTAGTCTTAGACCTACAGGCAATTTTAGAACTAGGGATTCATTGCTCCAGAATACAGAATGTGACCTGGAACCGTTAGTTAACCATTAGTATTGAAGTGCTACATAACCATGTTCAGACACCCAGGTCATAAGGAAAAGAGCCAAACCTCTTTTTAGAAAATTGTCTGCTGGTCCAGGGTCAGTTAGTTCAGCTGTTTGGAACAATGTCACTAATGAAGAAATGGTTTTAATTTTGGTGACCATGAGAGCTAGTTTTTTAAAAAGCATAGAAAAAGTTTGGAAGGAAATCCACTAAAATATTAACTATGACTACCTTTGGAATGTGAAATTATGAGTGATTTCTCCCCCTTCTTTCTAGTGTTCCATATTTACCAGTGAGAACATATTACGTTAACAGTACAAGAGGAAAGGGGGTGGGGGGTTTGCCAAGAAAAAAATATCCAAAAGGAAAAATGGAATAATTCCTTTAAAAAGTATTGCTGAATTTGTAGTTGACCCAACCAATTACCTTACATTCATTATGCAACCTCTATGTACAAAATATTGTATGACTGGGAGTCATAAGAGAGAAATAACCCAAAAGGTTGTATGAACACTTGTGTCTGGATGCTGTCTTAGAAGTGTGCAAGGTACAGTCATTCCCAGAGCTCAACTTTAATACAATTTCAACATCATGACACAGGTTCTCCTGTTGAGGGAGTCAGAATTCTTTGCCAATTATTTCTAGTTACCTTTTCTGGGCGTGTGATGGCAATGTACCTCCTGGCCCCCTTTTGGTTGACTAGGGCCATGTGACTGATTTAGGGAAATGAACTGTGAGAAGTGACATGTGTCTTTCTAGACTGGACATTTTACTTACGAGTGTGAGGCATTCTAGAACCTCCTTTCCCTCTGGCGCAGCAATAGGCGAGACTTGATACTGTGACCACTTCATTAGTCTGAGTTCTTGAGGGATTCCAGAGCACTTCTAGAACAAGAAATAAATCTTGTTGTATGCCACTGAGATGTTGGGGGTGACTTGTTACTGCAACATAGTTCAGCCTGTCAATGGCAGATAAACTTTGATCTAAGCCTCTGAGATTTGGGTGTGGCTATTCTGAATGACACAGAGAAAGTGTCTCAATGAGTATCTGCAGCAGCATTGTTTCCTAATGTTTTTCCTTTACACGTGAATTATTCTGTACTTAATTATTATGACTTGCCAGGTAAATGTATTTTGTTGTAAATGCATGCTTAACGTCTGCTACAACTCAGAGTGACAGTGATTTTTTTTTTTGATGAAAAATTTCAATCACATGTGAAAGTAGAGAGACTAGTGCAGTAGAACTCTCAGCTTCAACATCAATTCACAGTCACAGATCTTATTTTATCTATAAAATCACCCACTCTGCCCCTCCCCCCACACCTCAATTATTTTGAGGCAAATCTCATTTATCATACCTTTTCATCTATAAATTTTTCTACACATATTTAAAGGATAAGCACGGTTACAAAGTAGGAATAATAATACAATGATCCTTTTCTATTCAATATCTAACTTCCTTGCCAGAGAATAGGTTCTTGCCTTGCACAGGAAAGAATTCAAGAGCAAGGCAAAGTGAAAGCAAGTTTATTTAGAGAGATACACACTCCATAGACAGAGTGTGGTCTGTCTCACTCAGAAGAGAAAGTGGCTTGGGAGATACACACTCCATAGGCAGGATATGGGCCATCTAAAAAGGGTGAGAGGGAGAGAGGCTAAGAGGTGCAGAGTTGTTCTTTTTTATGGGCTTGGTAATTTCACATGCTAATGAGTAGGAGGATTATTTCAACTATGTTGGGGAAAGGATGAGGATTTCCAGGAAACGTGTCCCCCCCACTACTTTTTGACCTTTTACGGTCAGCCTAGGAACTGTCATGGCACCTGTGGGTGTGCTGTGGGGCTCAAAGTCTGCTGGAAGTTGAATCTTCCGCCGTCTTGGTTGTAAACAGTCTGTCCTGTCCTCAGCTGCTGTGTCATTCCTTCAGTAGTTGTGCCCTGTCTCCTTCACTCCTGTCTCAACTTCAATATAGATAACCTTGTTTTATCTATACCCTATATCCACCCTTATTATTTTGAAGCAAATCTCACATGGCACATCATTTCATCCATAAATATTTCAGTATGTATTTCTAAAAAATAGCTTTTCACAAAAATCTATTAACAGTACCATTATCACACCTGAAAAATTTAACAGTAATTCTTCAGTAATGCCAAATATTTAAGCAAGGTCTGTATTTTCAATTGTTTCATAAATGTCATCATTTTTAAATAGTTTGTGTGCATCAAAATCCAAATTAATGTCAACATATTTAGATTGATTGATGTCTAATGAAGTTCCCTCGTTATTTTTTGTTCCTTGCAATTTGTTTTTTTGAAAAAGCCATGTCTTTTGACCTGTAAAATTTTAAGTGTCTGGATTTTTTTGCACCTCCTTAACCATAATATCTTTTAATTCTCTTGCGTCTGTGTTTCCTATACACTTACAGCTAGGTCTAGAGGCTTGGTTTGATAGAGGTTCAGTTTTTTGGCAAGGCTATTCATGAGTGGTTTTGTGTACTTCCATTAGGAGACACATATCTTGCTGGCTCTCTTTCAGTGATCTTAGCAACCATTGATAAGCACTACTTGTATTCATCCTTTGATTTGGGGTTTGCAAAATGGTGACATTATAATCTATTGTATCTTTTTTATTTGTTGGCTAGAATTCTTCTAGAGAAAAAAAATTTCCTCAACAGCAATTTAGTTTTCCTGAAATATAGTTTTTACAGGAAAGAGAAGTTAAATATTTGATCTTTTACTTTACTGACAGTTTTCAGAAGAATGAGTTGGTTCCCTTGTATCCTCTAAAGGAAACCAATGGTGTATGTGTGGGGGAGGGTGTTAAGATATATAGGTTAAATATATGTATATGTATGTATGATACTAAACCAATTCTCTAGGGTTTTTTTGGTAAAGAAATTTAAACCTTTTCACCATTGTACATCCCAGTGTTTAATACTATAATAAACATATGTCATAGCCATTGCTAAAATCATACTAAAAAATGAAAATGGTCAGAAGAATTATAATTAAATTTAAATCAGATTAGGATATACTTATAACTCTGTTAGATTTCTACTTTTTTCTAGCAAGTTATAAAACAGGTCAATAAGAAAAGGTTATCAAAATTATTCATTGCTCTTATAGTGTATCTAAGGTTAGTCACAAATGAAGTCATCTACAAAAATTTCAAAGATATAGTTGTATCATATCAGTACAGAGTTACACTAATTTTATGTTTAGGAAGCTGGCATAGAGAAACTCAACAAAAGCTTAAATATGTTAAGGTGGAATTGGTAATATCAGGCAATTTACAGAGAGCAGAAACAACTGTTAGTGATCTAATTTCACAGACAGCATATAAACCGGAGCCGGAAAGAGAACTGAAATTCAAATCAGAGAAGTAAAATTAATTATTCTACTTCTTAGTCCTTTGAATAATTATAATTCTTGAGGACAAGCTCAAAGCAAAGGTTAATGTCCTTTCTGAGTCACATGAGCTTAACATTGTGCATAATTAAGAGAAAAGATGAACTGCATAATTAAGAAAAAAATTATCTCCTTTCCTTATGTATATTCAAGAAAAGAGATCACATTTCCAAACATTAGGAGAGTTTTAGCTTTCTTCAAGTAAAGAGAAGACAAGGCATCCAGCACTGGGTGGCAGAGACGAAGACCTGCAGGCATGCAGTGACCTTCTCAGGAACTTTACAGTGAGAGGCACAGTCTGAAGTCAATGGGAAGATCCCCTGTGAGATGCATCTCTGAGCCTACCTGGTCTTCAGTGCCCAAGAGGCAGGCTCCAGGGCTTTATAGCAGCATCCTTCAGTCAACAGAGCAATGGCAAAGATGGCAACCACAGAGAATAAAGGACATCCCAGCTTCCTGATTTTGACATTACTAGGATTGTTGCAGGACCCCATCAAGAAAGAGAAGGGAGTCCCCAAAATGATTGACTGAATTTTCCCTCTAACCTTAGAATAGATTAAACCTGATTTAGGAAATAAGGGAATGTGATATATCTTATATCTGGACATTGTGGAATAAAATCCTTCCCTATTATATGTAGTTTTATAATGGTGATCTCTCAGTAAAAATAGAATGGAAATCCTGACCTTTATAATGAGAAATGATGATGTTTTTATTAGCTGGGTGTTTTTTTTTTTTTTGTAACAGATATGATAGTTCAAAGGTGAATGTTCTCATATAAAATTTCTTAGACATACTCCTTCAAATCAAGAAAGAAAGATAACTGGAAGAACCTTTTCTGCACACCTTGCAATTTTCCTTAATATTAAAAAAGACAGTAGAAAAACTAAATTAATCAGGTGTTTCTCTGTCATCTTCCTTGGCTTCTCAGCATCTGGCAAAGCTGACACTTCCTCTTTCTTGAAACTCCCTCTTCCGCTGGCTTTCATGACACATCACTCTTTCCCGAAACTCCACGTCAGTCTCCTTCGTGAGCTTCTCCTCTAGCAGAACACAAAATGGTGGATCTTCTAAGAGCTCAGTTCTAAGTGCTCTTCTTCTCTATCAGTACTGCAGGCTTCAGTTATCACCATCTGCTGAGGAGTCCCAAAACTATGTCTATAATTTGATTTTCTGTTTTTCAGTATCTTCTTTTTCTTTCAGTGTCTGAGCAAGCAAGTAACTTGTCTTTGATTAGCTAAAGCTTCTTTATTACCCATCTGAATGCACAGAAATTTTTTAAAATGTGTGAACTTGTCAGTAAACCATAAACTATATAGCCATATTAAGAGAAAAAAAAACTTACCATTAAACTTACCATAAAAACTTACCAGTCTTTTGTTCCTTAAACGGTCAATATAAATAATTATCTACTACTTCTCAGACACATTCCCTACATATTATTGAGGATTTAAGAATAGAAACTATAGACAGTGGGGAGGGTAATAGCTCAGTGGTAGAGTTCCTGCTTAGCGTGCACACGGTCCTGGGTTCAGTTCCCCATACCTCCATCAAAATAAATGAGTAAACCTAATTACCTCCTCCTCAAAATAAGAAAAAAATGTAGAGAAAGAAACTAAAGACAATGTCTCTTTTATTGGGAATTTTAAAATATATTTCAGAACAAATATATGCATTATATATGAACATACACCTTCAGTATTAGCTAAATAGGTAGATATATTCAATTGTGGGTTTTGTCAACATTATCAATATTATTTCTTTCTGGGGAGTTCTCTTTAAATCATCTACATCTTTTCTTAATGTTTTCCACTAAAGCTGGTATTGTTTACATGAGACAATAGAGTATAAAGCAGTGATTCTGCTATTAATTTGAAAAGATGATTTCATTATTACAATAGGTCATTGGCAGCTGTGACCTCCAATGTTATTCTCCTTTGTTACTCTATTCATAGATGCTGCATTATTAAATGGATCACAAGTGTAAGTGAAACATAATTATAGCATTGCTTAAACTGAGCATGACTAAATATATTTATGTTTAATAATAAAAATATAAAAACTATACTTGATCGCTGTTATTAGAATGATATTTTAACATTGCTTTAATTTATCTGTTCTGATTTTCTTTCTATACCTTTTGTCCGTTTGTGCCAATTTTAGTGTCTGGTTCTTTTTCCTGATCAAAAGGCAGTTTGGAGGACATCTGCCATTATAGCAGCTCCTCTTTACACTTTAAAATTTCCAAGCATTTTCTTTTTCAAAACTTTTTTTTGCATTCTTAGCCATTTTTAAGTTTACAGTTCAGTGGTATTAAATACTACATTGTTGTGCAACCATCACCACCATCCATCCCCATAACACTTTCTTGTAAAACTGAAACTCTGTACCCACTAAGCCCTAATTCCCATTCTCCCCTACTTCCATCCCTCAGCAACCACCATTATACTATCTGTCTTTATGATTTTGACTAATCTAAGTACCTTGTCTAAATGGAATCATACAATATTTGTCTTTTTGTGACTGATTTATTTCACTTAACATAATATCTTCAAGATTCATCCTTATTATAGCGTATGTCAGCATATCCTTCCTTTTTAAGGCTGAATAATATTCCATCGTATGCATGTACCACATTTTGCTTATCCATTCACCCATCGATGGATACTGGGTTGCTTCCATGTTATAGCTATTGTGAATAATGCTGCTGTGAGCATGGTTACACTGTAAGTGTTTTTGAAAGAATGTTTACCAGGTACTAGAGACAAACCTAGAATAATTCTTGCCTGAATTCTGAGACGATCAGCAGGTGATGAGCAGGTGTGGCCAACCGGCCTTGAGTCTCTCCCCGGGCCTAACGTTGTTCCTAGAGTAAGTCTGCTGACTTTGATTGTCCATTCATGTATAATGTGTTGAATTAACAACATGATGGAAATGTGCATGGTCAGAACTTGAGGATTTGTGAGGAGTTGCTTTGGAATGATTGTGGACTCAGATATTCCTGTGGGAAATCCCTTATTATTGGTATCTGTAGGGATTTTCTCTTCAGCTAGCCAATTACCCCAAAGAGTATTATACCATACTCTTCGGGTTGGGGGAAGGGTTGGGGGACAAGGAGTGGGTAAATCTTGACTGGCAGCTTTCTCAGAATCAAAGGAGGAAGAATGATGGGGTTTCATCATTAGATATATAACTTCCACTTAGTAATTTCCCTGGATTCAGTACAAAGACTCTTGTATTACGTAAAAAATAACAAAAGGGGCAGTTTTAAAAAGGACTTTTTGAAAACAAAAAGTTCTAAAATTCAGCATATCAAAAACCAAACTCTTGCTATACTCCCCAAACCTTCTCTTCTCATAGTTTGTTTACCTTGCTAAATGGCAATTTTATCCTCCTGGTGACTCAGAATAAACTTGGGCACTCCCTTCACTCTTTTTTTTTTCCCCTCACACATTCATCAATCAACAAATCCTCTTGGCTCCACCCTCAAAATATATGCACTTCTCACCATCTGGTATGAGCCACCATGATCTCTAGTCTATTGCATCACGGTCGCATCTGTCTCCAGGCTTCCTCAGCTCTGGTTCTTCCTTACCTCCCCCATTTGTCCCCCCGGCCATGGGAGAAATACCAATTTCCTGCCGTTGGTAAATTCAATGTTGCTTCACTGACCTCTGGATGACTTCTCAGTTCTCCCAACACTTTTGTGACTAGTTCCCCACATTAAATTTTCTATATTGGAATATCTTAATTCTGTTTTCCTACTTAGAACCTGACTGATAACTGCCCCTTTCAAAGTCCTGCATGTGCTGCTAATACCTGCTCTAGTTTTATGTTTATAACCAGACTTCTCCTCTAGTGCATTGCTAATACTTGTTTGCTTTCATATCTACTCTGAAAGTTTAAAATAAAATTGTCCACCTTCTATAAAAGTAAAATATTTTTAGAATCATAGTATAAGTGTTTATTTCTCAAGACCAGAGAGAGCAGCTTCCAATTTGGCAAATCCCTATTAAGTTTTGGATACTGAGTGAGCTAGACATTTCGAAAATAATTTCTTGAATCCTCACAATAATGTGCAAGGTAGTTACCACTCTCTACTTAACAGAGGAGAAAACTGAGGCACAGAGAATTTAAGTGACTTGACCAGGATTACGTAGCTCATAGGTGGTAAGGCTTAACTTCACATGTATCTGTCTGATATGAGCGTTTTCCAGCGCCCCATTCCACTTTCCTAATATGCCTATCTTCACGTTAATCAGTGTTTGCTCATCCTTGTGGTTTTAATAAGCACCAATAGGTTTTATTATATACTTTCATAATAATTTTAGGGCCACATGAAAGATATATGAATTTAGGAAATGTTAAGTGCCAGCATAGGAAACCGATTATGTCTTGATTAAGTCAACAATTGTACATGGCTTCAAATGTCATTCCAACTACTATTTGTACACTCAAACCATGGAAACAAAATGTAATTAATGAGTTCATTCTATTATGTAAAACAAATAATATGTTTCAATACCATTGAGATCCACAATGAAGTTAACCCAGAACAGATTCTTCCATTTATTCTACAAAAAAGGGAGGAACAAAACCAAAGCAGTTCTTTACCTAATTACTGAAACTTTTGAATGGAGGAAGCTGCCCCTTTTAGAAAGAAACAGGGCCCATAATAGAGGCAGTTCTCAAGCACCACAAGATTTCAATCTGAAAAGAATCCTAGTACCTTATTTGCTCACAAACATGAGTGTGCACACACAAGTTTATATATTATTTTTCAAGCAACGTGTCTACAGAACTAGAAAAGAAAGTATGAACCGAAGTGTTGAGGCTAGGATTTCAAGTGGGAATTAACAACGAGGAAAGAACAGAGTTCATTTGAAATAGAAAGTGAAACATGATCCCTTTGTCTTTTTGCTGTAAACCCTTGAGCGCTGGAATTTGCCTTCATTAGTTACAAATCCTCAGAAGGAATTTGGCCTAATTTCACAGATAGCACTTGAGTATATCCACATGTAGATTTGTACTTTGTGGATTTTCCTGTGACAAAGCAACATTCCATACTGGTTTCTCACTGCTGCCTGGCATTCACTGTTGCCAGTTCCTTCCAATATTGGCTGCTATATGTTGAGAAATGAAAAATGAATTATAATATATAGTTGAGTAAAACACAAGCACCCTACAATTCCAATCTCCTGGGGGAAATAAAAACCAACTTTAGAATCTACAATCGCACCATACATTTTTAAGACAAATAAAAAAGATTTCTTGATTGATCTACTGCTCTGGAAATACCTGTACCCCCGATCACTTATATTAGCACAAATGATCAGGAGTTAATTCTGTATCATTATGTATCCCAGTGCAAGGTAAAGGTACATGGAGTTTAGTTCTGATTAACTCACCAAAGTGTGATAAAAATAAAAAATCCTTCATTTGATACTGATTTTAACAACAAATAATATATTTTTATTTTTCAAGAAAAATCTGATTTCTGCCATATTAATGGGAGCATTATGTTCACCATTTTAGGCCATGTCGTTATAGTTTCAAATGCTTTCATGTGGAACTTATTATAAAATTATTTTCTAGACTTACACTGGCTATAAAATATGTTCATTACAAAACATATGGACTTATTTTATATCTTATTTTTAGAGACTTGTAGGGAAGACTTTTCTATAACCTCTCATGATTGAGTGCTGCCTCCAAGAGAATAGCTAATCCTGTTCTATTTACTCAGGGACAGGTTTTGCTAAGATTTATTTTTATTTTCAAAAATACCATAATGCTAAGGTGTTTAGCATTCCAGGCAGGGGTTAACAATGCATCCTTTAAAGATCTAGCATTTAGTCAGCAGTCAGCAGATCTGGGTTTAAGACCTCTCTCTACCACTAACTAATCCATGTCACCTTAGGAAAGTGCTTTAACTTCTCTGAGTCTAAGTTTCATATCAATACAATGGGATAATAATTACAGCTACCTGTCATTCACAGGGTTCAGGTGAAATAATCAAAAGTATATGAGAGTAAGTAGGGAATTTGTCCATTCTCTAAAGCTTGAGAACTTTATGCATGGCCGACATGGTGCCAGCAAAGTGGGAAGTACTCACCTATTTTCTCAGTCCCAAATTTGTGAAGTTTCCTACACTTCAACAATTTGCCAAAAGAGTCAGAAGAGGAAGAACAAGAAAATTTTAAAAAAATTTTTTTAATCTAACTTTTGGATACTTCAAGATCCATTACCTCTGCAAAGGCAATCTTACAAATATCTATATGTCTCCTGAGCATTCTCTTCCTCTTCCTCCTCTTCCTCCTTTTTAAATCAACGATTTAAAAATGAAACTCCAAATGCTTCTGATTCAAAACCAAGAAAGGGAAGATTAGAAAGAATTTGTTAAGAAGTTCTAACTGATGTTACCTAGCCTATTTGCTCTAACAAAGAAGAATAATTTCTTATAAGCAATGTATACAACATTCATCATCAACGAGACCTGGTTCCCCAGAATTCTATCTTAAAAGTTGTATCAAATGAAATAAGTGCAATTCTGGACAATATAATTATTTTGTCTTGCTGTATGAAAATATCCTAACTACCCCTAGTCCTGTTGTTTTTTTCCTTATTGACAATTTAGAGAACTTAAAAAGTAAAAGTGGGACTACTCAAAGGCAAATTATCTAGAGAATTTCAGGATGGTGAAAACTAATAACTAGAAATTTTATAGAGGTTCCTTAAACCAAGCATTTAGTTCTTGAGGTAAGTTTCTATCTTTTGGATAGTAAAAATAAAAAAATAAGATAAAAAGTCCTCTCCACCCCCTTTTTACACAGAATAAGAAAGTAGACAAAGAGAGAGAGGATTGATGCTCAAAGCTTCTGAAATGCAATATGAGGGACCAGATTTACTCTCCCATCAGAAACTACTAAAATGTCATGCAAAAATATATGACAAATAGTTTTCAAAACATCGGACATCAAAAGTTGATGATGCCCGATAGATGTGAAATGACAAAGTGAGCCTTTTGTTTTCCCAGCTTACTACCTTGAGCGTTTCCTGGCCATGGTGTAGAGAGGAAGCACCCAGGGGAAAGCCTCGTGGACTCCCCAAGTTGAAGAGACAGAACTGAGTGCAGGGAGCACAAGGCAGCCAGAGTTTATAGGTCAGAGTACTAGAGAGGAAACAGCTGCACAAAAAGAGACCCCCAGAGTTGGGCAAACGGCCCCCCTCAAAGATTCGGCTAAGTACTGATAAGAGCACATTCATGATGGAACTACCCATGACTGGTTAGGATTAGACAGAATAGAAGCCAGAGCAGACACAGGGCCAGGACTAGAAAGCCTCACAGTTTACTGGGCATTGGAAAGAGTGCTTACCTCAGTAGTGGGGACTAATTAGCCCTTGACTAATGCTGATTTGGTCCATATTTTTCTCAAACATTAATTTCTCTGCCATTTAGCTTTACATTTTATATAAAATTAAATGATGCATTTTCATCTTCTATTATTTTACATTACTACAAAATTCTAGCACTTTCTTTGTTGGTACAAGTTCTCAACATCTAAAAGATGTATCTATTTCATTGTAACACTACATATAAAACCAATTTTTAAAATACTATTATTTTTTAAGTGATTCTATATATTCTTTCTGCTTACTTGCGTTTTCAGAATTTAGCACTCTTTAATTTCAAGTTGTTTTAAAGATAATACATTCATAGTACATTATTTTTTAAAGATTGTTGCATATAAATACATGTATATGGTTCAAAACAAAACAATAAAAAAGTTATACCATGAAAAATTTCACTCCCACCGATCCTCACCTCCCAGGGTTTCCACCTGTCACATACAAATAACCACTTTTAGGAGTCTTGTGTATTCTTCTGGTGCTTATTTATACACATATAAGCAATCACACTTTTCAATTCTCCTACTGAAGTTAGCATACCATATACACATTGTATCATGCTCTTTTTACTTTAGAATTGATTTTGAAGATCTTTCTATCTCAATATACAAAGAGCTTCTTTATTCTTTTCTACATTTGAATAATATTCCTTTCTATAAATTTGAAACCCGTAAGTATTTAATCAATTCCCTACTATTGGATTTTTTAATTGTTTGCAGTGTTTTCTCTTAAATATTTCCACAATGAAAAACTTCACACGTACTTCATTTCTTATATGTATAGATATATATGTAGTATAAATTCTCAGAAATGAAGTCACTGGGTCAAAGGGTAAAATGCATTGATAATTTTGGCTTTCATGAGGATCACACTGACTTTTACTTCTGCCAGTAGTAATATATGAGAGAGCCTGTTTTTCCACAGACTTGCCAATAGAGTGTGTCCACTCTATATTTTTTAAATAGAAAATTCTCTTTTTCACTAATCCTCTAATACATTCTGATTGAATAAGAATATTTTCATCTCTATCATTAAAATGCGAAGTATAACTTTTCATATTTAAGTATTCTTAGAAGGAGTGGGATACTAAAATTTAAAAAATAATATCTAAATACACTTCTATATCATACATGCTTATTTACTTTCTTTGAGAAAAAACTAGTATCAGAAATGAGGTCTGTGAATATGTTATGTGCCTATTCTTTTCATTGATGTTTTAATTAAATTTAATAATTATTGATATGTACTGGTCCAAACCCAAAAAACTTGCTTAAAAAGTCATATTTTAAAAATTTAGCCCTGTTTTTAGAAACATTCGTTTGAATAAAAATTAGTATGAATCTCAAAACTTCTCAAGTTGTCTAGTATAAATGGCTTAAAAAACGTAAAAATAAAAACATAAGAAACCAGCAATCACTAGCTCATTACTTAAATGTATAGTTTAAAATGGAAATGGCTAAGTAATTATATGGTGCATACTTGTGGAAAATGTTACGTTCACCAGTCTGGATTAGTCTTGGATCCTCTAAACAGTGCCTGATATCTACCATCATTCATTAACTTGAGACTTTTCAATTCAAGGTGTTATATAAATATAAGTCATCGATTTTTTACTAAAAAACATACCACAGTCAGACATGAGACAGACCTTGTCTGTGAAACCTGAGACCCAAGTGACAAATACAGATTTTTTGCCCAGTGGTTTGAGTATTCTAGGTCTCTGCTTCTCAAATTGGGTTCTGTAGAATCCCGAGACTCTAAAGACATTCTTTAGGGGCTTACAAATATTTGATTAGAATTTCACATTGAAATGATGATTGTGATTTAAAAAAAACCAACCTGAAATACTGTAGCTGGTATATAAAACAGTATAGCAGTTCCTTAAAAAATTAAAAATAGAATTACCATATGATCCAGTAATTACACTTCTAGGTGTATACCCAAAAGAATTGAAAGCAGGGTAAGAGATATTTTTATATCCATGTTCGTAACAGCATTGTTCACAGTAGCCAAGAGGTGGGAGCAACTGACATATCCATCAAGGGATAAATGGATAAACAAAATGTGGTATATACACACAGTGGAATATTATTCATCCTTTTTAAAAAGGAGGAAAATTCTAACAAATACTACATCATGGGTGAACCTTGAAGGTGTTATGCTAAGTGAGATTAAGTCAGTCACAACAAGACAAATACTGCATGATTCCATTTTTATGAGATAGTGGAGTAGTCAAATTCATAGGTACTGAGAACAGAAGGGTGGTCATCAGAAGTACTTGTGGGAGAGGGAGATGGAGAGTTGTTGTTTGATGTGTACAGAGTTTCAGTTTTGCAAGATGAAAAGAGTTCTGGAGATTGGTTACACAACATTATGCATACACTTAGCACTCCTAAGCGGTATGCTTAAAAATGGTTAGGTTTTATGTTAAATGTATTTTACTACAATTTTTTAAAAATCCGAACTTTCAAATGTGTTATATTGGAATATCTGGAGGTCATAAACAAACTGATACTTGCACTGCCAAATAATTCATTTTTGCACAGGCTTCAGAATAAATCTTCCTTTGCCCTTTGTTTAGTTTAAAAGTATCCAGAAAGTCAGGCTATTAAGTATCTGTCAGAATGTGGATGAATCAGAATATTCTCCACACTTTACAGCCAAAACAAATATAGATATAAATCATATGCTAAGGTGATCTACAAACCCTGATTTCATATTTGGGCAGATTGAAACAAACTTCTTGTTCTTGCTGATTGATTTGCTAAAAGTAAATGCTATAATTTGACGTTATTAGTTAAATTCACAGTATAAAACAGCTAATTGTGAGATATTGTTTGGGAACACAGAGAATAGAGTCATGGCTAAAAGTGAATGGAGAGTGCTTCTCTTAGATGAACTGTAGAAGTGTGTCTAAAATTGCAAAGACAGGGAGGTCTGATCTATAGGTAGAGATTTTTTCATAGAGAGAAAAAAAAAGCATGAAAATAAGTACTAACAGGAAAACATGAGTTGATAAAATGGAGAAAAATAACAAGTTAATAAAATTTACAGTTAGGTGATGTTAAGACAAATGTCTACAGGTATAGCTGAATATATATCTGTGTATGTGTATATGAAATAGATCTACAGTGGGTAGGGTATAGCTCAGTGTTAGTGCACATACCTAGCAAGCACAAGGTCCTGGGTTCAATCCCTAGAACCTCCATTAAAGATAGATAAATAAGCCGGAATACCTCCCCACACCAAAAGAAAGAAAGAAAGAAAGGAAGAAAGGAAGGAAGGAAGGAAGGAAGGAAGAAAGAAAGAAAGAAAGATAGATCTACAAATAAAAAAGCGTGGAATGGTAACATTCAAATCTGTCATACATGGGGTTCAAGAGTCCTCTGTTTTTAAATCTGTTCTGTTCAAATTCTGTTTCCCACTGCAAGACATTTATTTACTATAGAGAGAAAGTATAGGCTCATGGAAAGTAACTATTGATAAGCTAATTCAATATGTGACTAAATGAGGAAAAATTTAATTACCAAACATAAATGATTTGTAGCAAAAAAAAATTTTACTTGCTAATACACATTTTTCTATCACATTAGATATAAAACATATGAAATGTCTCTTGAAGCCTCAATAAATATTTGTCAATGTCTATAATTTAATATTTGACTAAAACTTAAATTGTTTAGTAATAAATCTTGCAGAATTGAACCAAGAAGATAGAATATGATATACTTACTCCTCACTCCTATAATATCTTTTTTTGAAGTTTATTGACTAGATGAACAATTTAGTGGCATGAAAAATTAAACATTTAAGATTATTCTTTACATATTTGGGATCTTGGTGAGGTATTAACCTCAGACATAAGGATTTTTCTTAAAAGCTAGACAAGCAGAGGGGACAGGGAAATGATCCAGAATTTCTGGGCCATGAAACAAGACAGCTTTATGATGTGGTTTTAGCACACTAGGACCTCTCTGTTTTACTTAATCTAAGAACAGAAGTGGACTGCAGAGTCAGAACAATAATAGAGGAAGTATATACCTTCAGATATGAATTGTACCTTCTTTTGCTTATCTACAGAGAAGAATCTTGAAGTTGATTTGTACCTCTTGATTTTAAGTACAACGTCAAACACAACCATCAGAAAAAGTCAGCATTCTATAACTTTCCACCCATATTTATAAAAATACCCTGTTCTTTGAGGAAAATTCTGCAATGGGCTGAAATCAAGTCATACACTACCATCCTTTGTATATCCTTTAAGTCACAAATAACTAGATACATATGATAAAACCAGAAACCAAGTGTTATACTGAAAAGTGCCTGGAAGAAAGGCCTGCATAACAGGATTAATTAACACTAAAAAGGAGATTTTAGAAGAAATAATGTTTAAAGCTTAATTGCATTAAACAAGACTACATACAAAAATCTGCTTAAAAATATGAAAATGCATATATGTATGTATATGCATGACTGGAACATGCTGTACACCAGAAACTGACACATTGTTGACTATACTTTAATTTAAAAAAAAATCTGCTTTAAAACCTATATGCACAGAGTTATATATACTACTATAGAAAGATACCTGAAATATATTGCCCATAATAAGGGCAGAATACAAAGTGGATTGTGTTCCTTTACAAAATACACAAATAAAATAATACTTAGCCCTCAATTAATGACTTTTATTTATTCCTGAAGATCCTGCCATTGAATGAAAAGATATTTTCATTAATTTTGTTGGGGGAAGTTGATGATATAGTCTATCCCATCTCAAAACACCCAATTTTCACAAATAGAAAAAATCTATCAATAGAACAATGAAAACAAGATGATATAAGTAATATAAGTAATAAAAATTATTTAAAAGTAAAATAATATAGCATTGTAATAAGTGAAATTGTATTATATCATCAAAGGAGAAAGATCCCTATTTTTAAGGAAGAAGGATGTGTGGAAATTTTTCTTTGGAGGATTGTGGATAACAGATGGTTGGTTCTCAGGCAGACAACTCTCTTCACTATCAAATTGGAAAATATATATTTTAAATGTGTTAACATCTAACGTTTAATTGGTTGTTAAAATGGGTATCTCATACACTCCTAGTGAGGTTCTAAACTGAAATAATCCATCTGGAAAACAATTTGATGCTATGTATCAGGAAATATCAAAAATTATTATACCCTTTGAATAAGTAGTTCTCCTTTTGGAAATTTAAGAGAGTAACAAAATAAATACAAAAGTCTATGGATAAAGAAGATACTTTCAACAGAGCATTGGAAGTGCAACATTAAAACCATACAGTAGATTTTTATTTAAGCTTTAACAATGTCTATTATAATTAAATAATTTTCATATCTTATAACCTAGAAATTCCATTTCTACTTTTTTTTACCCTGAGGGAACATTAATCAAAGATATGTCAAAGAATGTTCATTGTTCAATGTTTGAATAGGAAAATAATGGAAATAACTCAGGACGATGACTAAATACACTGGTTTTGTCATATGAGGAATACTCTAATCAATACTGATATTCAAAATTCAGTTGAAGAATTAAAAATTTCTGCTCTGCAAAAGACAATGTCAAGAGAATGAGAAGACAGGCCACAGACCGGAAGAAAATATTTGCAAAAGACACATCTGATAAAGGACTATTAGCCAAAATGTACAAAGAACGCTTAAAATTCAACAATAAGAAAACAAACAACCCAATTAAAAAATGGGCCAAAGACCTTAACAGACACCTCTCCAAAGAAGGTATACAGATGGCAAATAAGCATATAAAAGGACACTCCACTTTATGTGTCATCAGATAAATGCAAATTAAAACGAGATACACCCATATTAGAATGGCTAAAACTGGAACACTGACAACACCAAATGCTGACAAGGTCTTGGAGTGACAGGAACACCTATTCATTGCTAGTGGAATGCAAAATGGTACAGCCACTTTGGAAGAAAGTTTGGTAGTTTATTACAAAGCTAAATGTACTCTTACCATCTGATCCAGCAGTCTCACTCCTTGATGTTTACCCAAAGAAGCGGAAAACTTATGTTCACACAAAACCCACACACAGATGTTTACAGCAGTTTTATTCATAATTGCCAAAACTTGGAAGCAACCAAGATGTTCTTCAGTAGGTGAATAGATAAATAAACTGTGATACATCCAGATGATGGAATATTATTCAGCATCAAAAAGATATGAGCTATCAAGCCATCAAAAGACATGGAGGAATCTTAAATTCACATTACTAAGTGAAAAAAGGCAATCTGAAAAGACTAAATGATTGAAACTATATGACATTCTGGAAAAGGCAAAACTATGGAAACAATAAAAAGGTCAGTGGTTATCAGGAGTTGAGAGGGCAGGAGAGGGAGGGGAGAAGAATGACGAGGCAGTACAGATAGAATTTTTAGGGCATGAAAGTACTCTGTATGATACTATGATGGTGGATACATGCCATTATACATAAATCCAGACCAACAGAATGTACAACACCATGAGTGAACCCTAACATGAACTATGGACTTTGGGTGATTATGACGTGTCAATATTAACTTCACCAATTATTACAAATATACCACTCTGATGGGGGATGTTGGTAACAGGGAAACTATGCATGTGTAAAGGCAGGGTGTATATAGGAACTCTCTGTATCTTACTTTCAATTTTGTCATAAACTTAAAACTGCTCTAAGAAAAAATTCTTTAAAAAGTTAAATTGATACATATTCTTATACCTAAATATTTTATTTGAAAAAGGAGATATTTTATTCATGTGTTACATGTACATTTAAATTGAATCATTATGTTTACATTTTTTAAAGATGGAAATGCTTATAGTGTGATGTTGTGTGGGAAAAAAGCAGAGAATTCAACTGTAGGTACATTACAATGCCAAATGTGTAGAAAAACACCTAGAAGGACTCAACCCAAAATGTTAGTAACTGATTATCTGTAGGTGGGAGGATTATGGCTTATTTTTCTTCTTTGTACTTTGTACCTTGCTTATTTTGTACTTTTCAATTTTTTAAACCTAAACATATATTGTAACAGAAACAAAAATGCATCTTCTCTTACCACCCCTGCAAAAAACTCCAGGCTACAATATGTATAAATCTTCTAGATCAGATCATTAAACCCGATCTTGATGCATTAGCAATGCATGATTGAGCAAAAGGATGAAACACATTAAGCTAATAAGTGTTATTTTTAATAAAAAGAGATTATCGTAGGATTATTACATTGATGAGTCTAGTTTCAAGGCAGAATAACATAAAACACTAACACATTTCTAATCTGTCTTAACTGTAGAATTCACAGTTCTAGAAATAAAAATAAGTAAATAATATAAAATTCTGATCATCTTTCAGATTTTTTTTCTAGGAAAAAGAGGTGGGAAAGGACCCCTCAGTTTTTAGCACATTACATCATTTGGTCTAAATGATGAGAAAACATACCAGTAGGGAAATGGGTACTTCATCAGCATGGAAGATGATAGTAGCACAAATCTAACAACTCTTGGGAATGAGAGTTTGGGGCAGGAGAGAGAGAGAGAGAGATGTCAGGAAATTAGGAGGCTCCTGGAGGAAGATGAGGGGCAGACAGAGTCTGGCTAGTCCACTGTTTTCCAAATGACCAGTGACTACCACATAAGGCTATTGTGAAGGTTTCATGAATTAATTCATGTCATATACTTACCATAGTAGGCAGTCAATAAGAATTAACTACTATCACTATTGATGGTTAGATCTTTCATTGTAAATTAATGCATTAGCATGGTTGTAGATATGTCAGTCTTCTGTAATTTGGGTTATATGCACATATGTGCCCTAGAGCCCAACCTAACCTGCATATCCTAATACACTGAATTTCCAAGTCTATAAAACTAAAGACAAGACACTGGACACACTGATGTTCCACTGGATTACCACCTTATGCAGATCAGAACTTTTTAAAGTGAGAAATAAAAAAATTAGCAAATACAAAATGTATATTCCTTGATTCTTAAGTTTAGTGCCAAAAAATTTAATGATAAGGATTTAACTCTGAAGTTGACCAAATAATTGTAACAGTTTTGTAGATCTTTAGAGGTATAGTGATGTCTGTGTCATATTTGGAGTGGGTAGTATATTTGAATTTCATTAACCATGTGTAATATTGGAAAACAACCTTTGAAGTCAGTGATTATTACGTTAGCCAACTAGTGACCTAAGAGTTGAGAAAGAGAGAAGCAGCCCCCAATATCTGGGAGATGGCCTGGCCCTCACCATTAGGCCATGGTAATATTTCGCAGAATATTAATATTATATAAGACCATGATCGATCAAGACAAAGTAAGACCTCCCCATAATCATGTCTGAATACAGACAATATGTGAAACAGTCCAAGCTTCAAAAATACCAAATATCTTCCTGTCCTGGCTAATGTGAGTGCTGCCTCTATTAATTAAAGCTTTAGTGTGGGTCTGGTCTTCCCTTTTTCTAAATAAGATATATTAAGATATCTAATCATAGAATTATTCCCACTTCCTAACAGTCTTCAATCCAGAGCAAATTCCTGCTTCCTTAACTCCCATCCTCCCAAAATCACCTAGCAGAAGTCTAAATCCAATAAGTTTTTTTCCAACATCCCTTTCCTGCAACCTCTCATAGTTCCCTGTGGTGTTGCCTCTCCCTTCCTGCAATGAGTAATCAGCCCAACTCTAAGTGTATTTCTGATGGTTTCTGGCTGAAGGGCACTGATATAATTATATATGAAATATATTTACCGATTTCTAATAAGCAGTTCACTGTGGCCTTGACAAAACAGGCAAAAAATTTTATGTTCATGAACTCAGTTTTCAACTTTTAGTGCCTGCATAGGAATAAAACAATAATCTTACGTGAACTCAAATAGGCCTTTCTTCCAAGTTATTTCACATAAACTTTAACCACAAACTGTTAATCTCTGATGGCAAGTTCTTGAAGCAGCAATATTCCAAAAGAGAACTAAAGCAGTTACTATGCATTGATTATTGTCATCAACTTTATATGCAAAATTGCTCATAGCAGCAGCCAAGTCATTGCCCCTTTTTACAAAGCCCTGATTATGAATACTTTTGGTCTTTAGCTCTGAGCCAGACTTACATATCAGTAGTTCTTCCTGGTGTTAAGATAATTGTTGATTAAATAAGAAAACTCAAGAACACATAATTGATGGCCTACCATCCTTTTGTGCCAAACAGTATTATTTAGTATTGGTTCTTATAAGAGCTTTTTCAGTGCTCTAAGGATAGTCACATTTGTAATGTCCACATTGCAATCACTGAAGGTACTTTGAAAGAGTGACAGAGTGTGTACCATTCCAAATATCAAAAAGTGCAAATGAGTAGGTTTTGGGGGGTTGGAGGAGTTGGGATCAGTAAACAAGATAACATAAGACAAGCTAATTATTTTATTGACTTCCTGGTAGTCATAGCTCTAGACGAATTAATGCAAAACGTTTATACTTTCTACATCTTTAGTGAAATGTGGACATGCCTGTTATTCAAGTCAACAAATATCTGTTGTTTAATTGTTCCTGTTGATAATCTTGGTGCACTCATTGCAAAGTCCTGAAGTGCCTTGTAAATCAAAAAAACACAAAGAAATAGATTTATGAAGGTATGTGTAATTTTAAGGACAAAGGTATTTTATTACTTTTTTGGGAATTAATAATCCATACAGATTACACAGTGTGACTCACTCCTCAGCTGTTGCGGATAAATGGAAACTTTCTCTAAATCCACGCTAGTATTCAGTTATAATGTTCTACCCAAACTCTGAGTTTTCCTTAGCTTATTGAAAGTGAAACAGAAGCTTGTTACTAATCTATAGTCAGAAAGGCATGCATGTTGAACTGTTTTCTAAACGTAAATGATTAAAGTGTGGGCTGTGCATAGTGGCTTCCTTCCAAAGAGTACAGACTGGAAAGGTGGGGGTGGGGGAAATGGGGAGCAGAGGAAAGTTACTTTCCAGAGGAGAAACCTGAGAAATACTACTTCAGCCAGGTGATCAAGGTCAACAGCTACAGAATTATGCTGACACTATATACCCTTGATATGATGTGATGAAAATGGCACTTTACCTCTGTGGTCTTCCTCTCATAAACCCATAATTCAGTCTAATCATGAGAAAAATAGCAGATGAAGTTCAATAGTGGGGCATCCTGCAGTATAACAGACCACTCAGTACTCCTCGAGACTGTCAAGGTCATCAAAAATGTGGAGGAGAGGAGGGTATAGCTTAGTGGTAGAGCACGTGCTTAGCACACATAGGGTCCTGGGTTCATTTCCAAGTACCGCCATTAAAATATATGTATGTGTATATTTTTTGAAAGACTGAGAAACTGTCATAGCAAGATGAGCCTAAGGAGACCTGAGAACTAAAAATAATGTGGGATCCTGGAACAGAAAAAAGATAGGTTAAAAACTAAGAAAATCTGAATAAAGTATGGACTTCAGTTAATGATAAGATAGATAGATAGATAGACAGTGGTTTTCAATCATCTTGTATCTGTAACATAGTTGTTTCAGAAAATGTATTAGAGTTAACAGTCTGTGGCTGTGGAACTGAGTAAAGGTAACTAAATTTCTTCTGGTCCTCAGAACAATGGCTGTTTTCTTTGCATATCACTGTTTTAACCAACAGAACTAGCCCAGGATGAGACGATTATTTGTAACAAGGATGTTTTCTTCTGAGAAAATGATTTTGGCTGTTTTTCCAGAAATACAATTGTTTTAAAAGAAACACATGCTGCTTACAAAAAATACTATCAACTCCAATGGCCAACTACAAATCTAAGAATTACAGGTCACATTCTATTTTTGAGAGCATTGAGTTCCTTATTTTAAAATGTTTATTATAGTAAGGCCAATTAAGAAACAATAAACATTGAGGGAAAAACTACAAATAGTTCAATGTTACATGCTCCTGGTATTTTCTCCATCCAGGTTATACACAAATGGGAAATAGCTTGTTTACAAATAATATGGTTTTCAGCGTAAAACATTTGGAAATTTGGAAGAATTTACTACGATGCTATGTGCTACTATGTAATTTACGTTTCCTAGAATCATCAACAAGATTTGATTACCATTCAAAATAATGAAGCTGTTGATGATTAAAGTGATGACTAGTTTTGAGAGGGAATAATTTGGCCAAATACTTCAAAATTGGCATGAATTCCTCAAGTGCTCGAAATGCTCAGTCAAAATAATGAGATCTTCCCTGGAGTGAGTCTTAGCAGTTATTTCTCAAATTACACTAAGGAATTCTTTTTCATTAATATTTGATTTAGTACTACACCTGAAGTACAATTTTCTTCATTTCAATCATCATATGAAATAATAGAATATTTAATTGGTCAAATCTGAAAACAATCTGCAATAATCCCAATCTATGCATGTTGATGAGAAAAATAATCATTAACTCCAAATAGTTGTCACAATGTTATAATTCACTGAATCCTTCACGCCTCTAGGACAAAGACAACTGTTACATTTCTGATTCTCAGTGACTGTAGCACAGTGCCTTTCTTATAGTACATACTCATGAAATAGTGATATAATAAATCAATAATTTAATGAACAATTTGATTTGTTTGTGAAAGATACTTGAATTTTTGGCAGCCCGGTTACATTCTTCATATTAAATATTTCTATCTTTTGACAAACACTAATTAATGGTAGAAGCTAAGACCTTAGGTTGTTATGAAAGAAAAATTAAACTGTGATAAAAAAATTTTCTGTATATAATCCATAAAATATATAAATCATGCACAGGTAATCAAAAGTTGAATATATAGTGTGACTATACCATGTAAAATAAAATTAATAGCCAAAAAGTAGGGATGAAATATATTAAATTATTAACTATGGCTATCTTTGTTTTTTTGTTTATTTTTTTATTGAAGTATAGTTGATTGCAATGTTATGTTAGTTTCAGTGATTTAGTTTTATATATATATGTATATATTCTTTTCATATTCTTTTTCATAATAGGTTATTAGAAGCTGTACAGAGTAGGACCTTGTTGTTTACGTATTCTGTACATAGTAATTTGTATCTGCTAACCTCAAACTCCCAATTTATCCCTCCCCCCATTCCCTTTTGGTAACCATAAGTTTATTTTCTATGGCTGTGAGTCTGTTTCTGTTTTGCATATACATGCATTTGTATTATTTTTAGATTCCACATATAAATGATATTGTATCATATTTGTGTTTCTCTGTCTGACTTCACATGCTATGATAATCTGATAATCTCCAGGTCCATCCATGTGGCTGCAGATGGCATTATTTCATTCTTTTTATGGTTAAGTAGTATTCCACTATATTATTTTTACACACACACACCCCACAACTTTATCTGGCCATCTGTTGATGGATAGTTAGGTTGTTTCCATGTCTTGACTATTGTAAATAGTGCTGCTATGAACATTAGGGTGCATGTATCTTTTCAAATTGGAGTATTTTCCAGATATATGCCCAGGTGTGGGATTGCAGGATCATATAGTAAGTCTAGTTTTAGTTTTTAAAAAAAAACTCCATACTATTTTCCATGGTAGCTGCACCAAATTACATTCTCACCAACAGTGTAAAAGGGTTCCCTTTTCTCCACACTCTCTAGCATTTATCATCTGTAGACTTTTTAATGATGGCCATTGTGACTGGTGTGAGGTGATAGATATCTCATTGTAGTTTTGATTTGCATTTCTCTGATGATTAGCGATGGTGAACATTTTTTCATGTACCTATTAGCCATCTGTATGTTTTCATTGTAGAATTGTTTGTTTAGGTCTTCTGCCCATTTTTGTATTAGGTTTTTTGGTTTTTTGTTATTGAATTATATGAGCTGTTTTTATATTCTTACCAGTTGCATCATTTGCAAATATCTCAGTCCATTGGTTTTTTTCCCTTTCGTTTTTGGTTTCCTTTGTTGTGCAAAAGCTTATAAATTTAATTAGTTCCCATTTGTTTATTTTTGCTTTTATTTCTATTATAACTATGGCTGTCTTTGAATGATGGATTTGTTGGGCTTATGTTCATAATATCTAGAATGAGGGATAACTATATATTTAGTAGATTTTTAGAACATACTGCTTCAACATCATTACATAAGATCTCTGAATCACCTAAAATATATTTCAAGTGACATGATGCAATAGGATTTCCCCCTCATTTTCTTTCTCTAAGGCATGTTTTGCCTTCATAAGCAAATTATCCTATACTTACATCTGTTATAGTTTTTTAGGTAAGTATATTTTACATAAATTTCCCCTCATAGTACTATATTTTTAGGGTTATATTGAATTCTAATTTAGTTCCCGAGGGTATCAGACATCCCACCTAATTTTGTACCTTTAATATATCCAAGCATTTTCACAATTCTTCATCCAAATACCTAATGCATATAATAATCACAAGTAGTAGCCATTATCATAATCCCAATTCAAAACCATAATTACCATAAGTAGGTAATGCAGTCAGTAAAATTCAGGTCTGAATAGGGTCTAGTTATGAATCTGTCAGATTTCTATTTTTTCCATTCACTTACACAAAGTGCTCAATATAAAAACTTTTTTCAAAAATGTAATCTTGTTTTCACGTCTAAGCTTAGGTGCAAAACATACACATCTTCAAAGCTATGTACATATACATTTTCATATACAAATACATATATTTAATACATATACTATACTTAATACATGTACAAATACAAGTGTATATGTATTTCCTTTATACTTAATGTCATGTATATATGTATTATACTTAGTATGTCATATTTATTAAAAATAATATATATAAATACATACACTATCAAGCCAGCTGCTGGTGAACTCATTCTCCTGCCAGTCACTTCTTAACACTGAAGCCAGGAAAAGTAGTGAAATTCTAATCAGTTGTTTTTTTCTTCAATAAAGAAATTTTATGAGAGAGAAGGATGAAACAAATGACTAAGATAATCTTTGAGTTATATGAATTAAACTAGATAAGTTATTTTAAAAAGTCAAGGGGAGTTAGACTATTGTTAACTCATTCCCACCACTACAAAGATGGATCAGGTTTCTCAAGACTGAGAAAGAGTTTTTAGTGTCTTTCAGGCCTTGGACAGCAACAGAAACTACAGGGACCACCCAATGGTGGAGAAACAGAGAACAAGGGCATGTTCTGAAGTCAGTTGGAAAAGTCAGGTGAGACTCATACCTGAAGCCATCTGGGCTCACAAGACTGCAGCCGGGACCAGGCTCCACAGCAGCACTAGGGGAGGGTCTTCAAACAATGACAACCATGCAACCACTGAGGACAAAAGGCCAGCTCCAACCTGTTTTCTGAGCCAGGAGCCCAGAATTCTTGTGTAATCCCAGGGAGGGAAGAGGGAGTTCTCAAATCACTGAGGTTGACTTTCTCCCTTCTCAAAGCGGATTACATTTGTCTTAGGGAAATAAGGGTCTGTGACTTTTTGTACCCTATCATTTAGTGCTCATTAAGTATGGTTTTTAATCTCTCAATAGAGAAGTTTGGAATAGCGTAGGAATACTTCCCTCTTTAAGAGCATTCCCAATGACCTTTATTAATATTTTCTACTCCTGGGATGTGGTAGCCAGTCACCTTTAATTTATTCCTTCAGATTAAGAATAGACTCTAGGGGAAACTAGCTGTATTTTTTCTCCATATGGTATAATTTATTTTAATACTGATTTCATCCCACCTTCATCGGATAAATAAATCTCAATAGAAACACATAGGTTTTCAGGCCCTTATAACATATATTAAACAAAAACATCCGATATACATCTATTTTGTGTGTTTTTTCAGATTATGACACTTTAAAGAGTTTTCCCAGAATTCCATCTGCAATACAGTATAAGAAGACTTAGTAGCTTTCATGTGAGGACTATTCTTGCTATATTCTTGTATTCACACAATCCTGCCCTACAGATATTTTTTACTGAATCATGTTGATAAAAATAGGTAATAGGATAATAATCTCAAGTAGAATATTAAATATAATAAAATTATTATTTAATAACATTTCCTAATATTCTTTAAATACTAGAAAATCATTCTGAAAAATAATGTTAACACTTAAAGAGAAAAGTTTACCAATTGCTATATAGCAGTCATGTATTTTGGCTATGATTTTGGTATTACAGGCAATTTTCAAATCAATAATTTAAGCTCCTACCTCAAAAAGCTAGAAAAGAAAGAGCAAGAATAAGCCCAAAGCAAGCAGGAAATAATGTGGAGCAGAAAGAATAAACCCAAAGCAAGAAGGAAATAATGTGGAGCAGAAATCAAAGAAATTGAAAAGAGAAAAAAGTAGTCAATGAAACAAAAAATTGGTTCTTTGAAAATACCAATAAATTGACAAACCTCTACCAAGACCAACAGGGACAAAAACAGAGAAGACACAAATTTTCAATATCAGGGATGATACAAATGATATCACTACAAACCTCAGAGATATCAAAAGGGTAATAAAAGGGATACTACAGACAACTCTATGCATGTAAGTTTGACAGCTTAGATGAGATAGATCAATTCCTCGAAAAACATGAACTACCACAACTCACCCAATATGAAATAGATCATATGAATAGCATTATAACAATTAAGGAAATTGAGTTCATATTTTTAAATCTCCAAAAACAGACAAACAAACAAAACCCCCCAAAAACCTCTAGACCCAAATAATTTTGCTGGAGAATTCTACCAAATGTTTAAAGCAGAATTAACATCAATTGTACACAATCTCTTCTAGAAATTTGAAGAGAAAAAAACACTTCCCAATTCATTTTATAAAGCTAGTATTACCTTAATACTGAAACCAGACAAAGGCAGTACAAAAAAAACAAACAAACAAACTACAGACCAGTATCCCTTATGAAAATAGACATAAAAATTCTTATCAAAATATTAGCAAATATAATTCAACAATATAAAATAATGCTGTGACCAAGTGAGTTTACTTCAGGGATGCAAGGCTGATTGAATATTCAAAAATCAGTCTGTGTAATCCACCATATTAACAGACTAATTTTTTTTTAAATCACATAATTATTTCTATTGATACAGAAAAAAGCCTTTAACAAAATTCAACATTTGTTCTGGTAAAAACTCTGAAAAACCTGAGAACAGAGGGAAACTTCCCTTCTTGATAAAGAATACCTACAAAATCTACAGTTAACCTCATATTCAAGGGCAAAAGGCGGAATGCTTTCCCGCTACTTTTGTGTCTTCCAAGACACAGTTGCCCAAGTGGAAACCATTAAGGAGGAGCCAAACTCAGCTTGCCAACACAATAAAGGTTTTTAAAAAGCCTTTTAACATAGCAGAACTCCTATGTTGATAATAAGTGTATGAACTCAGAGGACTTCAAGGCTGAAGCAGAACTAATGACTGGAAGTCAGAGAAGATCATTGTCTACCAGTTGCTTTTCATAATTAAGAATTGCACTAAGGAAGGAGAAGATGCCAGCCTATGTATAATGCTTCCCTTGAAAACACCCTCACCCTAATTTTAAAAGGTTATACGTGTATTTGAGTTTGTGATTTTAGAGGTGCTAAATGTCCTCTTTTTAAAAATAGTTTTTAAAAATATTTTTAAAATAATAAACATGGTGTTTAAAAGACATTATTGGAAAATCTAAATATGGCCATGAGTGACATCAGTATATTTGGAAATATTTGCCTTTCTCTTTTCTTCCTCAGAGGATTGTCCCTTTTTAAAAACTAGCTTTAAAATGTTAGAACACTAGATAGTATTTTACTGTTGACAGAAATATATAGTAAGAAAAACAATGAAAAATGATAATGTTATAAAGATGATTGTATAAACACTAAGATATGTAAAACTTTAGATGATTAGTTTCAATAAAGTCCTTAAAGTTCTTAATAAAAAATATGCTTCTTTTGATTAGGTGTCATAATTGATATCAGCCCAGAGTTTTGATCAAAGATGTCAAAAAACATCTCTCCATGCTGATATGTGTAAATTTAGTTCATTTTAGTTTCTGTATTATTATTTTGTATAATATTTTATATATCCCAATTTAGCTGTTCTTTATTGATAAATAGGGGTTTATTTCCCACAGTATTGCAATGTTGCAAAGAATATTATTATACAGTCTACTTTTGCAAGAGTTTCTTTAGAGTTTATAAGTAGAAGTAAAATTGCTGGGCTGTAAGATAAGTGTATTTTCTTTCTTTCCTTGTAATTATTTTCCTATGAAATATATTAAACACAAACACTTAAAGGATATCATACAATGTCTATATATAATTTAAAATACAATACTTAAAGTCATACCAGTGTATCTACTAGATTGCTTAATAATGTTTGGGTTATAAAGGAAACAACAGAAAGATATTTCTAAAAACTTTAAATTAATAATAATGAAAACATTTCCTATGAACATTTGTGATTCACATTCACAGTATATACAGGGAAATTTATAGCTCTTAATAAGTTTTTGAGGAAACAAGAAGAACTGAAAATGCACACAATAAGCATTCATCTCAAGAAATTGAAAAAGAACAACAAAACACTAAAAAAATCAAAATAAGGACAGAAATAATTGAAATGGAATAATAAAAATAATAAAGAAAGTTAACAAATCCAAATCCGTTTTTTGGAAAAGATTAATGTGGTAGACCAAGAGAAAAAGTAAAGATACAGGTAAGCAAAATAGGATATTTCTCCCAGAAAAGTGTGACTTGCTAAATGGTACTTTTCTCTTAAATTAAAAAAAAAAAATCCTTAAGATCAAAACAGAATATAAATATCAGTGCCTACTTCCTCGTAAAATGAAGCTTACAACACACGAGTGCCAACCAAACTGACACACAATATGCTTCCCTGTGAGAGAAGATTTAATTAAACATGGATTAGTGGTTTCCTTGAGAAGTGTAATTGTCAGAAAAGAAAAACATTCAGCTGACTGTGACACTCCTATGATGAATCTTTGTCTGAGGCTTTTGCCTGTGTTAAGAAATATTTTAAAAATTACTTTCTACATCAATCAGGTTTGTGGGAGAACATTTTAAAAATAGTGACAATTATATGATAATGATAAACCCAATTCTCTACTTCACTTTGATCTGGTATACCTTTCTCCTTTATGTAACACTATCTTTCTTTTTCACTTTCAAAATATCAAGGAACCCAACTTCAGGACATCTTGTATACCTGTATTATTTGCTATTGTTCCCTTCCTTTTTGGCCATGCTTGCTTCTGGTTAGCTTCTAATTCTCTTGTCCAATCTATTCTTACTCCACAGAGAGCAATAAGATCTTAGCTGAGAGAGAGCCAGAGAATCTTTGACCACTGGTCCTTGGTCCAAAAGAAAATTATGATCTCCCCTTTGTAAAAGGAACAACTAGGACCTACACAAGTTATGACTCAGAATCATCCCTTCTTGGTGCAATGCTTCTTTCATTACACATCCTTATGTTCTTTAATATAAAGCTTCTTATAGTTTTCTTATTGGAAAGATTAAAAAGTGCTCCCAAAGCATGGAGATGCTAAAAGAACATGAAAATATCCATAATTGCAGTACCCTAAGACAACCAACCTAAATACCTTGATGAGTCCCTCTGGATCCAATCCAGGGAGATTAAAGAAATAAATGTGAAAGATAAGAAATTAAAAGACTTTAGAAAACTTTTATCCATGATATAGGTAAGGGTTTCTTAAACAAACAATGAAAATTAAAAGGGAGAAGTTTAATAAATTGCACTACATTGAAGTTAAGAACTTCTGTTCATCAAAAGAAACCACAAAAAAAGTAAAAAAGCCAAACCACAGTGGGAGAGAATGTTTACTACTCAACTGTCACAGGACTAGTGTTCAGAATACATAAGAACTCCTATAAATCAATAATTTGAAGCAAAAATACAAGCACTTCATGAAAAACAAAACTCAAATGGTCAACAAACATAAAAAGTTGACTAAACTCAGTAACCGAAGAAGTGCAAATTAAAACTACCATGAGGTACTATTACATAACCATTGAATTAAAAAGTCTGGTAATACTAAATTTTACTGAGACTGTGGAGCAATGGAAGCACTTTTATAGTGATGGATGGCACATCAATTGGTACAATCACTTTAGAAAACAGTATGACAAAACCCAAGGGGTGGTTAAATAGATTTTTAATTTTTAATCATTTCTTAAATTGTGTATATATATATATATATATATAAATTTCGTGCATTTTTCTGTGTATTTGTCATGTTGCATATTTTTTAAACAGTTAAAAGGTAGTAAATAAACCCTTACTTTGATCTGAATGGAAACCAAATTTTAAAAATGAAATTTTGGCTCATGGAATATATTTAAAGGGAAACAAAGTGCTTATTCTTACTAAAATATTACTATTACCAAGAATTTTTTTTCCGTGTGAAACTGCTATGGCTTGATGGGGAAAAGTTTATAGGGATCCAAGTACTTTGAAATAAAAAATCTAATACATTACTATGAAGAATTTACTAGGAAAAATTTGACAAGTGTGTATGGATTTTTCCTTCTTCCTAAGAGGATTATCCAAAAAATATACATTAAAAGTTACTCTTGCTATTGGACAAAGTATACTGATGATAGGACTGGACATCCACAAGTTTCAAAAACACTGTTTGATTTTTATTGGTCTTTGACCCTTAGGTATGAGAAAATACAGGGTTAAAGAACTCTGGACTAGGTCAATACTGATTCTTGTTCCAGATTTTCACTGATTTCACACCTTGGCTTTTCACTGTCAACAAGTGATGGCCTAAAGATCCTTCCACATATAAAATGCCATGATACTTCTCCAATAAATTTTACATTAATTGAAGGAACGTAATAGATTTTTATCCACTGAAACCCACATGAAAAACCTTTAAAAATGTCTTGTTTTCAGAAATTTTCATTTACATGCTTAGGAATTGTATGTGTGTGTGTATATATATCCTTATGGTAGAAGAACAATTTTATCACACATATAAAATGGTAAAGTCAATACCAAAACCAGACAGTCTGATATAGCAGAGATTTCTTGCTGTACTTGATGCTTAATTAAAAAGCTGTAATTTATTTTAGCAATAATTTTTTTTCCTGGTAACATGCACCACATATACGGTAAAGTATAGAATGAACTGCACAATGTTTTGTTAACCAGTAGCATAGATGGTAGTTTCCATTAGAGGGAAAGGCAAATGGAAAAATATGATTCTTTTAGTACCCCCAGTACTGTTTAATTGGAAGTCTTTTTCCTTTACTAAGGACTGTAATAGGAAAATTTTGTCTCTTAGATTATTTATAAAATGATGCATATTCCAGACACGAAAAAGAAATGTTTATGGTGTAGGGAGCAATACTTCAAATTGTATGTTCCGTACTTGCAGCATAGTAAAATTTCTTATGCTCTGTGTTTCATTCATAACAGAACCTGTGGTGGAGATTGTGATCAACTTTGTTGGGTTTTTTTAATTCACCTTTATTTTATCCTGAACTCACACATGAGATTTTTGGATCAGAGACAGATTATTATTACTTACATAATAGTAATTGTGCTAGTTAGTTCCCTTTGCTCCAGTTCTTATCCCAGGAGAGGTATGATGAGAACCAGATGTCACCCTACATGCAATGGAGCCTGTAACATAAGGGAGGAACGCTGAGAAAAGGAATCTAGGCATTTACATAGAAAAGAAAGGCAGTTGTCCTTCTCCCCCTTCAAAAGGAGGGAGAAAAAAAAAACCCTCTGCTCCCTGAAGACAAAAAGGATCTGGGATTCTCACTCTAACCCTTTTATAATGTAAATAAATCTCTCAGGGGTTAGATAAGTCCAGTTCTGCAGCTTTACAACCCAGAGATACCTTGATATCCCAGGCCTTACCCCAATTTAAAATGTAAACACCCATCTCTAAATTTAGGTAACTCTTTTGAGTTCCTATTATCTATATAGTTGTAAAACATCTTTCAGAGCTTACTTTTTGTCCAGTATCTCAAGTTTTCATAAAATTTGCTTAGAAAGCCCTAACTCTGGGGGAACACAAAAATATTTTCTCTCCACTTCATAGTGTTCCAGGATTTATTCTTCCTCTGCCTGGACAACATGGTTACCGAGCCCTCATTTCCCAGTTGCTTTCAGATAGATGTGGCCTTGTGACTGAGTTCTCATCAATGGAAATTTCACATTTGGGTATGGTGCTACATACAGTCGAAGGTTCAAACTGTGACTACCTCGAGTTTGTGTTGTGTGCAACAGATGTTAAATATCGTGGTGCTTCTCTCAAAAATTTGAAAATCCTGCAGTTCTCTTGTGAGTTGGTTGTGGTACCAATGGAGCTTCAGTGCACAGATTAGAAACTGGAGAGTTAGCCCCTTAACATTTGGCAGATAAATGACACTGACAGAATTCGTTCAGGTAATGCATATGAACAAGGGAAATGCAAGAAGTGATTCTTCGGTTCTGTGATAATGTAGTTTCTCATTTCATTCATTTAGCACTTCCTATGTGAAATCCGTATTTGGAAATGGAATAAGACAAAGTCTGAGGCTAAAAGGATCACTCATTTTCTTGAATGTGAAGAAATGAAGATTAGGTGTTTAAACAAATGGGTTCTCCCAACAAATAGTGACAAATTCAGTTTTCCTCTGAGGGTATATTGACTTCACTTCCATTCCCAAAGGGTATTTTCACTGGGTAAATAATCCTGGGTTGATATTTCTTTCAGTTCTTGAAAAACATTTGTTTCTTCCTAGCTGCCGAGGTTTCTAATGAGAAAGTTGCTGTCATTTGGATCAATGTTCCCCTACATCGAATGAGTCTTTTTTCTGTAAATGATTTTTACTTTGTCTTTAGTTTTCAGAAATTTGATTGAGTGCCTTGAACTTCTTTGAGTTTATACTATTTGGAGTTCGCTCAGTTTCTTGAATCTATAGGTTTATGCCTTTCACTAAATTTGGAGAATTTTCAGCCATTTTTTCGTTGAATACTTTTCCAGCCCACATTCTGCCTTTTTTTGGTGTTGGGGGAGTCTGGTGTCACCAATGTTATATTTTTTCCATTCCGAGGTTCTTGGTATCATTTTTTCCAGCCTATTTTATCTGGAATCTTTCCTCTGATACCAATATTCTACTACTGAGTGCTTTCAGTGAGTTTATTTTACTTAATATGTTTTTCATCTCTACAATTTCCATTTGTCTCTTCTTTATATTTTGTATCTTTGCTGAGACTTTCTGTTATTTTCATTTTTTCGAGTGTTTGTAATTGTTCAATGAAACTTTTTTTTAATGACTTCTTTAAAATTCTTTTCAGGTAATTCCAACATCTGTGTCATCCCCCTGTTGGCATTTGTTAATTGTCTATCCTCATTCAAATTGAGATTTTTCTATTTCTTGGTATGATGAGTGATTTTTCTGTGTATTTTGGACATTTGGGGCATTGTGTGTTGAGACCCTGGATCTTGTTTTAAATCTTCTGTTTTAGCAGGCTTCTTCTTATGCTCTGCCAGCAGCGTAATGGTGTAGATATCTAGGCTCCCCATGTGGCCTCCACTGACAGTTTACTCTGCTGGGAGAAGGGGATCAGGGAGGAGCACCTTGTTACCATCAGGTGGAAGTAGAACTTCAGGGTCCCTCCTCTGCCACCTCTGTGCCAACCCAGAAGAAAGAAAGAGTGCCTCATTACTGCCAGACAAGGGTAAAAGTCTAGAGTCTTTGCTCAGTATTTGCTGATGGGGGTGAGGGTGAAGGCATGGCATCTTTTTTTACAGTTTGGCCAGAGTAGGGCAGTTTTTGACAAAGGGTTTCATTTTGCCAGCCTGCTTCCTCATCCCTTGGCAAGAGAAAGCAGGCTTGGGGGTGCAGAGTGCACTTTTTGTCTAAATGCATTGGCATTTCTGGGTTATTGGCTCCTTAGTTCAGCATACATAAAGGACAAAAAGAAAACCCAGGGAACTCAACACTATGCTGTTTCTTAAGTCTCAGGGTCCCTGGCCAGTACACCTCCTTCTGTCCACCTTTCAGTCTTCTTACGTTCAATTTATACATAATGCCCAGGATTTTTAGCTAACTTAATAGGAGGAATAGGGAGAAATACCTCCGCTCCACTTTTCTGGAACCAAAAGTTCAACTCTCTTAACAGAAAATAATTGCTTTTCCCCTGGGTTCTGCCTCTACTTGGAGTAATGAGAGGAATTTTTTCAGCACAGAACTAAAATCTAGATACACATCTGTTCTAAACAAGCCAAGATGTCCTTGCCCAAGGGCCTCTACTGCCTCGTATGCCCACCATTTACTAGTTGAAGAGCAAGGGAGAACTATTAGTGACAGTAGATCCAGAGCATAGGGAGATTTATAAGAGAAAAATTGTTTAGAACATAGTTTATCAGCATTTTTTAAACTCCACTACTGCCCACACTTCAGTGGATAATAAATAGGAAAAAGAATATGCATTTGGAAAAATGAGCTTTAAAAGTTCACAATTAAAGTGTACATACTATTTTCCCCAGAGCTTTCCCCCCAAGGGTAGTAAATAAATAAGAAAAAATATTTTCCTTTGTTTGTTCTGTTTTTTTATTTAGATCTTTATCTAGAGAATTTAGTAAATTGTCACTTTTGTTTAAATTGAAATAGAACCTCAATCTAATAACTACAAAAACAAATCATAAAGATGACATATGTGACCAAAAGTTGACAGTAATGGTCATTAAAGACCAAACTTACGTAACTACTCAGGTAAGGAATAAAGTTAAGTGTTAATCTTCTTACTCTATAGCTCGTTCTTGGTTGAACCAAAAACAGGTCTAACCTAGGTTTGATGATTGATTATGCCTGGAGCTGGATGTACTATAGTTTTGTTTTATTTTATTTTTTATTTTTGAAGAATTGCCTTTTCTTCTACTTTTGGTATTTTCTAACTTAGGCTGTTGGCTGGCCTCTTTTTTCCTATAAGAG
The DNA here is from genome assembly GCF_048564905.1 of Vicugna pacos. Lineage (NCBI taxonomy): Eukaryota > Metazoa > Chordata > Mammalia > Artiodactyla > Camelidae > Vicugna > Vicugna pacos. Next base: position 67,319,382 of record NC_132989.1, read on the forward strand.
CTCTTCTTGCAACATGAATATTGAACTGGTTATTACGAGCTTTCTTTTTATGACAAGCATCCAGGCTTCTATAGAATTGACCTCCTTCTTGATATGTACCTTCCATTTCTTGCATGTTTTGCTGTTGTATTCTGACCTTCTCTGCCTCTGATAACTTCTGTTCTTTTTTTTTCGGCTTGTGGTTTGTCTGGATTGGCTTCTCCTGTAGAGGTCTCTCTTTCTGATTATGGAGTTCCTTGAGAAGCTCTACTCTCTGCTCCAAGATTTGGCATTCATTCTCCAGCAAAGCTGCAATCAACTGCATTGAATATGTGTCTTGTTTCAGTTCCCTCACTTGTTCTTCCAGCTCATGCTTAGCTGACATCTCGTTATTTGGTTGAGTTTGGGAATGGGCTCCATTATGTTCACGAGTTTTCATGTCTTTCTGAGACTTCTGATAGGATTTTATTAGTTCATTAAGCTCAGTCTGTTGCACACTCCAGTGTTCTGCTTCCTGTAGTAACTGCTCCATGTTGTTCCTCAGTGTGGTATTTTCTTCTTGAACGTGAGGGAATCCATTATTTGCTTTTTCCTTACTTAGCTGAGTTTCATGAAGGGCTGTTTTTACTTCTGAACAATTTACCAAATCCCTTGCAAAACCTTGTATTGTGTCGTTGGAGTTCTGGTTTTCCAACATCATCTCCTGTTTCTTTGTATTCTGTTCTTTTTCTAGGTCCAAACTACCAACCAGTTTTTTCAAGAGTACTTCATTCATTTTATCAAGTCCTCTGATTTTTTCTTTAAGTTCTGACACATCCTCAGAGATGTTGTTTTCCTCAAAAGATTCTTTTGTTTCTGTGGTCTTCTCTTCATAACTTGTCATATTTTTAACAATATCTTTAAGTTCTTTTAAGAGATTTTCAAACTTCTTTGCAATCCGTTGTTCAGTTGCTTCATGGTCACTAGTTTTTAGGGAAGGAGGAGAATCACAGGAGGCAGGGGGAAGGGATCCAGTTTTAAATAAGGCAATGATAATCCTAGGGTCCAAAGACTCTTCATTGACATCAGGAGGCTTAAGCGTTTTGGAGGGGGTGGGCCCTTCCATCTCAGCTGGCTTGGTAGGACTGGTGACCAGGGCACAAGCAAAGCAGAAACTTAGAGATTCCAGGAAGGGAAGGTAGTGGTCCTCTGTGCAAATGGGTAGAGAATGTGAAACTAAGCAGACATCAGAGACCAGAGTTAAGGTCTGAAACCAGGAAGATGATGTTTATGTGGAAGGTAACATCTCAGATAACCTAGGGGGAAGGAGGGTGGGAAAGGGGACCGGGAGCTAGGGCTCCATCTCTCCTCCTTCAGGCTTCTGATGTTTATTCCCTGACCCTGGCAACCGGGTCTTTATTCTGTCACTGCACCAGTGTGGCCTGACCCCAGATTCTTTTTCCTTTGGGTCACAATAGAAGCCTCTTAAACTCCCACCCAGGGACTCAAAATCAACCTAGAGCTACTTCTAATCTCTGCTCCAGAAAGATCTCTATGCCAATCCTTCCTTTCTTTACTTTTCTAGGTTTTTATTCATCTCATTCAGTGACTTTCCTCTCATCCCCACCATACACAACCCATTCTCAGCTGTGGCGTATTTTCCTGCCCCGTAAGTGTGTGGCTGAGAGCAGTCCTTCCTTCTTTCATCGCACCTGGAGCCCTTGTTGCTGTCATTCTAGGAGAGAAGCTGTTTCAAAAGAAAGTTATCCTTACAAAATAGAACCCCAAGAGTGCTGGGATCTTTCTGTGCTTTTAGGAAAATAATGTCAGAAATCACTCCATTAAAAAATGTTCTACTGCGGTAAGGAGAGAATATCTGAGTAGTTTCTTAACAATGTAATTACAGATTGAGACTTTTCTTGGCTTGGAATGCCGGCACCCTTAAGATAGGCTTAGTAAGCTTGCTCCTGAATCATTTACATCAGGGAATATAAAACTTTCATTACTTTTCCCAAGAACTTGTTCAAAATGGCATAATTTATCTAAAATATTTAAAACAGTTAAATCCTATAGTGGCTTACATAAAGGTAACTGAAGGCTATTAAACCTAGTGTACTCTTGTCTCTGTCCTTAGGAGTCAGGACCTTGAGAATATTACATTCAATGAAAGAAAACATGAGTGGGACTTTTTTTTTAAGTGAGGCTTTTTCTTGGCCTTCAAAATCTTGCTAGCAAGAACTTTACTGACCAGAAATATGCTTGCAGTCTTAAGGGAAAACTCATTATCTAGCAGGTTTGGGGTTTTTTTGGTTGTTGTTAGAGAAATTTATGGGTTCTTTTTCTTTCACGGCTCCCAACTCACTTGACTTTAGTTTCCCTGTTATGCTCATCTTCCAGCCAACTGGGCTCAGAGCCGTTGCCTCATGACCAGCCACAGATGCAGTAGTATTGGTCTCTTTTTTACTTGAAGAAGGAGCACTTTTCTAACCCACACAATGATACTGCAGAGGCTAGAGTTGCCCTTATGCTTTAAATCGGTCTCATAAGGTCCAACTTTGGTTGGTATTTTCCCTTGGACTCAAGCTCTCATTTAAGATACTTTTATAATCTCCGGGACAAGAAGACATTTTTTCCCTCTGATTTGGTAATTAACTCCTAGCTTTAGTGTATTGTAATCAAAACATATAATATTTCTACTTTTGAAATTTTCTCTTTACCCTAATAGATTATCAATGTTCATGTATATTTTACGGATGCTTGAAAGAAACTGTAGTCTCTATTTTCTTCTTGTGGCTTGCAGCTTTTTTATGCTTTTGGACATAAACCTGATATTACCCTTGTCTTTGATTTTTCTAGAAACTGGTTTGAAGGTAGCTTGGTCAAGATACCAAGAGAATTCTCCTTTTATAAAAAGGGGACTTAAGTATTTCCTTCCTCCCTACAAATATAATGAATTTCAAATAACATTTCTGTTAATTTTACTGAAATTTGAGTTGCTGTAGATGCTGAAAGATATCCAGAGTGGTCTTTTTTTCTTTATTGACCCGCAATCCCAGTGGATTGCCTTACAATTGCTATCTACTAAGTTTCCTATAGCGTAATGACTTTTCAAAAAAGAAACACAAAAAGAAGAGTAAAAAGCTATTAGAGAAAAAACTTGCATAGAATTATCTCTCTCCTTAAAACCAGTTTGCCTTAACAAAAACATAAACCATATCAAAACGTAGATGATGTCAACATGTCTTATTTCCAATGATGTTAACCTTGGTCACATCATTAAGTGATATCTGCCGAATTAATCTAATACAAAGTTATAATCTTTACCTTTGTAAGTAACAGATGTCCTGGGGAGGATGTTTGAGATTAGGAAGTTATCCTATTTCTCCTCAAACTTTTGCCTATACAATGTAATTTTAGTATACAGAGGTGAATCTTGCCTGCAACAATTTTTACAGTGGTGATCTAATGATGATTTTCTATTTCTTTTATTCCTTTTATATTTGTTGATTGGAATTATTTTGTAAAGAAAAGCTGTCTCTTTTCCTGTATGTATTTAACCATTTTTTTCTTTTTAAACAATTTATTTTATTTGTCAATAATAAAAATAGCAACTGTTTTCTTTTCTTTTAAAAAAATGCCTTTATTGTGGTATGATTCCTGTACAATAAACTGCACATATTTCAGATGTATAATTGGAAGAATTTTGATAGCTATATACACCAATGAAACCAGTACCACAATTTCCATCACTCCCCAAGAGGTGCAAATTTTGAATTCCAAATGTATCCCTTTCCACACCCTTTACTGCCTGGTAACCATAATTTGTCCTCTATGTCTGTGAGTCTGTTTCTGTTTTGTAGATAAGTTCAATTGTGTCCTTTTTTTAAGATTCCACAGATAAGCAATATCATAGGGTATTTTTCTTTCTCTTTCTGGCTTATTTCACTTAGAATGACAATCTCCATCCATGTTGCTGCACATGGCATTATTTTATTCTTTTTTATGACTGAGTAGTATTCCTTTGTGTGTGTGTGTGTGTGTGTGTGTGTGTGTGTGTGTGTGTGTGTGTATGTATGTATGTATGTATACACACCACATCTTCTTTATCCAGTCATCTGTTGATAGACATTTGGGCTGTTTCTATGTCTTGGCTATTGTAAATAGTGCTGCTATAAACATTGGGGTGCATGTGTCTTTTTGTATTATATTTTCCTCCAGATATATGCTCAGGAGTGGGATTGCTGGATCATATGGTAAGTTTATTTTTAGTTTTTTCAGGAACCTCCATACTGTCTTCCACAGTGGCTGCACCAATTTACATTCCCACCAGCAGTGTAGGAGGGTTCCATTTTCTCCACACCTTCTCCAGCATTTATCATTTGTGGACTTAATGATGGTCATTCTGACTGGTGTGAGGTGATACCTCATTGTAGTCTTGATTTGCATTTCTCTAACAAGTAGTCACGTCAAGCATCTTTTCATGCGCTTGTTGGACATTTTCCTTAACCATTTTATCCATTCATTCATTTACCTATGTGTTTATATAAGTATGGACTCAGATATTTATTTCATTTGGGATGATTATAATTGAATATGATCACTTTCTTACTCAAATACAAGTGAATAATTTAGTAGGATGAAATTTTTGGTATAATGAAGTATATTTTTATTTTGTGTAATTGTTCTACTTGCTCGATAGTAGTAGTAGTAGTAGTAGTAGTAGTAGTAGTAGTAGTAGTAGTAGTAGTTGTTGTTGTTACTGCTGTTTTTTAACCAAAGTGTAATAGCTGAGTAATGATGGCTATTCAAGGGTTAGAGTCTTTATATTTACAAGGCATGCTATGCATGGTGTGATTTTAAACATAATGACCTGTAGGATTGCTTTTATAGGTAGTAGCACACTTGCATGTAGCCATTTTAGAGGAGAAATTGTCTGAAATGTGAAATTTTATTCAAACAAGCAAAATACAGATGTGGCTGGACATGTGTATTAACCCTTTTCCTCAGCCATCCTCTCCCCTTTGACCACCAGGTGGTGCTGTGGGCTTTTAAAATTTCTAAACAACCACACCCTCCCCCTGACTTTTTTTTTTTTTTTAATTATGGAACTCTAGAATGAGTGGAACTGTGGGGATATTCTCATCCACGGCCTAATTTTTTTTAGAGTTTGAGAGTGGGGATTCTACTTGACTTCCCCAAAGTTACAGCTGGTTATGATGAGGGCTGGAATTAGAGTATAAGCCTTAACCTCACTTGCCTGGGCTGGAGGGTTGGCTATGGAAGAATTTTAAAATTTCTCCTCAGTGTTATATAGGAAAAAGGTTATGTGGAAGAGCAGGTTTTCAAAGCTGCTGAGATTGGCTTGTTTTACAAGGACACTGGCAAACAAACCTATACACGCAAATGGCATTTTGACTAACATAACTATGACCAGAGACTCGCAAGAATCTAACCTTGTCCACGTTTCCCTTAGAAGCAGGATTTCAGTATTGGCTAATTCAATATTTGCAGCAACTTTATAGGACACAACTGCTATAAATAATGAGAGTGGCTGTATGGAGGGAAAAATTGAATCAAAAAAATGCAAAACTTACACTCTGCAAACTACAAAGTATTGTTGAAAGAAATTAAATAACTAAATCAGTGAAAAAGCAACTCATGTTTATGGATTTGAAGACTTGATACTGTTAAGATAGCAATACTCCCCAAATTGATCTACAGACTCGACAATTTCTATCAAAATCCCAGCTGACTCTTTTGCAGAAATCAATAAGCTGATCTTAAAATCCACACAAAAATTCAAGGAATCCAGAATAGGCAGAAAAGGAATTTTTCTTTTTCTTGAAAAACAAAAAGTGGGAAGACTCACATGACCTGATATCAAGACTTACTCTATAGATATATGGATCAGAACAGTGTGGTATTGGTGAAAGGATAGATCAATGGAACAAAATGGAAAGCTCAGACATAAACCCACACAATTATAGTCAACTGACTTTTTTCAAAGACACAAAGGCAATTCAACAAATGGTGCTGGACAAATTGGATATTCATATGCCAAAAAACCAATAAATCTCGACACATACTCACACCTTCACTCTGCTTAGTTGTCCCTTATAGCTTGTATCCCTGTCTGGCATTATATTATCAGTTTCTTTATTAACCACCTGTTTTCTGTGTTAGAATGTAAGCACTGCAAGGACAAGATTTTTGTCTTGTTCTCTGCTGTATTTCTAACATTTATAAAATCCCTGGCTCATGAAAGACATTTAATAAATGTTTGTGGAATGAATGAATACATGTGAGATCTTGGCGAGTTTCCCTGGTAAGATTTACTGATGAAGCTATACCAAGATGCAGATAATAAAAAGATTCTATTTCAGATACCTGAAATGGCCTCCTAGGATCAGCGGTAGGACCACTGACAGACACAGGTTCACTTTAACAGATCTATCCATTAAGACAAGCATAAGAAATTCCAGGTGGGTGCAGTATCAATAAAATAGAGGCTTTCACTGGTTTCAGAAGGGGGACCAGAAGACTGATCTTGGATTAGTGAATTTCCCTTTGAAAGTTTCTGTTGTTATGGTCTTCCTGAAGTTGGCTGGACATTCGCTGGCTTTGAAAAATTATTCTCCTTTGAGAACATCTGTCTTGGGCTGGCAACTTGCCTTTTCTCGCTAGACCTCCTTCTGCAGTACGTGCAGTCAGCCAGCTGTCGTGACCTTTCTTATCATGAAGGGAAATCTGGGTTTCACAAGATCTTTGTTTTCTGTACTTCATTTTCCACTTCTTGAATTTTCCACTAATGAAATTTCACTGACTCTCAGCTGGTATTTCTGCTCTTCTCTTCTTATTCTTATTCTTCCTGAAACAGCTTCTTTGGAAAAATACTGCCTTTCTGTCCAAGAGTTTATTAAGAATATCAGCTTTCTGATGCAAAGGTTTGTGTACATTTTCCAGTAGCACTTTGGCTTAAATAAGTGAGCAAGATTTGTGTTCCAACTTTTCTGTTTTCCAGCCCTTGCCGAGCTAGCAACTCAGCATTTAGTTTAGATTGGAAATGGCCTTTGTCTTTTTCAACTATTGTTAACAAAGATTCCTTTTTTGAGCCATCTATCATCTTTTTTAACTTCTTAGCTTGGTCACCTGCCAGCTTTCAGCTGCACAATGTCATTACTCAAAACCTGAATTTCTTTGTGTGTGTGTGTGTGTGTGTGAGCAAAAGCACTTGCTCTGTCTTTTGGAAATTTCTGAGTATGTTTTATTAGATCACTGAGCTCATTTCAGTTTTCTGCTTCCAGATGTAAGTGTCCAAATTTCCTAAGTCCAGGATATTCTTTTTTAACTCTTGGGAATCCAGGTTTTGTCTCTTTACTAAAATTAACTTCATTAAAGGCTCTTTTCAACTCAAAGTTTGCTAAAGTCCTTGTAAAAACTAGTAACATTTCCACTGAGTTCTTGCAATCTAATACTTTCTCCTGGTTCTTTACATTCCTGTTCTTGGGGCCTAAAATAACAAGTGGATTTACCGCTGGCATTTGATTTGTTCCTTCAAGCACTTTGATTACATCTTCAAGACCATTTTTTCGAAGAGATTCTTATTCTTATTTGTATCTTGGATTCCTCCAAAAACTTCTTTGTAGCTTTGATCTGTTTATAATCTGACAACTCTTTAAGAATTTCTTTTTTCCCCCAAGAAGCTTTTAAATTTCTGCACAGCATGCTGCCAGTCATGTCATATCTTTTTTTCTTCATGGACAGAAGCATTCCCCCTGGAAAATGCCAAAGTAATTACTTCCTAGTAAGGCAGTTATGCTTATAGATTCCAAAGACACTTAGTGAAAATCGGGCTGTGGAGACTGCAGTTGGGGGCGGTGATGTGGCAGAGAAGAGAGAAGGCTGAGGCCAGCAGGCACCAGAGATAGAAGCCTGGATGCAGAACAGACAGTGGGTGTCCAGCTGATTCCTGGCAGAGGTGATTGAAAAGAAAAGTCCAGGAAGAGCTGGAGCTCAGGATCCATTGGCCCCTCAGGACTTCCTGCTATACAGCATCTTCCCTGGCACCCAGATATCAATTCCAGAATCAGGCAAGGCTGGTCCATCTCCAGATCTTATTCTAGCCCTGCTACAGTCGGACCCTTTCCTCAGCAGTACAGGTAGCCCAGTGGCACCTATGTAAGAATTGGAAACAGACACAATTTCCAGAATACTGTCCTGCCATCTGCCTGAAGATGGCGGTAATGAATGCACAAATCCACAGTGGGTATGGTGGGACTGGTGCCATCTACACCCGCACAGTCAGGCACAGTGGGCACAGTGGGCTGTCCCTCTTGCCCCCTGTGGTGGGATCTCCTTCTCCAGAGCCCACTCGGGCTTCGCTAACTCTCTATGCTAGAATGATCCTAAAGGTAGGCATTGCTTTCCTCCTGGGAATGTCCCCAGTTCATTTAATCCCATCTGCCATCCACCCTTCCTTCGGTCCCTGACACTATTGCTACTTGAGCTAGAAGGTAAATCACACATGAGTGTCCATAGGGGCCCAAAATATTTAAAGGAGAGAGTTAAGCTGCATAAGAAAGTAAGAAAAATTTGTTTTTGCTCTTAAGAGGCAAGTTAAAGAGCATGGGACTGAGTGTCACAAGGCCTACGTCCCAGTTCCAGGTATGCCATTTTAGCTGAGCCAGGTGACCACTGACATTTTACTTTGGGCATTTTACTCTGGACCTGTGAGGTGTCACTGTAAGATCAGTGAATTGAACTAGATGATCATGAGGGCTGCTCTTACATTTGCCAATTTTTGGCTGTCCAGTGGTGATGGTTAGTGACCAGACTGAAGGAACAGTGAGAAACCTGGGAAAAGGCTCCCTGCTCTTCTGGGATGATGTGACTTGGGAGAAATTGCTTCCTTGGGAGGAATATATATGTCATACCACCTAGACCTGGACAAGCAGCCTGACACTTAACTGGTGTTTCTTTCATATCAAAGGCAGGGCCACTTCTAGCTTCTAATTGTGCAGATTTTGACCACAGTGCAAATGAGTGTTGAGGGTCTTAGGTAGAGTGCATCAGTTAAGGAAGTTTCCTTCTAATTCTTATAGTCTGTCAAGAATAAGGGTTGACATTTATCAGTTGTGTTTTCTGCATGAGCTGAAAGGATCACGTGGTTTTCTCCTTAAATCTGTTAATCTGGTGAATTACACTGATAGATTTTCTAACATTGAATCATCCTTGAATTATTTTGGAATAATTTTCTTTTAAAATACACTATTGGACTGGATTTGCTTATGTTTTATTTAGGACTTTTCCATCTATGTTTATAAACAATGTTTTAAGCACAAAAGAGAGTTTATGGGCTCATTTAACTGAAAATTCCAGTGGTAATTCCATGTGTTTCTAAGTGAGAGTGATTTTTAAATTTCTCTTTCTGTGCTGACTTTGTCTGGCTTTGGTGTCACGAATAAACAAGTCTTGTAAAATAAGTTGTGTGTAACTTTCCTTCTTTTCTGTTCTCTTAAATAATTTGTATAAGATGAATATCAGCTTTCCTTTGAAGTTTTATTAAACAAACCTCTAAAAATATCAGCGTGAACTTGTACTTGGGCAGGATGGTGTCTGGATACCCTGGATGAACTTCCCAGTAAAACAACTATGACTGCTGGAGTAAATATTTTTAAAATTATATAACTGTATTACTGAGATGGTCAAACAAATATCAAAAGAGAAAGGAAAGTAGGAATTTAGAAGCAACAGACCATAGTCTTCCCTTGCGGCATCCCCAAATCCTCATAAACTTAAACTTCAGTTTTGACAGTTGAGTCTAATACAGGAGGATAGGTGACAAAACCCATCTCAGAGTCTACTAGAAGACTTCTCTATAAAGCTGGGTCTGCAAAATGCTAGGCCCTTTGTGTAAGGATAAAGTAGAAATGAAGGCACATCACAGAAGGGGCCAGTAAGAAAATTGCTTATCTTGATCTTGTTGCTGAGTGGAGAGAGGGGGAAGTGACTGTCTTGAGAATTTAAAACCAATGATTATTTGGGCACAAGGCTGCCTGGAGTAAAGAGTATATTTTCCAGTCTTCTTGGCAACTAGATGTAGTCTTTTGACTGTTGTTCCGGCCCATGGAATGTAAGTTCAAGTGATGCTTGTGTTTCATTCAGGACTTTTCCAGGTATGTTCATAAATGAGACTGATTTTTAATGTTCTTTTCTGATGCTGACCTTGTCTGGTTTGAGAGTTCTCAGAAAGGGAGAAAGGTATTGGAGCAGACAACTAGCAGTCTGCCTCCGTGGTGTAAGAGGTGAATGAGGCATGGAAAGGGGGGCCACGGAAACAGAATTTTCACATCAGCCAAGGAAGATCCCAGCCCTGGGATCCTCTAAGCTTCAGCTACAATAGCTGCCGTAAAAAAGAAAAACTGCTGTAATTACTTATGGAATGTGGAGGGGATGAAATGAATTATTTTCCTCTTCATTCCAAAGTAATATGGGGCATTTCGTGGGCTAGAAGTGGGGGGAGTTTTGAGTTGAGTTACTCAAAAAGGAGAAAAAAAAGGTATGTGTTTGTGTGTGTGTTTAGGAGAGAGGTCCAATATAGTTTAAATATTTCTTGAATGATCCTTTTCCTGGATGTGCTTGTCAGAGCTTTTATTTTAAACAGACCTGAATTCAACCTAAACCCAGCCTTCTGCCTTCCTCAGTTCCTCTTCTCATCTGTCCTAACCTGCCTTTCTGTGGCCCTCAAAGGAGTTTCATAGTAACTGCAAATCAGTGCCTTGTCCTTGAGCAAGCTGGGCCTCCCCTGTTCCCACTCACAGAGCCCTGGACTTAAAGCCACAGTGCTGGTCTGAACCAGGGTGGGACACGTTAAGGAGTTCTTTCATCTAGGATGAACTGCCGACTTGAGGACTCTATTCCAGTCTCAGCAAAAAGTAAAAGATAAAATACACGTAACCCCATCTTCCAATCCCACTGAATTCCAACTGGTCCAGATCTACACCTTATTTCCCTATCACTAGGTTGAATCCTGTGAGCACCTGTGTGTCTGTCAGTGCTCTACATTAGCAGTTCTCCATCGTTTTACTAGTATACTCCACGTAAAAGTTTTTTAAAGTATGTACTTCCTCACACATTTCTAATTTGACAACTAAAATTTCTCATCACGTTTCACGTAGGTACATAGGATATAACTCCTGCATATTAAAATATTGACACAGATTTAACTGTTAATCATTCTTTCAAATATATTGAATAGAATCTAAATGCTATAGTGATTCTGATATGCACAACCATTCATATTAAAAATACACAGACAAGCTTCCCTTTGGCAATAGGAAATTCTATCTCACTCCTCCTTCTTGAATTTGTATTTCCAATACAGGTCCCATCTCCAAATTTTATCCTAATGTAGCATATATTTATGCTTGAAAGTTTTTTATATCAACTCTGATAATTATTTGCAATGAAAAAATATGTATATAAGTTGAAATCTTCTTTTTGTTTAATTTCTTGTGACCATAAGGCTTTAAATCTTACAGGTTACAATTATTAGTGATATAAAATTGAAATATTATACTAATTGAAAGAACTTTAAAAATTATTGATAATAGTTTTTTTTTAATCTTGTAAAATAAATAACCATGTCAGGGTGGCTGTTCCACTCAGAGTCAATGTCCTTTTTGTCCCATACGACAGGTCTCAGGAGCATCAGGAGCATTGGTAAAGCAGCATTTCCTAAAAAACGATTCCTCTCTGGTCACAGGGTTTTCTTTTAAGTTGTTGACATCTATTCTTTGGGTTTTGAGGCTGGCATTTTTTGTTTTGACCAGAAGGTGTCAGGCAAAGACAACTATGGCAACACTGTCACTTGTGAAGGGGGAGGTAGGAAAGGAGGATTGTATGAAGCTAGAACAGAGCACAGGTGGATGTTAGGGATCTGGAAATAGACTCTTTGAACTATGTACCTTGTGTACACCTCGAGTATTGCACCCAAATTGAAGACCATGCTCTGCAAGAACAGTTCTCAAATTCAGGACCCTTTTGCACTCTTAAAGACTGTGGAGGACATCAAATAGCATTTATTTATTTGGGTTCTAGCTATTTACTTTATCAATAATTAAAATAGGAGAATTTTAAATATTTATGTAATTTACTTTTAAAAATAATAAACCTATTGCTTGTTAGCAAAAATAACAAAATTTTCTGTAAAAAACTATATTCTACAAAACAATTACTATTTACATTTTTATGAAATAAATCTGACAGAAAAAGACAAATTCTGTGTGATCTCATTTATATGTGGCATCTAATAAAACTGAGCTTGCAGAAAAAGTTAAAGGTAGATATTGAGAAAGAGAGATGAATGCAGTCACTAAATCTGCCATTCTGAACCCCAAACCTCTTCTTCTTTATTTTAGAATTATTTGCTGGTACAAAAATATAAGACAAGCTTCACTGTATGAGCTGTCCTCATCCTAAGGTGCCCTTATGACCCCTTGTCCTGATTTGGACAAAAAAGCTGAAATAAGACAAGATATTTAAGTTTGGAAATCAATGGGACATGATGGGGCCCTTTTGCCCCCAGCTCCCATCACATAAGAGCTGGTAGTTCTTGGCTCAGGCTCTTCCCTGAAATCCAGGAGCCCCAGTGTCAACTACGGTAAAATCGAAACCCAGGAGTTCATATTCTAATATTTTGATCCCATCTGAACTAACAGCTGTTCCAAGACCTGTTTGCCCTCAAGCACTTCCTGAGTAACTGACTCCCAGAGTTAGAGAACTGGAATTAGGTTAAGGTACTGTTCTCTAGGGGACTCCCACGGAGCAGGGCCTGAGGGATGATGGAGACAGACATCACCTATTGACCAGGGCCCAGGTTGTTCGCCACTCCGAATCTGGTTGCAGTGGATATATACGTAGAGTCAGCACTTGACATTCTTAAAGACCAAAAACCCAACAAGGCTTTACATCTACTGGTGTTTCTTCCTCCCAAGCGCTGAACCTCACACTTATTCTTAGGGTAGAAACTATAACATTCTACTCTGTCTCCTACTCTTCCAAAAGCCTCTGTGTTCCAAAGGAATGTAAAAATAACAGCAGCAGGAAATCTAGTACTTCTCAAAGGGAAATCTCAGGAGCTTAGCTCAGGAGGAGGGTGTGAAGTCATCACCATTAACCTTTCAGGGGCTAGAAAGTACCTCTGGAGACTGACGACCTACAGCACAGGCCTTTCACAAATTGGTGTCTAAGGCTTTCCTTGGGGGAGATTTTAGTCGAGACTTTTCTCTGCTAAATGGTTCGTCTTCTGTTTCCTCCTTCCTTTGTCTCTACCCCTTCACCCTCAAGTCTATCATGTGGCCTTAACTCTGCATTTTCCACTAATTGGTCTTACGTCCCAGCAGAAAATTTTGGTGCTTGTTCCTTGCCTCAGTTTCCTGTGGCTCAAGTCACACGCCCGCATTTTGGGTTTCCTACTTTGAGGGGTGGGTCAGAAACAAATGTGCCTCCGACTCCATTTGCTTCTTCAGGAGAATGTAGTCCAGTTATGGAATAGAAGCCCACTGTTTTTAAGTAAAACAGAGGGAAAAGAGTGTTTAATCTTGCTTTCAACCTGCTAGAATCAGCATGGAAAAGACACAGAAAAGTATCGAAAATTATTGTTGATGACAGTTCAATAAATGCAGCCTTTTTTTTTCCCTTAAAGCAGCTGTTTTTGTTTAACTTTTCATTTGATTTCAGACTTATTAACTTCCTTGTGTGTGTATCCCACTTCCTTTTGTGTTAAAGAGAGAAACAAAAATGAAATGGTCTTTGAAATTTTTCTTATGATCTTTCTCAGCCATTGAAAGTTCTCCTACTGTTGAATCTAAAATGCTCTTCCCTTGCTGAAATCCTATTATGAATAAATAAGTTGGATTGTCTTTCTGTGAAACCTCAGAAAGCTCCTTCCACTTTTCCAGTCTTCATAGAACAATGTAAACACCTTTCAAGTGAAACCCCCAATGAAAGCCTTTTATTGATTTTCATGAAACTATGGTTTCACAGGCAGTTAACTGACTGTGGGTCTTTTAACACCGATCACCTCCAAAGAGCGCTTACTTCAAAGGATGTATCATGTAAAGTGAATTTAAAACAAACCAGCAGGAGTAGTCTCTTGAAATACGCATAAAAAAGGTAAGAGGACACAAAGTGCTCTTGTTTGAAGAAATGGGCTCACCTCTTGTTCATCCTCTCAGGAAATTAATTAGAACTGACCAACCAGGAAAACTGAAGAGGACCCCTGCTCTCTTTTTTGTCCCCCTGCCCCCTACCCTCCCAGCCCAACCTCAAGCCTTTTCTCAATGTGCTTCAGGGAGTTTTTTGGATTGAGTTTTAAAACCAAAGAAGTAAGACTAATTTTCCTTAGTATCCAGAAGAACATAAATGAGTTGTTTTCAGAAATATTTTCTTAAAGTTCATAATGAAGTTGAATAATGACTGTACTGATTATTTGCCTGATTTGCCCAAATATTTATTTCTGTGAGAAATAATTGGAAACTTTCAAAGATCTACTTAAAGGCTACTACATATTTTAATTAAATTAGAGCGGCCAAGCCTATCTAAACATTCCCACTGAGTTTTCTTAACAGAAAGATTAACTCAAAATCTGAGTGTACATGATACATCTCAGAGATGAGGGTGAAGAATATGTACATATTATATAATAAGAATATATATATAAAATAAGAAAATATAAATATATATATATATATAATTTCCATTGATATGAAGACTATGCCCTTAACCCAAGAGGACTTAAAAAAAATTAATTTGCTCCCAGAAGTGTTGAGCAATTCTGAAAAACCTGTTGAACAACCCTCAGCCCTCTTGATTAACTTGGAATTTGGGTTCCCCGGGGTGTTATATAGGAGTATTTTCCTTTGTATTATTTATACCCAAAGGGCTTGGCAAGCAAATTAATAATGTGAAGTGTATTAAGGGGAGAATCTTTCGAATACTGAGGTAAAACTTTTCAAAAGCACCCATTTGAGTGCTGAAGAATCATTAGGTTTCTCTACATGCAAGATAACAGGATAACTACAAAAGATTTCTCTGGTTCTCCAAAGCATCTCCCCTAAAAATCCTGACCAGGCAACATAGTGTTAGCTTATTTGTTGTCACTACTTGAATTTGGAAAAATAAAAGCACATTTCTTTAAAAAAAAAAAATTCCTCTAAGTGGGATTGGCAGAATTATATTCAATTTTCTTTCTGCCTTTGGATAAAGAGATATAAAGAAAATTATCTTAAGGAGAAGTTATTTCTTTTGTCCCAAGCAAGCAGGAGGCTGGGGAGGGGGGGAGCAGGGGGCTGCGGGGAACAGTGACCTTAGAAGCTGCAGAGTGGGTTCAGGAGAGTGGAGCACCAAACTTTGTTTTCTAGAAGCTTTAAGACAGAAAAAAGAGGAAAGGGTGGTCGTTGAGTCAAAATGAGATTTTTGTTTGTTGTTTAATTTGGGAGAAATCTGACCATGTTTGCAGCTTGAGAATGATTCAATAAAAAGGAAAGACTGAAAATGTCTGGATGAGAGAAATCGAGGAGACAGGAGGTAATGGAATTAAAGGTAGGATGAAGGTACAATGGAACCATTGGTGTTAAAAAGGAAGATGAATAACTTTTAAGTTGGGCAGCTCACGGAAGGTCAATACAGGGTTAAAAGCAATGGATTGGAGTCCCAAAGCTGCTGAGGTGCTCACCAAAACAAGGGAGTAAATCAAGAAAGAGGATTCCAGAAAGCCAGACATTCAACAGAAGACAGGAGGAAGGGGGTGGGCCAGGGTGGCAGTGATGCAGTGGTAGCCTTGAGGGCTGCAGATTGCAGTAATCTGGAGAGCTCTGAGAGAAAGAAAACGCTCTTGGGAAAAATGAAATTGATACATTGTCCGACTTGGTGGATTATCTGGGAAAAATCAATTCTGGCAGATCAGATGGACAAATGGAGAAAAAATCAAGCGAGTCAAACGTAACACCAGATACTTGGTTCATGCTAGGTACTGCTTAAGTGCTTTAATGTGTATACATTTATGAATTTTTCTGATTTATTTTTTAAGTATTTTATTTATTATTGGATTTTTAAAATTTTATTTTATTTTGTTTTGTTTAATTTGAGGGGAGGAGGTTATTAGGTTTATTTATTTTTTTAGAAGAGGTGCTGGGGATTGAACCCAGGGCCTTGTGCCATGCTAAGTAAGCATGCATTCTACCACTTGAACTATACCCTCCCCCTGAATCTTCCTCATTTAAAGAGGAAGAAACTGAAGTGCAGAGAGATGAAGTCACTTCTTCAGAATCACAGACCTAATAAGTAGCAAATTGATCCCAGGGTCTGGCTCCAAAGTTTCTACTCCTAACTACTAGAATATCCTGCCTCTCCAGGAAAGGGGGATGCAATTGAAAAATTCAAGTGACAAGAAAGAAATGCTATTATTATACACTATGTGGCTATGCAATGAATAATTTTTACTAGCCACAATTACATAATCGTTGATTAATTTTATGAAAACTGTGATATCATTAGATTGGCAAGATAGGAGATGGAAGTGCTCAGTGGGTTAAGCTTTCAGATCACATGGAACATAAAAGATAATACACAATATAGTCAACAGATCAGGAAATTAGGGCATAAGAATATTATTTTAAAATATGGAGGTAATAAGGAAAAACTGCAAAAATAGTTGAAAGTGGTTGTTTCTGGGGAGGGGACTGAAAGGTAGGATGTGGAGAAGGAGATGCTACTTTTCATTTTATGTTTTGAAATACTTGTGACATTTAAAAAACATTGTACATATATTAATTTCACAGAAATAAATGAGAATGCAATTATTATAAGGTGGGGGGCACTACAGTGCTCCAGTTGTTTTTTTGTTGGTTTTTTTTTTTTTTGGCCTGGGCCCCAAATTTTTAGTTTTTTGTTTCTAAATGAATACTTTGTTGTTTACTTGTCATTGAATTGAACTTTCACTACTAGATTGAGGTTCCTAGAGACTTTGTAAGTGACAACTAGAGAAATTTATTCTTTTATATTTAAAAACCTACAGAACACATCACTGTTTTTTTTTCCAAAGTTGGGAAAGTTTTGTGGAATTAGAATAATTAATTTTTTGTTTTTAAGCCATTCTTGAGCTGGAAATTAAATTTGCAATGAAGTTTTCCAAATTCAAAGACTAAAAAAAGCAAGTGTGTGATTATGCTTTTGTTCTTTATACATACTTAATTTTTTTCTATTTATTTATTTATTTTTAATGGAGGTACAGGATATTGAACCCAAAACCTCATGCATTCTAAGCTTGTGCTCTACCACTGAGCTATAACCTAACTACTATGCTTTTTTCTTTACTAACATACATATATCACTATTGTTTTCAGTTCAGGGAGTGGTGTTTTTAAACTCAGCATTGGCTTCTCCTTCCTAAAAAGGGAAAACCAGAAAAATCTTCGAATTCAAGAGGGGAAAAAAGCAAATTATAAGCTGACTATTTATAATATGTCATATATATAAACATGTATGATTAAATTGTATATAAGGAGTGAATTTAGTTAATTTAAGAACATTTTTGTGGGGGAAATATTTCACATGGTCTGCCAAGAGCTACAGTCTTTTTGAAACGGGTCTGTTACTGCTTGTTCCTAAAAAATCCACATCAAAAGAAATGGTCTGTAAAATTACCTACATGTTAGGAATACCTTGTACAACTATCTTTCTTGAAAAGGCCTACAGAGTACTTAAAATAAAATTAAGGTGCCACTGTTTTATGTTATGTCTGCTGACATGAACTCTATTCTTGTTAATGACCACAGATGCAAGGGATGCTACTTACCAGACCTTAAATAGTAACCTCAGAGCCAGGAAAGGAGTAAACCTTCAGACCTGGTGTAAAGAAAAGAGTGTTGCCAACTATTTTAGTTCTACAGGGAACAAGCCATCAGCCACTGATGCAGCCCAGTGACAGTGCACCCTGAAGGGACATCAGGCTGGAAGAAAAGAGGAAGCATTCTTCTTTTTATCCCTGGATAGTTAAGATGCATATCTAAGGAATAATTTCATGATTCTTGCATCTTCCCATTCACAGAAAAGTCTTAAAACAATTAACTTGAGATGTCTGTTCTTTGTGATTAGCAGTAATCTTTTTATGTTTGAATACATTTTTTTTTCCAGTAAAAATTTCATATATATCCTGGCTCTTCCCTAATCTCTTTGCAGAAGTTCCTCAGAGCTCCCTGAGAGGCTGTCTCCTGGGATATGCTTCACAGTAAGGTCCCCTAATAAAACTTAGTTCACAACTTCTACGTTGTGCGTTTTTCTTTCAGTTGACAATCCCCACATTCCTTTGAGTTATTCCAGCAGGGAGGAGGAATCAGCCTGTATAGATTATTTCTTAACATCTTTTTAATCCGTTTATTAATACTCCTCAGGGCAACTATTTAGTCAGTGCTTATGAAGGCCAGTCCCTGTACTGCATGGTCTGTAGGAGTGAGTTTAATGCACCATTAGTCCTTGTTTTGCAGATGATAAAACTGAGACCCAGAGGTCACCCAGCCAGTTCTTGGTGGAGTTAAAATTTACAACTTTATGGCTCTAGAAGCTCAGGCTTTTTGGGTACTGTGGGCAAAGTCTACAAATCCTCCGGTTATTAAGTCATGTTCTCTCTTTTCAAGGCTAATGTTAATATAGTCACTGAATCCTCCCACACTGACAAAAAGATTTGGCAAAAAGAGCACAGGTTTCAGGAGACATGGATCCTACTACCAGCCTGTAACCCAGTGGCACCTGGTGAGGGTTCTCATCTTCCTAAGCCTCAATTTCCCTAAAAGATGAGGAGACCTCATGGTCCCACCTGGCTCAAACTTGTGTAGGATTCACATCTTCCCTTTCCCCAGAAGCTGCCTGGCTCTTCCCAGCGGGTTGAAAACTCTTGACACCCAAGTAATCTCCCACAGCGAGAAGTGAGGCCGGAGTGACCACTCTAGCCGACAATGAATCTCACTAGACAGTCTTTGTGAGATCCTCGGCTTCTGATGTGTCACAGGCCGCCACCAAGCAGGTGGCTGCAGTGGTCTAGCACTGTTTATGCTGGGTTTTTTTTATTATTATTTTATTACTATTTTAAAAATTTTAGTTAGCACCAACTATCATTACTTTCCATGGCTTGAGTAGGGCCTGCTCCATTATTTCTCTTCCTCTAAATGCTTGCACCTGAGATTCTAGGAGATTTTTGTTACCGACCTGGCCCTTGGACTCTTTAATCAATAGAAATTGGTAACAGGCAAGGTGAGAATTCAGACAAGGCTTTATTGGGGCTTAGCTGCAGCACCAGGGAGCAAAGGTGAGAAATAGGTATCCTTGCTTGCTTTGAAGGGAAGTTGTCTGGGTCCTTAAGTGGGGTAACAATGAGGGTGGATCTGTGGGTTTGGCAGGAATTTCTTAGGTGGTCTCTCCACCCCCTTGGTCTACAGGGACCATGTGCAGTACCCTGCTTTTGCTCAGGCCATTTCAAACACTTGTAGTTTGAGGCCTTTTTGTATCCTGTTGCTCAAAATTGCCCCAACTGTGTGTGCATGCTTCCAGTTACTTTTAGTCACTTAGGATTTCTTTGTATCCTATTGCTCAAGGAGCCATTTGTCCACGTGCAAGCACTGTGGTAAGGGATCCCAGGGGCCAGCCTGTCTCGATTATAGGAGGTTCTGTGCAGCTCATAACCCAAGCACTGGTTCCCATGTGACTTTCCTCTTAGTGTCCACCTCCTAAACTGCTCCCAGAGACACTGCTTTGCCAAAAGCTCAAGGTAAAGTCAGTCCCAGTATTGCTTCTTCAGCTTTGCTGTTAAGCTTTGGGCAAGTTATTTAACGTGTCTTGGCTTCATATGCCTCATTTCTAAAATATGTACAGGAATGTTTACTTTAAGGAGTAAAAGGATCTGGAGCAACGTCTGCGCTTGCGTAAATTCCGCTTACTGGGGAAGTGGCCGTGATGAGAGCAGATTTGGGTAGGGAGAAAAACTATGGGCGCCCTCTCTGCCTTCCGCATGGAACAAATATTGGGGACCCTTTTGTAGCGGAGTCGGATGAGAGGAAACAGAAATGCAAACTGAGTCCTTGCGCCGGAATCCGTCCTCAGGGTTGGAGAGGAGAGGTTGGAAATAGATCAATATCCAGGAAAGCACAGAAAGGGCTTCCCCGGGACCTCCCAAAATGCTGGGGTAACGTCAGGCAGAACATATCTGGCAGAATATCCCAAGTGCCCAGGAATTCGAAGAAGTGTGGGCAGAGGGAATTTTTCCAAAAGTTAAGGTTTTTTTTTTTTTTTGGCAAATGAGGGCGATTAAGGGATTTCGGAAAACAGGGATCCCGTGGATACCACAGTTTGGCGAGAGGCAGAGCACAGACCAGCACCCGGAGGTCCCTACTGCGCCGGTTCAGTGCAGGGCACTCGGAACAGCTCACTAATGACTCCAAGCTTCAACTGGAGTCGGTAACCAGCTCTTTCGCCAGAGCCGGGGATGAGGGGCGCCGCACCCTGCTCGGCCTGGGACCTCCGGCTCAGGAACCCGGCACTGCCGGGCCGGGCCGGGCCGGTCCAGTCCATCGACGGGCGGACTTCGCAGTCCAGCGGAGCACCGGGAAGTTACCACCACCGCCAGCCGCCTGACGCCAGCGGAAGTGAGAGCCCAGGAGGAGCCTGCTCCCAGGCGCTGCGCCCGGGAAGGGGCGGGCGCGGCTCGAGGGGGCGGGCGGGGCGGGGCGGGGCCGCGGCGGGGCGGGGTTTGGCCGCGGTTGTTTTCACCCAGGCCGCGGTGCCTCGCGCTCAGCTGGGGCTACGCGGCGTGGAGGCGTGAGTGAGTTCGGAGAGGGACGCTCGAGGCCGGAGGGAGCCAGGAGGGCCGGAGGGAAGCTGGGAGCAGGCGAACGCGCTCGTGGTGGTCGGCTGTCGTGATGTCGGCGCAGTGCTGTGCGGGCCAGGTGAGCGAGGGGGAGACAGATGGGAGAGCCGGCCAGGAGCCTAGGCGCCGCAGGCTGCCCGGGGTGCGCTCCACAGCGCCGCCGCCGAAACTGGGGCGAGTGACTACGGGCCGCCCGGGTGAGTGCCTCAGGCCCCAGCGCAGCGCTCAGCCGTCGGGGAAACCCTGTGCCGCGGGCAGGCGGAGGGACACGGGGAAGCCCTAGAGGCGACCCTGAGGTCTTCCCGTTCGGTCTTAAGAACATCACTTAGGGAGAGGCGTGCAGGGCTTGAGCAGAGGATCTCGACTGCTTTCTGGAGCGTGTCGGCTCCTCCGGAGCATGAGTGTGCGTTGCTGAGCTCCGTAGCCCCCCGGGTTTGCCATCCCGATGAACCCAGGAAAAGACGTGGGTTTGGGCAATGTCTCCTCTTCCTGAACGAAACTCGGGTCGTATGGCCCAGGCAGGTTGCGCTTGACATCTCGCAAGGCTCTAGAGCATTGGCTCTGTTCCTTCGAAAACGTCTAGAAGCCTGTTTTCCAAATCACAGTGCTCAGGTCTGGGCGCGGGGAAATCTCAGCTCCGCTTCCTGAGTTTCCCGACCCAACCCTGGCTGGACAGATACGTGGCTGCCTGGGTAGAGCGTGAGCCTTCCTGTCCCTCCTTTCACCTAAACTTGCCTGAACCTGTTTTGTAACTCTCGCCTGTTAAACTCTTGATGTTTTAAAGCACACGTCCGCTTTGGATAGGCGGCGTCTACTGGTTAGTAGTGCATAAGGGCAGAATTAGTAGGCTTTAACCCTTTAATGCTGATTTCACTCCTTCCTGCACAGTTAGAAAAAAAGTAGGTAAAACCTTGCGGATGTCGCGCTCCCTCTTTCCTAGCCATATTAATGATCAGCATTTCTGTACTGAGTTTCAATGGTGCGTTTTCGCAAATGAGTCTAACTCCGGAGGGCGTTCAGGTACCGGGCTGTTCTTGCTTCCTAATACATTTCAGCTTTGCTACAATCGAGGCCGGTCTGTAAGTGATGCAGGGGTTAAGCTGTGCGTTTCTGTAACCCGCCGATTATACTAGCAGATAATCTGTCCTCTTTTGAGTGGCCATGTGAAGTTGTTACTTGGTTTTTGAGGTCTAATACTGTACTTGGCATACATTCAAGCTGGCCTTTTCAGAGATGAGGAAATTGAGGTTTTTAACTTTGAGGTAGAATGGCTTGCCCAGAGTTAAGCAAGGCGATAGAGAGGGCGCTTAACACTTTCTCAAGGCTTTGGAGACCAGGGTGGACCTGAAAAGACTATTTTCAGAATGTTAGGAATCTCGAGAAAGCTTTGCAAATCCTTTATTGTTCTTTTGAGAGAGTTCCAATTTGATGTGACGCTTCATTGTATAGTGGTAACATTACGGATAGTTCGGGGCACCTGTCCTCCAGTCCCTTGAAAGCCCCTGGAGGTTTTCTGTGGCTCCTAGCAGCTAATTTAGAGCTCTGAAAATATTGCCAGCACTCAAGTGGGTCTTGTAAAAGAATTATTGGTATGGTCGATATCTTGGCAGGATTTAATGACTTGTTTTTAAAATCCCCTTCTCAGGACTTTGGAAAGAACCAAATCCTGGCTGTTCATCACAGGAAAGTTAACTTCTGCTTTCTTCTGGACTGCTTGAGGCTTCACTGTGGTGGGTCTCGACCCAGGGAGGGGGTGATGACCATATGCTTTCAAGTGGATGGGGCTGTTAAGAAATTTACATTTAAAAAACACAGCACTGTCAGAAGCTATCTGAGTCTAGGAACCCTTAAGAAAAAAATTTTTTCAGCACCTGTGAATTTTTACTTACAGCATTTCTGACATAAATGTATGGGGGTTTGATTTTTTTGTTTTTTGGGGTTTTTTTTTCCCCTCACACCAACCAATTTCCCAACTCTCCAGATACTAATTGGATATACAGCAATTTGATTTAATTCTCACACTGCTTGGAGTTAGTATCCCACAGTTTGAGTATATAATCCCACAAAACTGCCCCGGCCCCCCACTCCCCAGTCTTCAGCTGCCAATCACCAGACTCCTGGGCCTCCTATACCTGGGACAAAGACCAAGTATATATTTCTGATTATATTGCAATATCACAGCACCTACTTACTGTGTGCCAAGAGCTGGAGATGTGGCAGTGAGCTAGACAAGCATCTCCTCTGCCCTCAGTGGTCAGTTTAGTTGTTGGGCGGGTGGAGGAGGGCAGCATTTCATAGCATGTAAACAATGAAACAGTGAGTACTGGTACTGTAACAGGTCCTGGTGGCACAGCCGCTTTGGATAGGGTTGTTGGGGAAGTCTGGGAAGATGCCTGTGGAACTGAGACTGATCTAGGAGGAGAGGTGCCCCTGTCAGGGGTAGGGTAAGGAGCTTTCCAGGGTGTTTGAGGAATAGAAGTGAGTCCAGGGTGGCTAGAGTGTCATAGATGAGGTAAGAGAAGTGGGAAATTTGACCACGGACTGACAGTCACCGTGGGAGTTAGGGTTTTTATTCCTGTTTCATTGAGAGGCTGTTGGAGGATTTTAAGCTGGTGAAAACTGTGGTTTGACTTACAGGCAGCAGATCACTTTGGGTGCTCTGACTTGACTGTATCAGGGACTAGAGTGGAGGCAGGGAGAACAGTCAGAGCTGTCCATTCAGTGAACTTTTTTTCAATTAAAAATTTTTATTATTTTTTTTGGTGGGGAAGTAATTAAATTTACTTACTTATTTTTAGAGGAGGCACTGAGGATTGAACCCAAGACCTTATGTATGTTAAGCATGCTCTCTACCACTTGAGCCAAACACCATCCACCACCCCAATCAGTGAATATTTCTGACTGCCTCCTCCTGGGCTAAAGCAGTGTTGCAGGCTTCAGCAGTGAACCAAAGTCCTTTCTGATGGTGCTGGAATCCTGGCAGTCTGCTGTTGCCGTCAGCCAGGAAGGAGAGAGTGTGGTACCTTAATTTAGGCCGTGGTAGTGCTTACAGTGGGATGTTGTTGGCTTCTGGGCATATTTTAGAAGTAGAGCTGGACCTGTGCATGGGTTAGTAGTGGGGTGTGAGAATGAGGGAGATTCTGTTTATGGCCTGAGCAACTGGATACATGGTGGTGCCATTTACTGAGGTGAGGTGGGGGCTTGACGGGAGGAGGACATTTGGCAAGGGAAAACCCATAGTTTTCTTTTGGCTTTGTTACATTTGAGATGCCTATTATAAATTAAATGGAGATGGCAAATAACTGGTTGGATACTTCAGCCAGGAGAAGTTTAATGTTGGAGATAGAAATTTTGGAGACTTTAATTGAGAACATTAGGAACAATGTGTAACCGAGAAAAGAGCCTGGGCTCAGGTCTGGGTTCAAATTGGGAAATCTGGACACTGAGGGCTGGTGTGACTGTGCACATGTTACTTAGCCTTGTCAACCTCAGTTTTTCCTCATCTGTTGAATGGGTGTGATAATCCTTCCTGGAGTTATTATGAGGATTACATGTGATAACAGACAAAAAGTCTCTAGTACAGGGTTTGGCACAGAGTAAGGAACCCCCAAAATCTTAGAGGCTATTACCTACCTGCACTTGGATAGTTTCCAGGTCATTTTATCTTTGCAGTGACTGTAATATACACGTAGACTTTGCTTGGGCTGTTGGCTAATGGATGCTAATGGAAGCAGAGATTACAGGAGAGTGGTCACTGAACACCTGGGAACCCAGCACTGTTTCCAGGCCCCTGGGCACGGGGTGATAAACACAGAGCCTCCTTGCTCTCCTGCAACTTAAAGGCTAGTTGGGTCTGGAAGTGTGGGGAAAGCTACAGAAAATGACAGGACACCCTGTCATAGGTGAAATGAGAAGTGTGATGAGAAAATCTAGACACCCCTTTCAAGGCAGCTTGAGAATAAGGCTTGTCAGGGTTTATTCTGGGCAAGTGTAAGCATTAATGATAATAATGACAATAGTTGAAGTTTATTTCATGCCCACAAGTGTGCTGTTTTTAACATACGTTGTATCATGCATTCTTCACAACAACCCTATGGGGTATGTAATGTCCTAATTGGCCTCCTTTCGCAGGTGAGGCCACTGATGTGCAGAGAAGTAAATTAACTTGATGAATGTTATGTGGTGGTGGAGCCAGGCCTTCAATATTGGTCCTCCTGACTCGAGTTGGAGCTCTGAGAGACTGTGATTCCTTATTATTCTTGTTACAGTATAAATACAGGATGCAGGACTGTTGCTCATTGTTGTTGTAATGGCCCTAAGGCAGTTTTGGGATACACAGCTGTGAGGCTGTCTTGGTAGATGGTGGTGGTTGCCAGGACTTATGGGTGGGTGAGGCTTAGCTTCTTCCCCACAGCCTGGTCCAGGTTATAAAGACAGCATGTCTCAGGCCAGATTCAGCCACTTGTGTGGCCACTCATCTGCAGGCGGGCAGTCAGGCACGGAAGAGTCCTGCAGCCTGATTTATGGCTTCACAAAGTTGCCCTCCTTGGTGCTCCGACACACAGCTGGAATGTTCACCTGAGGCAGTTGTGACAACCTTCCAGAAGGCAGAACTTGACCAAGACTGCAGGAACAGCAGGACCTAGGGGATGGATCAAGCCCACGGCACCTCTCTCAGGCAGACGACCCACTCTGTCCTTGTAGCCAGTTTATGAAATGGCAGGAATACCCAGCCCAGGGTGTTTCCAGCCAGATTGTATTACTTGATCCCTGAGTTTTTCCCCAATGGAAGCCCATTTCTAACATTTGTTCATTGACAAAGCCACAGAATGCCACCAGGGGCTATCCGTTGTCGAAGATAATAAAGCCAGACATTAGTTAAAGCAATGAAAACAGATTTTATTCCATAACCACTCACTAACAATAGAAAAGAGCCAAGCTCCGTTCTGATGTGCACAGGTCACTGGGAGTTTTAAAGGGTGGAGGAGGGAGGGAGCCCAAGTAGAGTGAGGGAAATGAGGTGTAATGGTACAGAGGGGTGTTCGGCTCAGGTGTATGTGATGAGGCCAGCTGGGTCTGCTAGCTAGAGAGTTAGACTCTGTCCTGATTGCAAAGAAATGGCATTTCCATCCTTGAGAAAGGCACTCCAGACTTGTAGGAAACCTGTATATTTGTCCCTCTTCTCAGGGGCAGAAGAAGGAGTCACAGTTGCAAGCCTTAGTAAATGCTCTTAAGAAAGGATGGTCTGGGCCCATCTTAGGTCTTGGCTCCAACAAACATTTCTTTTTACAGCCTGGAGCTTTTCCAGAAAACTCAAAAGGCAGAAGGCAGTGGGGTCATCCAGGCATGCAGCCTTAGGCTGCTAGAAGCCATGATAAAGTTTGGTCAGATCTCACATGGGCGTTTGGGCAGAATTGCTACATGCTGAGAGTTCTTGGAGTTTTCACCATTTCTCGTCATTATGCTGATTAACAAAACCTGGGGTCATCAGAGTCAGAGGTAACCAAAGCCTAAGCAGGATGCTTTTAGAGCGCAGCCTCTGTTAAGTGTTAGTTGGAATGGGACTTCGTCATCAGGGCATCTGATCATCTCTAGATGGTAGCTTAAAACAGACACACAGACAGACACACACTGTCCACAAAGACTTCTTTAGAAAGTAAATTACACATCACATAAAGGTACTGATTTCCCTGAGATGTCCTTCCTTTTTCTTTATACAACTCAATTTTCTGCTTTCAAGTCCAAGCTCAAGAAGTATTTTCCTCAATAATGACCTTCCCTTTACTTTGAGAGTTCACGTAGATCTTGCACCCAGACCTGTCCGCACCACCTAGTACTTGGTCATATGATGTACTAGAATCGTCTCCTGGTTGCTGCATGAATGCATCTTCTCTCTCCTCCTAGACAGAGTACATAGTATGACCTAGCTGAACCCCCTGTTGAGTGTTTTTTGGTTACAAAACTCTCCCTCCCCACCCCCAGCAGCTCTTTGTTTATAGTGATTAGGAATGTTAGGTCCTCATTACATCACTTGTTGCTTCCACCCCTGGAAGGGATCCAGGCACAAAGGTTCATTCTTTCCATGAGTGATGCTTTTTTGGACAGTTTGTGGGTATTTGTGAAATACATGTCATCACCCAGAGAGAACCATATTTTGATATTTTATAATAGTCACTCACACTTAATATGTATGATTTTACTTTGCAGAGTTGGGATTATGTTGTTAGTGCTATGTTTGATTCTACTCTTTTTGCTGAATTATGGGGTGACCAAGCGGGTTTTTCAAGGGCATCAGCCACTCATTTGCAGCTGTGTTTTCTGGGCTTACACTCAGATGTAGGTAGTCCTCTCCCTTTAAACATGGCAGTTTTCCAGAGGTGTTAAGTAAAAGTAAATATGTGAAAGTCAGTTAATAGGCTTATGTGTTAATAGATGGTGTGTGTGTTTCAATTCCCAAAAGACTGAAAATAATGAAGGAAATCCTAACTGCACTCCCTTTAGATGCCATTGACAATATAGTTCAACCATTTTCAGCATCTTTAACTCGGGCCTTTTTTTTTTTTTTTACAGTCACTTACACAAATACCATCTGTCTAGATGGTATTTGAGTCACCATTTTCCTGCTGTATGAAGGTGCTCGTCTGTGTTTCAGTTGCATTAAGTTTGAGTCCTGTGCTTATCACTAGTATTGGCGGTTTTATTTTTCTATTCATTTTACAAAATGCTGGCAAGATGCAGTCAAATGGCTACATCATTGCTCTGCCTACTGACAAAGGTGGTGATTCGGCTGACTTTCAGTTGTTGGCTCATGAGGCTCCCCGGGGAGCTGCAAGAGAGAGAGTGGTTTGGAGTATCTCTGTGTAGTTAGCCAAGTTCAGGTTGTTGGAAAGATGTCTGTCACTGATCTTGAACAGTAAAGAGAGTGAAGGTTGCCACTGTAGGTAGAGAATCAACTTGAAGTTTGCTTAGGCAGATTTGCTTTCTTGGGCAGCTTTATAGCTGACCTGGGCGAGCTGATCAAATAGCTTTGGGCTGTGGCAAGTCTGAATGGGATTTGCTCTGCTGGGAGGGCTGCGGGAGGGCCTGTCTGTAGGGAGTAGAAGGCAACCTCTGACTCATCTCTCTGCCGATGAGATAGAAGGTAACACCTCCTTCCCCAGTGTTTGCTTCCCACCCCTGTTTTCTGTATGAACATCGCCTCTAGATTTCCCAGAGATAGTGAATATCTGGGAGTGAGTCAGCTGTGAGACTTGGAAGCTTACTTTTCAGTTTCCCAGGTGTTTTAATGTCGAGCGCCATTTAGAAGCCCTAGAAAGGATAGAGCAGTAACGATGGCATCGGCTGTTTGTATTTCACAGCAGAGTGTGGTCAGTTCATCTATGATAATTTGACATTAAAAAGGAAGTCCTCATATAACACGGTATGTCTGCAGAACTAGCCATTGGACACAACTGCATTTCATCCTTTGACTAAGCTTTCCGTGTCTTTCATTGTAATTGTTCTCTCAGTATCCTAAGTTAAGCAGCATTGCTAGCGAATTGTCACTCTGTATTGCTCTTGTTGAATTTAGGATTGAGATTGGATGCTGGGGGCAGTATCGATCAAGTTACTCACCTAAACCACCTTGATTGTCCCTAATGATCAGGTTTTCCAAAGTACACCAGCTTTTGCAACCCTTGTTAAAATGCATTTTAAAACCTTTCCACTGGGGATGTCTTCTTCTTCTCTCACTTGTGTGTTAATGATATTTTAAAAGATTTTAGAACATAATCTGGGGGTCAGTGTAGCGTGTGGGTAGGAAATTCAAATAGTGGGTTGGTTTGATTACATCAAACATCTGTTTGAATTTTAAAGGAAACAGGATTTCACTTTTGGCTTTTCTTCTGTAGTTTGCCTTGGGAGATTAAAGTTGAGCTGATGTGTAAGGAAAACAGCTGTTATGGAAAAATTTATTTAGGGTGAGTTTTTATCACAGAATAAATTCTGAAACAATTTGTGGGTCTGAAGTAAGGTTAAAGTATATAGTGATTAGACAGCATTTTCCCCCTCATGAAAACTGTCTAGTCAAAACAAAAGTAGGAAAAACACATAACACAACCCCTTAAATCTTATTTATGCAAAGATAACTGGGAGAGATGGAAAACCAGATTAATGTTTGTTTAAGTATAGTTTTTTATAAACTGGCCAACTGTACTTTGAAACAAAGCCCACGAGGTCCTTTTGGGATTTATTTTCCAGTTTCTGTTCTCAGTAATTTAACAGAGGGCTGAGTCACCTAATGCTCTGATCCTTAGCATGTGCAGTTCACCAAAACTGGGGAAGAGTTCAATCTTTTGTTCGTGACTCCCTGCTCATTGAACTCCTCCGGTGGTGATCTCAAACGACAGTATTTTGTAACCATAGTAATGAAACTGTTCTCTGTAATAAGACTCTGAATTTTTTTCGGCTTTGGTAGCATTATTCCTAAGGACCCTAGGGTGTTGTTGACTTATTTCATTTGCTATTTAAAAAAGAAAAGCTAACAACCCTTAAAGCAATATGTCAATTGATAGATCTTCACTGAGTACCTAGTGTAATATAAACCAAAGGCAGCAACTAGGCTAGACATTAATGCTTGGGAGCAACTGGAGGATTGATGTTGGATGTCGTTGAGTATAAGATTTCTGCGGGGGGCAGATGGAGGTTGGTGTACCTCAGCTTCAGACCTTTTATGCCTGAGAAAGGGAAGGAAGTGGGGGGGGCTTGGTGGGGGATGGGCCTACCCAGAGGAGCATGTGGAGAGCTGGGTCCCCGGGAATGGGCTCTAGGGGTTCCAGGCAGCCCTGCAGTCATACACTTGTCCGTGTGTATTCTGAACGCTTTTCCTAGAAGAAGGTCCTTACCATTTCTCAGCTTCTCAAAGGAATCTTCTGATCTGGGAAAAAACCCAGATGTAGCCTCAGAAGGGAAAGACCAACAGTGGAGACATCTACATTTAAAAGGCAGACATTTCCTGTAGCAAACAGGAAAGAAAGAAAATTAAGTGAGGGTTAAGTGAGGGTACCTCCTGCCTAGAGGAAAAGGAGCCTAGGGGTGGGAGGGCCTATGAGTTGGGGGAAACTGCTGGCTTGGTCAAGTTCTTCTTACTAAAGTTAGTAAGAGGGAAACTAAGAATTCTAGGGTGAGGGGTTTGACAGCCTTGGTTTTCAGGGAGCAGAAGCTCCAGCACTGTGAATTGGGGAGTAGAGGGGAGCTGAGAAACTGAAACCAGGAAGGGTTGGTTATTATGTTTTAAGAACCGTGGCAATGGAAGGGGAGGTCCAGTAACTAGTGGGGGATCTGGGGATTTCAGTGGAATATGGTTTGGAGTTAATTTTAGGGAGGTATCTGAACAGGTTACCAAGGTGAAGGGGGAGCAGGTTATACCTGAGCAGATTTGAAGCTGGCCTGTGATGGCTGGTGGAGAAGAGGCTTGGACACTTCCTGTCTCCAAACTGCAGGATGCTAAAGTTCTTTTACTCTAAGTTGCTGTGACCTACCAAAATTTAGTGCAGAGGTAACCCCCATACCCTTGATGTTTCTCTTCCTTCTCCTTCAACCCCACCTCCCCTCTTTTTTCTGTTTCAGTTTGTTGAATCAAATCTGTGATTTTATTCTTTGGAAGATTCTGGAGAGGCAGGTCTAGTTCTGGAGAGATCCAGGTTTTGCTGTTTGTGTGGTGATTTATGAGACAAATTGTGGAATCAGAGAAACTTTTGGAAGAGACTTTAAAAGGCATCCCTTGTACTCCCCCATTTGAACCTTACATGTCTTTTTAAAATGCCCCTCTTAAGTGTACATCTGATATGTTTGAGCCTCTCCACTGTTGGGAAGTTCACTAGTTTTTAAGTTCCCAGTTTTTAAGTTTTCTGAGCCTTGGTTTCTTTGTTCATCAAACGGGGGAAGTCTGTGTCTTGCCTCCTTATATGATTGTTGAGAGGGATGAAGACAGACAATATTAGGACTCTGTTATCTGTAAATTGGTGATGCAGGTGTGTCAGGGTTCAGTGCAGGAAACTGAGACCACACTAGGTATTTTTAAGCTGAACTTTTTTTTGTTGTTGTTGTTTTTTAAACATTTTTAATTGATTTATAATCATTTTACAATGTGTCAAATTCCAGTGTAGAGCACAATTTTTCAGTTATACATGAACATATATATATTCATTGTCACTTTTTTTTTCTCTGTGAGCTACCATAAGATCTTGTGTATATCCCTGTGCTATACAGTATAATCTTGTTTATGTATTTTACAATTTTGAAATCCCGGTCTATCCCTTCCCACCCTGAACGGGGTTTAACGTAGGGAATTAGTTGTTTAAGAAATGAAAGAACTAGAAGAGCAAGAATCAGGAGGCCACCTTTTGAACTCTTGGATTTAAGAACACACCACTGAAGCAGTAATCTTAAAAATCTGGAAGCTCAGGCTGCTGCCACCACCATGACTGCCTCTTGACAGCCACACAGCTGGTGGTTTAACCCCGAGGTTCCAAGTCTGGCCACTGCGATTGCCCGTCCTGTCCTAGGACCTTGCTTGGCAGACGCTGCAGCTGGAGGCTGGCCCCTACCTTGTTTTCATCTTCCAAATATTGTGAGTGTTGCTAAATTGTCAGCTCCCCAACAGTAAAGGACTCTGAGAAATGTGGTTTCATTTTCCAGATTCTTCAGTGCTGGAAGGCCCATAGAAAAAGATGGGAATGAAAGCTGAATGAGATCATTGTCCACGTGGGGCATAAGCTATGAGGAACTAGTATAATAAACTCTACTAGTGAATACTGTACTTCTTGCCCATCGTGGCTTGACCAAATAGCAGCCTCAGAAGTAAAGCCAGAGTGTTGAGGGGTTGACTTAGAGATGAGAAGATGTAAGTGCCTTATAAACTGATTTCCCTTCCCTGGTCTCTTCCCCACATGCTCATTTTCCCATACTACCAGCAGGTTGATCCTTCTACAAAATGGTAGTCCTAATAATGTCATCCACAGCCTGATTTTTCAACCCTATTGGGGTTAATGTAATAGATTTTCCAAATACAGGTCTTTCGTAGAAATCTGTTAGTGGTTTGTATCAAGGTAACTTACATTCTGAATTACAGTGTGCTTAATACATGTCTCCTCAGTCATTCCTCATATTAGTAATTTGTGTTCTTTTTTCCATGACTCTAGCTAAGAATTTATCAATTTGATTACTCTTGGGAAAGAAATAATGTTTTGTCAGTTATTTGTTTTCTGTTACATTGATTTCTGCTCTTTATTTTCCTCTGAATTTAATCTACCTTTTCACTGATTTTTTTTCTTAAGGCAAAAACTTAGATTATAATTTTAAATCTTTTTGTTTCTCTAAAGTAAATATTTAAAGTCATATTTTATGTTGCACATTTTGATATACTGTTTTCGTTATCATTAATTTCAAAATATTTTCTCATTTCTCTTGTCATTTCTTCCATGACCTATGGGTTACTTAGAAGCGTGTTCTAAATATTTTCCAAATATTTGAGGATTTCCAGGAGTATTTTTGGTATTTATTCAGAAATACCATCTTGTGATGATCAGAAAACACATTCTGTATATATTCATTCCTTTTTAACTTATTGTTTTATGGCCCAGAATGTGATATATCTTGATGACTGTTCCGTGTTCTCTTGAGAAGAACATATATTCCACATTTATTGGGTATGGTGTTCAGGTTGGTTGCTAGTGTGCAAATCTTTTCTATCTTTACTGATTTTTGCAGGGAGAGGAGGGGTCTAATTCATTTACTGGGAGAAGGATGTTAAATTTTTCAAAAATGATTGTGTTTTTATCTTTCTCCTGTTAGTTCTGTCAATTTTTGTTTAATATATTTTTAAACTCTATTAGGTGTGTACACATTTGGGATTGTTATGCCTCCTTAATGAATTGATCCTTTTATAAAATGATCCTCTATCTCTGGTAACACTGTCTTCAAGTCTTTGGATATACTACCCTTTTAACTTTCAACCCATTTGTGTCTTATATTTACAAATGTGTCTCATAAACAGCATATCGTTGAGACCTGCTTTTTCATTTAACCTAACAATCTCTGTCTTTTAATTGGTAGTTTAAATCATTTACATTTAATGTGATTATTCATGTTTGAATTTCAGACTATATATTGTTGGTCATTTCCATTTCCCCATCTATTCTTTGTTCTTTCCTACCTTTTTTTTGTGGGGGGGGCATTAATTGAATATTTTCCAGTTTTCTAACTTCTTGATTGACTTTTTATTCCTTAAAATGTTGTAAAGATTTTAAGATATAGCACCTTGAAGAAGGATAAGAATCAGAATTGCACCATTAGTAATGGAAACTCTTATGGGTAGATCATCTACTAGACGCTGATTCAGTCTTCATCGCAAATGATGAAATAAATAACATTATATGAAAGCCAATTTTATAACAGTATTTACTGCTTTATAAAAATAATATAGTTATGGAAAATTTAGGAAATACAGAAAAGTATAAAGAAGAAAATAAATATCATTTGTAATCCCAGATAGAACAAGCCCTGTTAGTATTTTGTTTTATTTCATTCTAATATTAAAATGAAATAGATCATGCTTTATGTACTGTTTTATATCCTAAGTTACTTTCACATAACATGAGAATTTTCACATAAGAATGAGAACATTTTAATAGCAATATTGTATTTAATTGATCATATCAACATTTATTTCACTATTTTCTTTTTATTAGATGTTTAGCGTATTTCTTAAAACACACACACACACAAAAGTATTGTAAGTAACTCTTATATAATTTTTTTTATGCCTATGCCTCTTACTTAAGGCTAGAGTCCTACAAATAGTCCTACTATAACACAATGTGAATACGTATTTTTAAAAATCACACAGTAAAAAATGAGGTTGGGGCACAGCTTTCAAAACTTTTGACCAGGACACATTGACAAAGCGGAGGGAACCCAGTAAAAATAGTATTACAGTTTTAGAAATGTTAAATAGTTAGGAGATGCATTATTACTATGAAATATTTAGCACTTGACCTTTAAAAAGACCTGAAATTTGCTTGTAGAAGCAGGTGTTGTAATAGTTGCAGCTTGTGAGTTGTTGTGAAGTGGTGGATGGAGTGTTATCTGAAACTGGGTAGGAAGTTGTAACATCAGATGTGCTTTGGGAGTGACTCATACTGCACGTGGATCGGGGGAGTGTGCATTTCATGTGTTTCGCTGCGGCTCAGTTCTTGGGCACAGTGTTCTGCCTTCAGTTAATGTTTCTCACACACAAAATTGCATGTCCTGTTATGCTCGTATTGTTCCCTAACTTGGTAGGCGGGGAGAAAGTTTTCCTTGACCCTCTTAGGGTTTCTGGCTGGGTCTGAAAATTAAACTGACAAACACAGATTAACAGCATACATTTATTTAATATAAGTTTTATGTGACTTGGGAGTCTTCATAAGGAAATGAAGATGCAAGAAATGGTGAAAACTACTTGCTTTTATATTAGATTGAACAGAGAGAGGTAGTGGAAAAGTCACTAAACTATGTGGGGAGGGGAAAGGAAGATAAGAATTATTTTCACAAGGTCTGTTTGTATAGAAATCTCTCAATCTCAGCTTCTTGTCCTTGATAAAATTGTTTTCCTCCTGCCTCAGGGAAGGCACTCTCCTGTGGGAGTTTTATCTCCTGCTTTCAGAAAGAAAACTGAAGGTCAGAGTGTTCTTACACCTGTTGTTTCTCAAGTGCACATAACTCAAAAAAATAATCCATAGGCCAAAGTGGGATATTTTGGGGTGAGATGCTTTGAACTCCTTCAGTATCAATCCTGTTGGAACAAATCTGTATTTTCAGAGCAAGTATAGCGGAACCAACTGTCAAATGCATAACTCAGAAGCTGTAGACAGGGCAGACCTCCTTCAGAAAGGCTGACCAATTCACGTGCCTGTTAGCTGTGTGAAGGAGGAGCTGCCCCACCACCCCCCATTGCCCCACTGCTCTTTGGACCAGCTCCCAGAGAGTTGGTGCTTGAAGTGGCCGGAAGTGGCCAGAAGGGTCTTCTGCTCTCCTACCCAATTGTGCTCTGATTTATTGTCCTGTGTAGTAAGCGAACAACGCCACAGACAGCAACTTCCTATCTTCGAAAACAGCTCTCCTTCATTAGGGAGCTGTGGTTTAAAGTTGTCTTCCTGTCAGCCTTCCAAAGCTGAAATGACTTACTGGCCTGGATCTTAGAGAGGGATACGATCATTTTGTATAGTGGAAGAGGCAGCGTCGAAGGTGGAAGTGGGCTCTGGCTCTGGGGCATAAAGGACCACAATTGGGTTGATGCAGCTGCTCCTGGTTGTGAGAATCCTTAGTGTCTACCCAAACCATAAACTGAAAATTGGGACATGCTGACAAAGGGGAATTGTACCTCTGGGTATGAGAAGTTTCAGTTGGAAGCCAAATTATTGAAACTTCTAGCACATCCAAATAGTTTTTAAGGCTAATGGTCAGACAGTTTGAAATTAGACCCATTTTGGGAAGTCTCAGGTTGGCAGCAAGCTAGAGAAGGTCTCGCTGCTGGCCGTGAGGTTTCTGATGGGAGTGATGCCTGTCGCTGCTGGTGGTGGGTTACCATTCTCAGATACTTTGTGGGCTGGGAGAATCTGGTTAGTCACATGGTCATCTTCGGGAGCTAAGTGAATTCTTAAGGGAGTGGCATGCCCACCCTCTCATGTTATTGAGGAAGAGGCAGATCCTCAGAGCTCAGCCCCTCTTCCAAGTTCACACAGCTAATCAGTGTGCAGCAAGGCTGCCTCCTGGCCTTGGTACGCCCCCGTGCCCAGTACGCGGGAGACGTTTGGTAACTGACAAGTAAGAGAATGGCTGAATATTGGGCACTTTCTGAAGGCAACTGCTGTCTTTGCAGAGCAGTTCAACAAAGGGCTATAGATTTTAAACATAAAACATATGATTGAAATCTCACATTGGTTTTTTTTCACACTGTATTTTGCTGTAATAAAATCAGTTTAAATCTTTTGTCCTCTCTCTTCTCTTAAACTCCTAGGCAGTTGTTTGAATTTTTTTTACAGGAAGCTCTGCTCTATCTGTGGGTCACAGGATTTAATAGGAAGCAGTTTTTAAGAATGTGCTTTCTTATTTCTCACCAAGCGATGTAGTTTGTGAAAGTTGCAGGTTGCTGAGTGAGGGGTATTAGGCCATTTAGATACAGAAGCCTAACCAATGAGGTGCTCTATGCAAATTGCTATGCTCAGCAGTGGCTCCTGGCTGCGTGCAGGCTTTGAAAAGCATGAAGCAGTAAATTATTTCCTTACGATGCGGGGGAGGGTTGTTGTGGAATTATATTTTTTTGGAAGCAAGAGGTCTAGCAGAGCTGAATCTCTGACTTCATCTTCCTGCTGTGGCGTGGGCGTGGCAGAGAGAAAGCAGGGCGCAGGCAGAGTGTGGAAGAGGCTGAGGCTTATTCCGTTTGCCCTCCTTGTGAGTCTGACTGTATCCCAGATTTCAGGGAGACGCCCCCTCCTCCCTTCGACTCAGCACTGTCCTTTCATTCCCCCTTCTGATCTAAGACTTTGAGAATAGTAAAAATCAGGTACCATAAGCAAAGTAGGGAGCTCCTGATCAAAAAATAAAGGATCTATTCTCTAAGGCTGTTATTGGAAGAGATAAAGACAAAGCTGTAACTAGCTAAGTGAGTTACAGCATTTGGGAGCAATGGTCTTAACTAGTGTATGTGTCCCAGGGGCAATGCTGTTTGTATTTGAGCAGTTCTTTTCTCTTGAGTCCTATGCTGAGCTGGTACTTAGTATGCTTGATAACATTAAGATTTAGTGTCTAAGCTAAGCGAGTCAGATGTCAGTAGCACTCAGCAGTCTTTGTGAAAACACTGCCCTCACCTTAATAAGCAAGGCCACCGGGGATGGGATGGTACTGACTAGATAAGAACCACCGAGTGTTTGGGGCTTGATAATACTTTCATACAGTTTCAAACTGCTACAAAACGGATTGAATCCTACTTGCAGAAATGCACAGCTGTAGAGATGAAAAAGAACACAAATTAGAAAGGTAGATGATTCTACCACAGCACCGCTTTGACTGATGTGCACTCAAAACTTGACATAAAGGTGGCAGGTGGTATTTTAGATGTAGTTTAAGTGCTGCTCAGAAGTAGCACATTAAGTGCTTAAGCTAATCTAGTCAGATGAAGTTATGTGTTTGATGGGAGACGGAAAAGCATATTTTGTGGTGAGAGAATTCATTTAGACATACTCCTGGTGTGTATTTTTAGGCTTTTTTTGTTGTTGTTAGCCCAGAGGCGGTACAGTTGAATAGTTAAGAGCCGATCTGGGGACAGGCAGCCTGAGTTGAGATGTAGTCTCTGCTCCTTGCCAGTGGTGTGCCCTTGCTCTGTCCTTTAGTTTTCTTCTGTGTAAAATGTGGTAATCACTAGCATCTTCTTAGGATCTTCCATATGGGGCAGTAACTGGCCCAGAATGTGGTGGTTCATAAAATGTTCTTTGTAATAGGGAGGGCAGGGGCTCTTCCTTGGAACAACAGGACTCAGAGTGTAAGCAGTGAATACCTTCTTTTGAGGTTTGGTCCATGCTCTTTATTAACATCAGAATAAGTAATATGTAGCTCTAATGTTTAATCATATTAAACTGGGTAAAAAAAATTGCATCCATAAAAAGTATTGGAAAAGAAAGAAGAGATGAATAAAATTTTAAAATAATAATCTTGGAATGGTCAAGGCTTTTCTGATTGTGGCAGAAGATACATAAGCCAAATTGATGAATTTGATACATGAAAATTAAAACTTGTCCATAGCAGAATATAAACAAAGTCAAAACAAATAACACA
This sequence comes from Vicugna pacos, assembly GCF_048564905.1. Classification (NCBI taxonomy): domain Eukaryota; kingdom Metazoa; phylum Chordata; class Mammalia; order Artiodactyla; family Camelidae; genus Vicugna; species Vicugna pacos. The sequence goes on from NC_132989.1 coordinate 67,357,108, forward strand.
GTGATTCATAGGACAGAGCTCTGTTTTCCTTTATTTATAAAAAGTGTTATTATGAAACAACAGAAAAGACACGCAATAAAAAAATGGACAAAAGTTAGAGATAGTTTATGAAAAAGATGCAAATGGCTAATAACCCTGTGAGAAAGATACTCGGTCTTTCCCTTAATTTAAAAATATAATTCATGATGAAGGTATTTTTTACTAATCAGACTGGCAAAGTTAAATAATATAACAAGGATGACAAGGTGAAAGAAAAACTTACCATCATAGGTTCATATTCATTCATCTTTGTAGGAATATTTAAATTAGCATAATCTCTTTGAATCATAATTAAATATGCCCATGTTTTTGGATCTAGCAATTCTACTATTTTTTCCTACTATTTTTGTATTAGAAGTAAACATAGAACATCTTAATCATGGATACTGTAGACAAATTTAAAATAAAAATTGCTAGCCTTCTGTACGATGGAATACTATGTTGCCATTAAAAAGAATGAGGTGAATTTGTGTGTGCAGGCAGGGGAGATGTCCAAGGCAAAAGTGTTCAGTAGGGGTTAAAGAACAGTATGTGTATGATGAACCCATGTATATGGTTTTCAGAAGGAAAAGGCACATATGTATTGATGTCTGTAGATGCTTGTATATACATAGGGATTTCTGGGAGTTTTTAAGATATACTAGAAACAGTCAACAGTGGTTACTGCACTGGAGTAGGAACAGGAGGTTGGGGATATTTCTTTTTCATTTGACACCTTGCTCTGTGCTGTTTGAACTTAGGAGCGTGTGTTGGTTGCTTTAAAATTTTTCAAGCTTGTTTTAGCCAGCTTTAGGTTTTAACAAACTTAAATGTGTGAAGTTCAACATGTATGCATTTCCTGGCACTGGTTTCATTTTGATATTACTCGTGTGTGTGTGTGTGTGTGTGTGATGTATATTTAGAAAGTGGGTTTAGAGATAGCAAATTTAACTCATTTTTGCGTTAAGACGGAAACTGAAATTAGCAGCTGGGTTGCACAGTTGGTAAGGATATATTATGTAATTTATTTTTATCTGAGCTCCTTACAGTTTACATATGTAAATGTAGACTCTTCTTGACTAAAGTGTACTGAGGTGAATAGAACTAGGAAAAAAAAGTGCGCCACCCATAAAGGTGGGTGCCAAGGTTATAGTTAGGCTGTCAAGTCAGTCTTTGTCAGAGTGCTACAGCTGGCTGTGGCTTACTAGGAAGTATTGAAAGGGCTGTTTTTGGTACAAGACAAGAAAACTGTTAGTGAAATGGCAGCACCAGGACTAAGAAACAGCCATTTCCAATGTGCAGTCTGTTAAGAAAACTCAACGTTGAAAGATCCATGAAATACTTGATGTAAACTTTACAAAGCATTTTATAGCTGACCAGTAATTTAAGCATCACATGGAACAGTTTCAGCTCATAAGTGCTGGGAATTTGCCCTTGGGGACGCTTTATTCCTGTTGAAATTAACAGGTGTTCAATAAACTTCATATTTTTATTTTTATTCTTAAAGTGGAGTTGGAGAAATGCCCAAGAGTTTACCTCTCTGTTGAGCAGAAATGTCCAACCTTTGAAAATTGCTATTTGAGGTTTCCTGATTTTGTTGGATACTTCTTCATTTGTCTAAAAATGACTCTATCAGATAATTTTTTAAAGAAATTATGAAATTTTAAAAAATCGCTTTGAGAGACAGTTCGCATACCATGTAGGGTACCCCTTTAAAGTGTACAGTTAAATGGTTTTTAGTGTATTCAGAGTTGTGTGACCATCACTGCGATCTAATATTAGGACATTTTTGTCACCTCTGGCCGTTAACAGTTGTTCCTCATCTTGCCCCAAACTTCCTCAGAGCCCTGACAACTACTAATTTACTTACTCTATGGGTTTGTCTATTCTGGACATTTTATATGAATGTATGAACCATACAGTATGTGATCTTTTACGACTGGTTTCCGTCACTGGGCACGTTTTCAGCGTTCATGTGTGGTCTAGTATGTGTCAGTACTTCTTTCTTTTTCTGTACTGTACCACATTTTACTCACCCACTTGTCAGTTGATGGTTGTTTGTGTTGTTTCCGCTTTGTGGCTGTTTTAAGTAATGCTGTCATCAACATTTGTGTACAAGTTTTTTACTCCTATATCTAGGAGTAAAAATGTTTGATCATAGGGTAAGTATTTTTAACTTTTTGAGGAACTGCCAAATAATTTTCCAAAGAGGCTGCTGCATCTTATTTTCCCACCAGCAGTGTATGAAGGTTCTAATTTCTCCACATCCTCACCAACTCTTACTGTCTTCTTTTTTTTTTCCTTTAATTTTAAATTAAAGCTATCCTAGTGTGTGAAGTGGTATTTCATTTTGGTTTTGATTTGCATTTTCTTAATAACTAATGACATGGAACATCTTTTCAGGTGCTGATTGTCCATTTCTTCTTTGGAGAAATCTCTTCAGATCCTTTGCTCATTTCTAAATTTTTTTTTTTTCAAATTGAATTTTAACAGTTCTTTATCTATTCTGGATATCAACTCTTTATAAGATGTGATTTGCAAATATTTTCTCTCATTCTGTGAGTTGTCTTTTCACTTTCTTGATGGTATCATTTGCAGCATAAAAATTTTTAATTTTGATATAGTCCAATGTATCTATTTTTTCTTTTGTTGCTTATATCTAAAAATGCTCATGAAGATTTAGTCCTGTGTTTAAGGGTTTCATAGTCTTAGCTCATGTTTTAATTTTTCTTGTATGGTATAAGGAAGGGTCCAGCTTTGTTATTTTGATTTGGATATCCAGTTCCAGCACCATTTACTGTTTTTTTCCTCCAATGAATTATCTTGGCCCACTTATCAGAAATTAATTGACCCTAAATTTAGGGTTTATTTCTGGGCTCTCAATTCTGTTAGTTTTTTAAAAAAGTAGCTCTGCATTGGAGCAGTTTTTCATCTTGGGGTTTAAATCCAGTAGGACTATGGGTCAGTGGACTGGAGATTGCAGTTTGGGGACTGATGTCTAGTCATTCTTAAACGGTTGACTCATTTCTTTGTGTGATCATGAGATTAAATATTTACAGAGGTCTAATTGTAAGTTACACAGGACCTTAGTGTAGATGTTGTTGAAGGCATGAGACATTATTTTGTTTATACAAATCACAAAATATAAATACTGTGGCAGTAGAAACTGGAGTCATCCATGTATCACAGTTAAGCTGGGCTCCTGAGTAATGATCTTCTCAGGACTAAAGTACACTTCCTCGCTATTTGGAGGACTAGCCAGTTCTTTTTTCAGTATTTTCATTCATTAAGCAATGACTTAATAGGCAAATGAATTTTGATTGGGTATTCTAAAACAATTACTGTTTTTTAAAATTGCTGATACCTTTTATTTTTTTTCTTTTCCACATTTAGTTTGGTGAGGCAGTTAAGAACGCTGACTTTAAATCATGCCTGGATTTGGGCCCTCTCCTCATCCTGAATGAGCTGTGACCTTGAGCAATTTATTTCCTTGAACCCAAGTCTCTTGTTGCTTACAATGCCAATAATAGCAGAAGTAAGTATCTCACAGGTTATAGAGAAATTGTCCACACATTATGAGTCCATCATAGTATTTTTAAGTGAGTGCTGCATACATGGAAGCGGTTGTCTATTATTTTATTTAGGTAATTATAAACACCCCCCCCCCAGTAACTTTTTGGATAGATGTAATGTTTGGGTGATGGAGCTTGTGAGTGAAAAAATATTGCCTACCATACCAGTAAACAAAGGATGCTGTGGCCATCAAGTCATCAGCCACTACCGCAGCCCATCCCTCCACCCCTCTAGGTGGGGAGGATCCGGAGGGAACTCAAGGTGGAGATAAGTAGGAGCCCGGCCTCTGCCACCACCCACAACGGTGTATCCCGAGGGGACTCAGGTGGGAAAGAACAGAACGCTGGCCCTAGATAGCTAGGTGCATGTCAAAGGAGTGATTTCAATGAGCCCCAGACTTTTGTACCTTCCCACACATAGAAAAGTGCTAAATTCCTTAACTTGAGATATCTGATTTTCTTTAATTAACAGTAATCTTTTGATATAAAACTCCCATATATCCTGGATCCTCCCCTACCTCCCCAGAGCAGTCTCTCAAGAGTGATCTGAGAGGTGCCTCCTGGATTTGAGTTCTCAAAAAGTCCACCGAATAAAACATAATTCTCAGCTTTTAGGTTGTGCTTCTTTTTTTTTTTTTTTTTTCCTTTTTTTCCCTCAGTCGACGGGTTGAGGATGCTAAAGCTGCAAGTTCCTGGAGCAGGTTGAGCCTCCAAGAAGGGAGTCCTTAGGTTCCTTGTCCTCTGGGAGAAGGTTCATTGGTTCCTTGTGCAATGGGAAGAGAGCTGGCAGCCACATAAATCTCCCTAAGCATCAGGTTTGAGTTTGAGAAAATGAGATGCTGGTTGCTTTGGAGCAACTAGGTTCAGAACCCAGCCCTGTAAGCCTCCGAGTTTCCTTTTTGTGGGCACTGAGAATAATATTGGTAACCAGCATTGTTGTTCTAAGTGCTTTACTACGTTTTCATCCTAATAATCCTACGATGTAGGAACTACTATTTGTAGATGAAGTGATGGAGGCGCAGAGCTGTAAGTAACTTCGTATTGAATGGAATGAGCATTTGATACAAGCTGATGTTGAACATGGCACAGGTGTCAGGTTGACATGGCTGATCTCAGGTGCCCTTTACACATGTTATTATCGCCTTGATACAGGGAACAAGTCTGTTTGAACTGCTTCAGTGCCAAGGGATTCCTTCCTAGGGAGCAAGTTTCTGTTATTTGTTTGTTTTTACCCTTGCCTGGTGTTGACTTAAGCTATAAATGTTTAATGTAGGAGAGTTCACATTCTTGTTTCTTAATATTGATCACTTTTTAGTTATTTGGTAACTTCAAAGTTTGGTTGAAAAACTTTTGTTTTATGCAGACTGTGAAGAGATGATCCCAAGAAGTTAAATTAGCAAAAAAAAAAAAAGAAAAGAAAAGAAAAGAAAAGCTTCTATGTGTGTTAAGTATTGAGGTGATACTCAGGGAAAGGGAGTTTTCTGAACTTACCACTAAATTTGCTTTAAGCCTAAGTATAATTTTTGTTTTCTCGCTTTGGCTTTGGTATCTTGTTATATAATTCACTTGAAAGAGTTTGGAATGATCTTTTTATTTATATTAGAGAGAGTGGGAGGTATTCTAATGTTAGCCACGGGAAAAAAGCAAGTCATGGGACATTTTAGAAATAGACATTCTGTGCAGAATCATAATGAATGAGAATGTGGGCAACTTAAGAGTTTTTTTTACCTAATACACTAGTTGAAAGAAGGCGGCTAATGATAAAAGGAGGTTTGGATTGTAGTTCAGATTTCATGCTTGCTATGAGGGCCAAACTCATTTTCACTCTATTTTATGCTTGGTGTCTATTTTTAAAACTGGAGTCCAGAATAATTGCTGGAAGCTTTTAAACACCATCCCCCTCCGTAGGACATAATTTTACCTCAGTGTGTGTCAGCAACTCTTGATGGCTGCTCCATCCTGGAGATGAACCGGGGAGGTGTGGGTGGGAGTGTTAGATCTGGCTGACTGAGTTCACATCTCAGGACCTTAGGAAGGTCGCCTCATCTCCATCCACCTCATTTTTCTCCTTTGTGAAAAGATGAAATCGACGTTCTTCCTCCCGTTTTCTCTTCTCTACTTCTTCTCATGTCTTTCCATCACTCTTTCAAAGGCTCTGTAGCTTATAAACACTTTTTTTTCTGATTCTAAAAGTAGTGCATTTTCATGCCAAAAAGTTAAGTAATATTTTCTCATTTGTGGAGAGATGGCAAAAATACCAGTTAAAAAAAAATCATCAGTGAGTATCATCTGCCTCTCAGGGTTGTGAGGATGAAAGGAATCTATGTCAAGAATTTAGGATCGTACCTGGCACCTAGAAAATACACAATACAACTTTCTGTTATTCAGAAACTCATTATTACTACCACTGCTATGACTTGCAAGGAGAATGAAGACTGCCGAGTGCCTTTCAGAATGATACTTGGGTGTTGAAGGCCGTGGCTGTTTACTTACAGCTGCCTTTGAAACAGTGTTTGGTGAGGGCTGGTGAGGACGATGAGGATCTAATTTGCTCTTCTGATGGCCTCAGGTCTTATGTGCACATACCTGCTTTAGGGGCTCTCGATTTTATGTTTTTTGTAAGGGGTATGGGGCAGGTAGAGGAGGCTTCCAAACAGTGTGCCCTAGGTCTCCTGGAGATGTGGTGATGTAAAAATAGTTTTTGGACTCCTGATGGGCTTTGCAGTCAGAGACTCTGGTTTCCTCATCTGTAAAATGGGGATTGTGATCATAGGGCTCATTTGAAGATGGGAAAAGGATGTCTTGTTTGGAAAAAAAAAAAGGATGTCTTAGAAGCAGTTTTGGTGTACTGCCTGGATACAGAGGAAGTGTTTAAGGAATGGCAGGTAACTAGTATTTATAATGAGTACTGAGCAGAAGGATCTCCCTGGTTGCCTGAGACACTCTCTGCTTTAATTTTTGGTGTTTTGATGGCAGCACAGCCTGTAATTTTGCCTTAAGCTGTGGAACTTGCTGCAGTTTGACACTTTGAAGTGGGTCTGGGGCTCTGGGGCTTTGTTCTGGCTCTGGAGTATTGTTTGCTTTTGTTGGTGCACACGTGTGAGCACACACACGTGCAGGTGCATATCACACATGCGCACGGAATCGCCCTGTGCTTTCAAGGCAGTGTTGAGGTAGCAAAGCTGCTGCCTTTGTCTTCCCTGTGTTACAAGTCTCCTGTCCTTGTACATTCAAGGTCGTGCTGCTCACGACTCTCATCCTTGTGCGGTTCTGCTAGAAAGAACGAGAATGAGCTCCAAAAGTAAGGTAACTTATGTAGATCTTACGTTCATCTCTGTAGCGGGAATAAAGCTACTCTCCCTGCCTGTCACATAGGGTGGTTATCAGGATAGAATGAGAAGTTTCTGAAGGTGTGACCAAAGTGTTACACTGATAATTAAACATTAATATATTAAATAGTAGAAAGAAATGGAGCTGGGAGGCCCCCAACTAAGACAGAAGTCCCAGTTTTTCCACTTATTATGTGTGCCTTTGTTATTTGATCTCAAGTTTCCCATTTATAATAGAGGTTCATGTCAGCAGGCCTATGAAGAACTTTAAATTCTATGATGTATATAAAGAATCTAGTAAGGTATATGTTGCTCATAGTAGGTGCTCAATAAATTGTGTTTGTACACACTTGTCAGTAGCTGTTGCTTCTGTTAATTTTGTTTCTGCTGCCTGTTTTACCCTATTTTCTCACTTTTCCCCAGTTTCTCCCTTGCCTTCTTTGGGAAAACCAAACATTGGCTAAAATTCCTGTCAGTGAAGCCCTTAATTTCCAGTTGGTAAGTGGGAGGTTGTATCATCAAAGGTTAACTCTTTGAGTTTCATTCCTAATAGCTCCTTTTAGGGGGTTTTGTGTTTTGTGCTCTGGAATGCTTCATTTCAAGTTACTCTGAATGCCAAAGGGTACCAGGAATTTAGTCTGTAAAATGAGTTTTAATCTTGATGAGAACATTGACTCTCAAACTTGTTCTTGGGTGAGATACTGTTTTTAAAGCATGGTGTTCCTTACTGGGTACCATGAGAAAGTCAGTGATATGAAATCAATATGATTTTACAGCAGAATATGATTATTATATATGTCCTATAAAATCCCAGGCGTATTTGTCTGTGAAAAAGCAAGCTAAGTATCATCCTCTGATTCCTAGTTTTTAATTAATATTTATGATGCATTCTTTCTGTTTGCCATCTGTCCGTACATAATTGGGAGCATGTGGTGAAGGCTTAAGGAAAGTACATGAGATTAAGAAATGAAACTTGAGAAAATGAAGCTATTTTGGGGGTGTCTTTTAAAATGTAGGGTTTTTTTTATTATTCAGGTGTGGTGAAGCCAGCAGATCAAGAGACAGCTGCCTGGAAAAGGTAGTTTGTTAAAGGGATACCTGTGCCATGCAGGGCTACGCTGAGAAGCACCAGGAGCTGGCAGGAGGAGTGTGGGGAAGGCACAGATAGGGGCCTTTTTTGTGGCTTCCTTGAAGAAGGCAAGGCAAGGCAGGGTAAGCAGGTTTAGGATTGGCTGGTTTGAATAGTTTCCGTGGACTCTAGGGCATAGATGTGGTTTGCACTTGTCTGGCTCCTGACTCTGGGATGGTCAGGGCAGAGGACTGTTACTGCCTTGAGTCTGAGAGCCCAACTGAAGGGGTGGTCCAGAATGTAGCCCTGGGTTGCTTGTGTGTAAGAGAGCCTTACTCACAGCGGGAAGTTTGCTATCCCTTGGAACTTACTAGCCCTGTGAGGGGCACTCCCTCCTGGGTTAATAAGGCCCCAGAAGCCAGAGCATCAAGAATACAGAAAATGAGGGGAAATCGCTGTATTATATTTTGTTCCTGCAAGTTGGGAAAAAACTGTGATTTAATTTCAGTGACAGACCCTTTGGTCCAGCATGTGGCACAGGAGTGGGAGAAGGAACAGGGTGTCAGAAAGAACTCTGGGGTTGGAGCAGAAGAGGCCACAGTTTGGGATCTGGTCCCCATGTGGCCCAGCTGTGTTCTTACAGAGTAAATTTCTATTCAGGGACCACTGTATCACAGATTCTCATTGTCTTGTATACACTGAACTGCTGGTGTTGGTGGGAGGTAATGGCTGGAGACAGTGGGTCAGCAACACTTTTCCCTGCCACTGAGAAATCACCTCGAAGCTGTGGTCCCTCTGTGGTTGCTTGGTGGGGTGGTTCTTCTTCAGGGAGGACAGTAGGATGTTCCCCACGTCAAAGCAGAGTCATAGGGGGGCTTATATCAGAGCATGAAGTTGGATTATTTTTATTAAAGCTATCCTTGAAACTGATTTTACAGTATTTCTTCTCTTCTGGTACTCTTTGATTTTTGCCAAGATTGTCTTGTTCTTTAATGTACCCCCAAGAAAATTAATTTTATAAATAAAATAGACAGCAAGTCATAGCATATGTGGAAGGTAGTAAATTCAATGGACTTTTTACTTTTTTCCGAGTCAGAAGACTTCTGCTCTTTGATTCTTCACCTTTTAATATTTGCATAATTTTCCTTTAATGAAAAAAAACTTGCTATGAAATTCATGCTAATGTTGAAAACCTGGAAAACCCAGGATAAGGTAAAGAAAACAAAGATCATTTAACATCACAGCTCTGGTTAATATTTTAGTGTGTTTACTCTGTCTTTTCCCAGTGATGTGTCCATGACCATTTCTCCGTATTAAATTATTTAAGGACATCTTTTTCAGGACTGCTTATTTGTCTGTCATAAGTCCCTCATCTTGTTGTATTGAAGCAATGTTGATCCCATTGGAAACTTGTGTCGCCTGTTTGCCATCCGTGGAGAGTCCTCCTGAGTGGAGAGCTAGGGGACTTGCTGTCAGGGTGTGGTGCGGCTGCCTTAAACACACATCTGTGCCTGCCCTTGGGCATGTTCCAGATCTGCACATTGGGAGGCCCTGCCACTGCAGAAGGAAAGCTCTCACCTTTGTTCCCTGAGCTTGAGTAGGACTTTGAAGGAGCCACAGACCACCTGGGGAGCTTATTAAAAATGCAGGTTCCAAATCTGAGCCACTAAGTGTGAGGTGGGACCAGACAGGCTCCCCACGATGCCCCTGCTGCTGGCCTCATGGCCACACTCAGCACCACCGAGCAAAGGCACTTTAGAATTTTCTGGGCACTACTGCACCCTCCTTTTGCTGGGAAGCAGTCTGCTCTGGGCTGGTCTTTTTGGTCTGCATTTCCTGTGTCCGTCCCCTTGTCCAAGCTGCTCAAGACTCCAGCTCCTGTCCATGGTCCTGTGCTCACAGCCGCATCCCCACCAGACCTGCTGTCCTCACTCCAGCACTCTCTGCAGTTTCCCAGGCCCCCGCCCCCCACTGCCACCAAGTTAGGGTCCAGGAAAGTTTTTCAGTTACTTCCAACTTTATTGCCGCCCCCTCCCCCACCCAGCTTCCTGTCCAGGGATTCAGGCCTCATGCTGTCTGATTCTTCTCTCTCCTGGAGGGTGGGGGCTCCCACTTCAGAGGCTTCTCTGTCAGCCCTGGCCCAGCTCCCAGCCTGGCACCTCCCTGCCTTGGGACTTCCTAATCCCCAGGCTGTGGATTTCCCTGGGGGAAGGCAGGAAGGGCGAGACAGATCCAGAGTCTTCCCAGAAGCCATCTCCTCAATCCAACATCCAAACGACTCTATCTAGCTAGCTTGAGAAATGCTAGGTTTGATGGGACAAAGAGCAATAATTAAGGTCCATTTCCTGAACTGCCTACCCCTTGGGCCTGTTGGCTTTGCAGCCCAATAGCAGTCCACTTGGTATGTACATCAGCCTAGCTTTGTGGTCCGTGGTGTTTGGTTTTGATGCCGGGGTGCTGGATAGAAGTGCTCCATCTTGGTAGTTTTACATGGCAGAGGCAACACCACTCCCAAAACGCGTGAATGACGTCTTTCATTAAAGAGTGACCCCGGGGAAACCTCCCTCAGAGTCCCCTCTGCCTCACTTACTCAAAAAGCCAGTGCTCTGTGAATTCAAATGAATTAAAAACATGAAGGTGAAGGTCGAGGCAAGGGACCCCCTGTATAAGAATATTTTCATTTCTTTTGATAAACGTTGATGGAAAAAATATGATTCATGGACTCCATCATGTGGCCCTGGTTCCTCTGGCAAATGTACTTTAATAACAGTGACAGGGAGCTTCCCAGGTCGGGGGCGAGTTGCCCGTGTGTGAGAGTTCACTGCCAACTGGTGCCATCGAGGCAGCCTGTCCCTGAATACAAGCGTTCTCACAAGTGCCACCAAGGGTTTGGGGCCAGCTGGCCTTGTCATAAGCCTCCAATTCAGAAGAGGGTCGAGGCTGCTGATAAAAACCAGACCTCTTGGCAGCACTTCAACTGAAAAAGGCAGTTAACTGCAGGTATTTGCCTGCAGGAAAAACACACACCTAATCATTCCTCATCTTCGAGCTAGAGGTGGGAGGAGGAGATAAACTTTTGGGGATGAAAGGAGAGAAGAACCGGGAAGAAGGCTTCCTGAGGCTTTGAGGGACTGAGGGATGGTGAAATTAACTGTGAGAAAGTGTTTTCTCAGCTGTAGGAAAAACACAGCTGTGAACTTCAGCTCTGAGAAAAGGCTGTTAAACCCAGCCCTTTCATGTGGCCCCAGGCTTTCGTCTAGAGAGCTGGGTGAGAGCGACCCTGTAGAAGGGCCCCTGTGAGAATCAAGACATTGCTGTTTCCAGTTTTTCTACTCAATTATGTGAAAATAGATTTGAAGTGTCACCTTTTACCAGGAGTTTTGTGAATCATCAAGAGTTAGGATTATATGAAGTCCTGACCGCTAGAAAATCTAGGGTGGGTGGAGGTGGTGTGTGGAGGTTTGTCTTTGCACAGAGCCAGTGCAGCTAGATGCGCCTTCAGAGAGAGGCATCTTGTCACCTGCCATGGGTCCGAGGTGTCTTGAGTAGTGGCCCCTTTTTGTGGTGGGGAGGAAGAGTGGCCAACAGTTGACCCTGCATGTGGGTTGTGTGTGAGATGCAGGGAGGGACTTTTCCAGCTGTGTGCTTCCCAGAAGTGGGCAGGAAGGTACATCAGGGGCTTAGGCACTTAGCAGCCATAGCCTGTAGCTTCAAGAGCATTCAGTTTTGTGGCCACCCCAGGGTTAACTCATACTGTGCCATAAAGTGCCATCACTTAAACTTTGTTGTGATGGAAACCTTTCAAATTGTACTGGACACTTAAACACTTACTGCCTTCTTGCTAGGGTCAATAACATCATTTAAACCATTTAAACTATTTATGGTCTTTTAGTGATTTCTCATGTCTGAGATGATTGCACTATAGATAAAAAAGCGAGGGCTCAAAGGCTAATAGCTCATCCTGCCTCCAGTCCGCTGAGTTGTCTCAGCTGGTGTGTGTTTTGCTGGTCCACTGATGTCTATCACTAGATTTGTCCTTGAGTCAAATCGCCTAATCTTTCTGGGCCTCAGATTTCATATCAGGAAAATGAGAGGACTGGACTGGATCAGAGACTTGCAGCCTAGGTGCTGCAACATGTCGCAGTCTGAGTAGAATTTTGGGGGTGCTGAGTTTGGTGTAAATCCACTAGAATGTAAGCTCCATGAGGGTGGGGGCTATACTACTAGCTCCTAGAACAGTGCCCAGTCAGTAGTAAGCATTTGATAACTATGTGTTTATGAATATGTAAGAACATTTGTAGTGTCACAGTGCACCCATGTTTTTTATACATTGGAGTTGCACATAGGATCTGACTTGGTGAGGAAAGGAGTATACCGTCAACCCCTTGAAACTGCTGTCCCGCCTGAGCTCTGAGGGCATGCCCGCTGGAACCGTCTGTGAAGCGAGCTCATTTCTGTTCTCTATCCCAGAGTATGCTTGGATTTAGCTGGCTCTGTGGCCCCCATCACCAGCAGTCTGTGGCTTGGCAGGGTCTGGGGACTGGGCTGGCGTAAAGCACCTCTTAGAAAGGGCTTAGCAGATTTCTTCATTGCGGTATAATCTCCATGACACAATCAGGCAAATTTGGGGTTTTGTGTTCCATTAACTGCTTGTTGATAAGCTATTATGAAGTAGAACAAGCAGGATTTTCCCCCTCTTTCTTTGATGAGAAGACTTAAAAATGGTTTAAACCCAAAAAGCACTCTTCTTCCCATCATCCTACACTTTTCCATTTTGAATTTCAAAGTTTCATTTTCTTACACTTTTCTCCCCCTAGAACTTACTTTTAACTCATCTTTCTCAGCTCTGTTCTGCTGCAGGAGTTTGTGGCTTCAGTGGGTACGAATGACCATTCTGATTGCCGTGCTTGTTCCTTAGGGGAAATAAAGAGGGCCCGTGGGAGGTGCTTCGGCGCACATGGAGCAGCTTCTTCCCTAGTTGCCAGGATGCTCTCCTGGGTTCAGATCTCAGGAGTTTCATTTCTAAAAGTGTTTTCTTTCAACAGATGAGCAGGAAATGACAATATTGTTTTTAATCGTCAGTCCCCCTGCCTTCCGTATCGACCTGATGGGCTAAGGATAGTGGGCATCTCTGGGAGGAGGGACATGACTGTGATGATATAGATGGTGAGAACAGGTGGCTTTGGGGTGGGGGTGGGGTGCTCTGTGCCAGGCTCTGTGCTAAGAACTTCTCCTGAACTGTCTCATTTAACCCTCTCGACAACCTTGTGAAGTAGATATTTTTATTCCCATTTTACAGTGAGGTAACTGAGACCTGAGAAGTAAGAACTGGTCCGAGTCCTCATGACCAGGCTGCATTCGAGCTTGGGTGTGATCCCAGACAGCCAGGCTCTGGCACTCTTGCTCTTAATCCCGAAATCAGGGATTCTCAACGGGAGGGGGAGGGCAGTTGTCTGAGACATTTCTGATTGTCTCCACTTGTGAGGGAGAAGGAGGGGTGCTGCTGCCATGTAATGGGTAGAGGCCAGAGATGCTGCTAAACACCCACAGTGCACAGGACAGCCCCCCAGCCGAGAGTGATGCAGCCCCCAGTGGGACTGAGTTTGACAGTTTGCTGTAAATGATGTCTCCCCAGGAGTGTTTGTTTGCTGTTGAACTGCTGGAAAGTGGAGTCAGCTTACCTTTTAACCTTAAACCTTATAGGTTCTTTCCACCAACCTAGTAAAATATATTAAGTGGTCTTTTTTAGAACATATGTAAGCAGAGGGTGGTGTGATGGAATGATTTAAAGAATCCAACTGCTGTCTGAGAACAGAGAACTTGATCTACATCCTTTTGGTGCCGAAAGTAACCCTAACCCTGTGAGAAAGAGACTTCCAACAAGGGAGCAGTTTTGTCCAGGATCCAGCGTGACCCCACAGCCAGTGCTTCCCCGGTGTTCACAGCCCGTCCTTGCCCGTTTCAGATTCGCCCCTAGTGACAGTGGGTACTGAGTGCCAGCTAAGGAGGGACTCGGACCCTTGACAGTGCTTTTCATGGAAGTGCTCTTGAAACCAGCATGTGCTCGTATGTTGAAACTTGCGTGAGAAACCACCCACCCCCAACTCCTTTCTGACAGACCTCCGAAGTAGTGTAGTAGGAGTCTTCTAGTTTTATGCCTCAATTCCAGTGATTGGCAGAAAACAGCCAGAGTGAACACATAGCTGAAGTAGAACTCATTTACTCACTGGCTGATAGATTTTTCAGATATTTTGAGTGTGTACCTCATAGGTAGTCATTTTGTTTTCTTCCAAAATAGAAACTTGTAATGTTTATCTAATTATAAGATGTGTGCTTGTTGCAAAGTGTTCGGAAAATACAGAAAAGCCTAGTCACTCACAATCTTACAACTTTCTTAACTGCTGTTGGCATACTGGTACGTACTTCAAGATTGTTTGTTGTTATTGCAGATCTGTGTCTTGTTACAATTTTACCCCAAATATTATCACACCCTATACCATTGTTTTGTTAACTATTTTCAGTTAATGCAGTGTGGGCATCTTTCCATGGTGGTAGCTTTTTCTGTATAATCTGTATAATCTTCTCAGTGGGTGCATTGGGTTCAACAATACGAATGTGCCAGGTGGAGATGGTATAGCTCAGTGGCAGAGCGCATGCTCAGCATGCATGAGGTCCTGGGTCCAATCCTCAGAACCTTCTCTAAACATAAATAAATAAACCTAATTGCCTCCCTCTAAAAATAAATAAAAATAAATTGTATAAATTTTTTAAAAAAAATTTAAAAATGAATGTACTGTAATTTCAGTGATCAGTACTCTTTCTGATGCAGAAAGGAACATCTAGGTTTCCTTTCTTCTAAACAACACATAGGTGGTCATGCTTGTGTATATGTCTTTGTATTCATGCTTAGTAAGGGTAGAAACAAGGGCCCTTGTTTATTGTTGCCTTCCAGGAGCTAACACTGCACAAGCAGGAATGTAGTATAAGAACTATTGAGTGAATGAATGGCCTGGTTATTTTCATAGGACTAGGAATAGGGCTTTTAAAGTGGGGTAGGACTTGTAGGTGAGATGGGGAGCTTGGTGATGGGAGGGGGTGAGCTGCTCAGGGCCGAGTTTTACTAGAGGTCATCCAGGTCCACTGAGGCCAGAGGTTGCCTGGGAGAGAGGAGGGAGCTCACCAAGGGAGATGCCCTCTTCAGATATTTGTTGAATGCTTTCTGTACCCCTGAGGGCAGGAGAGAAGAGCTGCTTCTTTGCTTGCCTCCTCCTTCCCACAGTTTCCCAGCTGTCGGAAACCAAGGTTTCAGGCCGGTGTTGCCTTTCTGTCTGGGACACCCTCTTTATATGCAGCAGTAGGCAGAGCAAAGTAGCAGAGAGCCTACCAGATGCAAATCCTGGCTCTACCCGCTCGCTAGCCAGCTCTGTAAGGGCTGGGGTGATATAGTAGCTCATGATAATAGTTGTTGGTTTGCTCTGTATTCTTCTGTGTGGGAGAAATCCACTGTCAGCCCCAAACAAACCAGCTTACTAACACATGGTAATATGTGCTGAGTTTCCTAAAACACATTCATTTTGTGACTTAGCGACTACCTGCCAGCTCTTCTTTTTTGTGCAGTAAGATACTCCTTCACTGAGCAGAGGAATTGCGTGTTCTCGTCCTCCTAGCTTTCAAGTCACGTCATTTCCTTGCAAGCTGCTGGGAAAGGGCAGCACCTGGCACCGTGGTGGCAAGAATTGTTATTTACGACTCCCTCCATCTTCTGGTTGTGGTGGACAAAAGGTCTGAGCTCAGTGGGCAGCTATTTTCTGAGAATAGAGTGGGGAGAATGAGCTGCAAAATGTTGATTGAGTTTTTCTCTTGTGAGTTCAGAGAAATCCCTTAAAGCTCCAAACACTGCTATCAAAGTAGAATCAGTTGTTCATTCCCTCTCTGCTGACCACCGGTGAGTCACAGCTAATCCTAAAACCTCAAAAGAAAGGGAAGAAAAGCGGGCTATGACATCACCTGAGTAGTATCATGTGCTACCCCAAAAGGTGGAAATCTAAATATCGTTCGAGGATAGAGAGCACTATTTACTTTAATAAAATATTTTGAACCCAGTTTTATCTTTCCTGTTTTTTTTTTTTCTGTTTTCCTTGGTATTATAACCCCCCGCATGAACAGAAACATCTGGGTTCTGCTTCTAACAGCTTCAACAACTTCATTTTTTTAGGAACTTCCCTGCTGCTGCCCCACCTCCTCACCATTTATGAAGGGACAGTATTATAATTATTATAGTTAACAGAAATCTCTTAAGTCTTTCCTCTGTTCTGCTAGAGCTTCTGGGTTTCCAAGTCTGGAAAAGGGACTGAATGTAGGGTGGTGTCAGATTTGAAGCTTTCTTTCCTGTTGCATTTTGGACTTAGTTTAGATGCACTAAGCCAACGGGGCTGTCCAGAACTCTCAAGGAATAAGTCTGAATGAATGAATGAGTGTTTTCCACATCACTGGGGGATTTATATGCCCCAGAGCTAAAGCACTGAAACTGAAGAATGTGACCCACGTTTGGGGTGATTCTTGTGACAAAGTGTCCTTACACACTTGCTTGCCTTCCTAAGTGGAAGGAAGGGAACACGAGTTACGGTGATGAACATGAGTCACCGCCCCACCGCAGCTGTACCTCGGACAGCATAGACGGGAAAGCATCGAGCCATGCTCATAGAACCCGTCGGCTGCCTGAAGAGCTTTTGACTGCTCCACTTTTTAGTTCTTCTCTATTTTTGATTGATATTTCTCTCTTCCCTCTTGCTTTGGGTTTAACACAACGTGCTTGCTGTTGTGGGCACAATGGGGTGGCCAGTCGGTGAGCCAGTGACACACGGGTTGGTAAAAGAATTTACCAGAGATTAAGTGTAAGAATAGAAAAGAGTTTATTAGGGTACACCGTCATAGAAAATAGCAGGCCACACAGAAAGAGATGTCTGTGTGAGTCCCGAGGTGAAGAACAGGGGAAAGTTTAATAGTTCCGCTGCCTTAAGCACTAGCGGGCCACACAGGTGAGGGGTGCCTGCATGAGCACCGAGGCCTGGTTGCTGAGGTCTTTTCTAAGGGAGGGTCACGAGGTGCCTGATTGGCTTGTGCACAAGTCTCTGGTTGCAGGTGAGGTAAGAGATGTAGGGTCCATGAAGGGCGGTGGGGGTTTGTGACAGATAAGGTGGGCTGAAACAAGCCAGCCTGAGCATTACCTAGGGCTGTGAGTTAGGGGAAACACACCCAGTAAAGAATGTGCTTTATCTGTTGAGGGATCACAGGCAGACGTCTGAGAGCCCAGAAATGGGGGTCGTTGGACATTGAAGGACATCAGTTGGCCCAGCACTTGTCTCTTGCAGGTCATTTTTCAACACTAAGAGTTTATGGATGGTAGGGACCAGGTCACGGCTTGTAGGGATGACCAGACCGTAGCATGGATGCCACCACGCCTCTGGTCCTTGCGTTTTCACTGCTGAAACATTCAGCCTTGGAGCCACCCTCCACACGGTGTTCTAGACCGCCACTGCCGATGAGCTGAATGGGAGATGAAACCTGTTTACCTCCCATCCACAGCCTGCCTAGGCCCCTTCAACGTACAAGTGAGGAAGACGAAGACCCGGAGGCACAGAGTTAGATCCTGGCCCCCTGCTTCTCTGACGTGTGCTGTTACACCAGTTGTCCTTCCTGTGCGCTTAAGCGAGCCTGTTGGAACTGTGAAAATAGGACTTGAGGGAGGGAGAGAGGAACTGTATAAGATCTGTGTTGTATGTGTTTTTATGCCAATTCTATGACATCTCTTTTGCTTTCTTCCTGATTCTTTGCTATTTCCAATTGGTGCTGTTGTCAGCTGTGAATTGTAGGTAATAAAGGAATTGTGCTTTTTAATTTAACAAAAAAAGAATCTGTAAGTTACTGCCGGCCCTAGCTCTGCTTCTGTGGTCACTTTCTCAAGTGCCTGGAATCAGTCCTTAGAAGAACTGTCCTTAGAAGAGCTGGCCCAGGCCAAGGCCAGCAAGGGAGGACGGGGAGGGAGACTGGTATTTATTTATTGTGTTGTGTGGGGGGTATGTGTGAACAGCTAAGATTGGAGAAGAAAACTAACACTGAGGGGAGGCCCAACTCCAGGTAGCCGCAAGTAGCCGGCTGATCCTTTCTTTAATCTGGACTCTGCCCTGGGAAGCACAAAGCACCTTCTGTTTAGCAAAGCCTTTGCTATTCATGCTGCTGCTATTTCCAAGGAAGTTGGAGAGGGTGTGGACGGCTCTTTGAAATTTTTCCTTTTCAGTATGTTTGGGGGAGGGGAGGGTTCTTCAGAAAGAAAAAAATCACAAAAGTCAGTGCCACAGTTGCAAATACTTTTTACATCCATATCTTCAAACCTCCCTTAAACTTTCTTTTTTTTAGTCATGAGAGTAATACACACACATGGTGAGAACCTAGGCAGGAGAGCAGAGCAGCAAGATGTAGCTGTCTTGTTCTCCTCCCCACTCTACAGGTAATTTTTGCATCTACAGGCCCCCCCACCCACCCAGACATGGCAACTGAAATGAAAGCACACGACACAAGAGTTGTGAGTTAAGTTTTAGTTGGGGAAACTGAGGACAATAGCCCAGGCGACAGCATCTCAGGTAGCTCTGAGGAACTACTCTGAAGAGGTAGGCAGAAGGTCAGTATTACCGATGATTTTCGTGAAAGGGAGATACGTACAGTCAGGCACGCGTATTGGCAGAGGCTGCTGCTAGTCATGAGGAGCAGATGTCACCATTAATGATCTCGTGTCTAGATATGAGGAGCTGCAAGGTTCTGGGCTCGTAAAATCTCCTAAAATTAACTATCTAAAGGCCTGTTCTGCCAGTTTTCCCACAGCCCAGAGCACCTTGTTTCTGATGGCCACCCTGAACACCTTTCAGGGTGTGTTGAAGGTCAGCGGCTGCAGCGGCTCATGGTTCAATCCATGTACAGGCAGATGGCAAGGGCCAGTTTTTAATTAGTGCACAGATATGCATGCATATAAAACATCAGGGCTTACTGACTGTGTCAGTTTGCTGAGCTCTCGTAACAGAGTACCACAGACCGAGTGGTTTAGACCACAGAAATTTAATTGTCATAGATCAGGGCGGCTAGAAATCTGAGATCAAGCAGTTGGAAGGGTTGGTCTCTTTTGAAGCTTCTCTCCTGAGCTTGTAGCTGGCTGTCTTCTCCCTGTGTCTTCATGTGGTCTTCTTTCTGTGTGTGTCTGTGTCCTGGCTCTTCTTACAAGGGCACCAGTCATGTTGGATTAGGGCCCACCTCAATGACCTTATTTAACCTTAACTACCCCTTTGATGGCCTCCTGTTCAAATTTAATCACATTCTGAGGTACAGGGGGGTTAGGACTTCAACATATGAATGACAGGGTGGGGCGGGTAGGGATGGAATTTAGCCCCTAAGGCTGACTTCTTTCAAACTATATCCTATTGTATAGATAATCCATAATTCATTTATCCAGCCCCTTTGTAGCTGGATAATAAGATTGTTTTTATGCTTTTAACAACCTTATACCTAAATCTCTATGCCCTTGTGCAAGCGTATCTGCAGGAGGAACTTCTAGAATTGCAAACATCACCCTCCAAAGAGATTGTCTTGGGTTTCTCTTGAATGTGTGATAATTTCTTATGGAAAAACAGCGTGTGCAGTATCTACCAGTTAAAGTCCCTAATAACGAGCTCTCTGTGATACCATGCTGGTGGCAGAAAGTCAGAGCGCAGCACATGACTTGTGCTCTTGGCCCTGTGGAGTGGGCTGGCCAGCCCTTTGGCTTGAGGAGTGTTGCTCTTATGACTTTCCCGTATATCATTTACACAGCATCCATTTATTCATTTCAGCCATTGATGGGCACTGTTTTGTTCATGTTATTGTTTATTTTTCGGTAGACTTTATTTTTAAGAGATGTTTTAATCGCTTCGTGGCCTTTTGGCTAGGATCAAGTGAAGAGATACTTTCAATTTGCAGCAAAACTGAGAGGAAGGTACAGGGATTTCCCTTAGACTCTCTGCCCGCACACATGCACAGCTTCCCCTGTTATCCACACCCCCCGCCAAACTGGTACATTCAACTTCACCAAATTTCACCTCAATTCATAAATACAATTCAAATGTTAAAATTGTATTGGTAACAGTGGTCATAGTGTGAATGAAAAATATTGCTTGTCATACCAGTAAACAAAGGATGTTGCAGCCACTGTAGCCGCCCCCCCACCTCCCACAGTGGTGCACCCTGAGGGGCTAAGGATGAGAAAGAACAGGACTCTGGCTGAGGATAGCTAAGGTGTGTATCAAAGGAATGATTTCAGTGAGCCCAGATTCTTGCATCTTCCCATACGTAGAAAAGCACTAAATTCCTTAACTTGAGATACCTGGTTTTCTTTAACACTCATCTTTTGATGTTTGGACTACCTGGTCTTTGTTGCAAAACCCCTATATATCCTGGGTTCCTCCCTTACCTCTTTGGAGCAGTCCCGGGCTTGAAGTACTCAGAATGTCCGCCAAGTAAAACGTAATTCTCAACTTTTAGGTTGTACTTTTTTTTCAGTTGACAATTACAACCAATGAACCTGCATTGACATATCATTATCATCCCAAGTCCATAGTTTACTCTTGGTGTTGTATATTCTACATTTGCTTTTTTATACCTTGACTTGTTCAGTAAAAGGTTTAGGGTTGTCTGGAGCCAGAGGTAACAGGACACAGGCACTTCTCTCCAAGCTTGGGACAGCCCCAGACGTTAGGCTGGCCAGGAGTTGATTTTTCCAGTTTTGAAGGAAGATTAGGGGAGTAACATGCTCAGAGTAATAAAGCTGTAAGTGGCAGGGAATCGAATGTAAACCCATTTTATTCTAAATTATGCTCCTCCAGAAAGAAGTGGTAGGTCAGCAGGCCTGAGATGTTCCTCGCTGCGAACATAACATTTCTTTTATGGATGCTGCTTTGAATTTCCACTTCTCATATCAATGTTTAGCTTAAGAAACACACTTGTACCCTTGGTTACTGGCATCATTTGCTTTGATAAATAACTCTTAGGCTAGTAGAGAACTGCTGTTTGATGCTAACATTAGGCATGTGTGTATATATGTGCACACGTCTGTATATACATAAACACACACATATGAATACCGTAGTACTATGTAGAATGAAAGTGAAAAATAAGGAGAGTTTAAAAAATTAGATCCACACAGTGATACATGACTTTAATGACAGAATAGGATAAAATCAGTTTGATTTTTCTCTTCACATTTTCCATAATCACATTACTGTGTCACTGTTTGTCTTTTAATGACTGATGAGGCTCACATTATGTATATATCTGTTCATTGTTCCCCTCTGCAGAAATAGTAAGTGTAAAGGTTGCTTCTGCTGTGGGTAAATCCTATCATGGGATGATATCATCAACTGCTTCTGAATTTTTCTTTTTCCAAGTCAGATAAATGTTTTGTTTATCACACTTGAATTTGAAATACAGTAAAACTCTTTATCTATGATCCTAGAGCTTAACGAGTTAGCAACTAGTGAATGAGGCAGTTGGAAAGAATTTGGGAGGCAGAGGAGGAGGGAGGCAGGGCTGGGGAGAAGCCAGCTAAGCCAGTGGGTGGGGAGAAGGGGGAGCAGGGGAGGGAGAGAGAAGAAGATTTGGGGGCATAGGAGTGAAAGGGATCAGCAGAATCAGGGACAGAGAATATGAATGTGTGCACGAAACGGAAGGTGCCTGTGACAGTACCACACAGGCAGCAGTGTCAGGATCCCACTCGTGTGATCTGTTAGCTCAGCCCAATAGAATAGCTTATCTTACAGAGCAGTGGCCAAGCCTTAAGAGGTAAGAAAAGTCATGAGGAAAATGGCTTAGAAGACTGAACTTAAGATGGAGAGATTACATCAGCAGAATTTTTAGGTTATGAGATGGCACACAATGACAAAGGGCTCGAACAACGGTAGCTTCATGAAGTAAATGAAATAACTTGGGAAATGTGTAGGTTTCCAAGATCCATCGTAACGTCATTATGATCACAGCCTGTGGCCTTACACCTCTGATCTCTTCTCTTCGTAAGTGATGTTTATAGTCTAGCCTCCTAATTGATGTTTGTTTTGAAGCCGTGCAAAGCTCTGGGCTTCCTGCTAAGTCATTACTGAGAGACTAAATTGTTAGGTTTTAGGTTTTATATATATATTGTGTTAATACATGTAGGCTTGGTTGTCTTTGTAGTTTATGGTAATCTCTTGTAGAATTCCTTGTTTGCTAAACAACAGCAACAACAACAAAAAAAATCCCTCCCTAACCCCAGGTGTGTCTGATTAGGTTGTGCAAGAGACCACTGCGTATGCCAAGTACTGTTGCCACCATCACTGTAATAAACAAGGGGTTCTGAGTCTTCAAAAATAATTTGCTCCTGGTTCACAGCAAGTAGGTGGGCAGAGCCAGGCCCTAAACCCAGGCAGGCTGAACACACTGAGCTTTTAACAGCACTGTGTTCTGTTGCCCTGTGCTTTATTAAAGATCCAGTTTCTTTTTAGGGCTGTGAAAACACCTGATACTCTGTTGATGAGTATATGGCACCATACATTTACTTAAACCCATTGAATATGCTACATCAAGACCAAACCCTTAGGTGAACCGTGGACTTGGGGTGATTATGATGTGCCAGTACAGGTTCATCCTTGGGAAAAAATGTACCATTCTGATGACTGATATTGATAATGGGGAGGCTATACGTGTGTGGGAGTCGGGGGCATAAGGGGAATCTCCATGCCTTCCTCTCATTTTTGTTGTAAAACCTAAAACAGTTCTAAAAACAAAAAACAAACTTTTTTTTTTAACTGAAGTACAGTCAGTTACAATGTGTCAATTTCTGATGTTCAGCACAGAGTCCCAGTCATGCATATACATACATATATTCATAAAAAAGCCCAACTCTTAAAGAAGAAAAAATAGGTTAACACCAGACCCAAACCTGAAAACTCAATTCCTATTTTATTTAATATTCCCAAATTATGTCCAGTTGTGTTGACTGGTAAAGCCCAGTCATGCTCCACTCCTGAGCCCAAAGCCTACCCTGAGGGGCTTGAAGCCCAGTTTTAAGGATGCTCTGAAGAGGCACTTACGTTTTTTGTGCTTCAAGTTACTGCCCCTCCTCTCCCCAACTTCCCATTACTTCCTGCAAAGGAGGATGGATGCAAGGGCACCTAACCTTTCCCTCCCGACATGTCCCCAGGTGTTCATGCAGTTCATTCTTTGGCTCATGAGTTTTGCAGGTCCATTTCTTAGGCCCAGCTTCTTGGTGTTCACATCTTTCTCGCTTCACTTAGTCCTTTTGCTAGTTCTTGGCTTCTTCTCTTGCTCTTGGCTGGCTTCTTTGAGAGTGACTGCAGTGCTTCGGGTGAAGGTTGCCTTTTCTGTGTAATGGTTGGACGTCTCCCAGGCCCTCACGTTTGTTGAAGACGATGTTAGACCTTCTGGTGAAGGCCCTGTTCACACACTCAACTGTTCGCTCACCCTCTGTGGGCCAGGTGCCTCAGAAGGGTGGTCTCCCCACCCACAGCTGTCTGGGGCAATAGGTTTGTAAAGTCGTGGCTCTGAGACTTTTTTGTGTTCTTTTCCTAGTTGGCCTGCTGCTGTGGAAGTGCTGGCTGCTCCTTCTGCTGCGGCTGCTGCCCCAAGATTCGCCAGTCCCGGAGCACCCGCTTCATGTACGCGCTCTACTTCATCCTGGTCGTTGTCCTCTGCTACGTCATGATGTCCAACACTGTGGCCAACGAGATGAGAGAGCACGTGAGTCAGCCGCCTCAGCTCTCCCCATTTCTGACAGCTGAGGAGGGTGCGTGGGAAACACTCAGTTTAGAGGGTGGGGCCCGCCCACCCCAGTGTGGTTTGGGGTTGTAGCTGCTCTCCCGCACCTTCCTGAAGCCTCCAGTGCTTCCCTGCCAAGCGGGCAAGCCCTCGCCATCTCGGTCTTTGATAGTAGGACTGATGCCGTCTGATGCTTTTGGTGGAGAGGATTGTGCGTGTTGGCTTAGCCTTGTTGACAGCTGTTCCTGATGAGATGTGTGGTCCTTTCTTACAGACTTCAGTACTTTTCCCTTGTCCTAAGGATGGCTGCCAGTATCTCAAGCAGTAGCTGTCACGTACTTAATGTGGCCTGTATGGGAAGTGTGGTAAAGCCTGGATAGTCCCACCGATAACGAGGAGTGGGCTCTCGGGCGACTTGTACTTTTCAGGACACGTCACTTGTAGGCTGGGTGTCTCCAGGGATGGGGGTGGATTTTCATCCATTTCTGGGGCAAAGTTAGGCCAGGTATATGTGATGCTAAGAGACACATATGGGACCTTTTTCTGGAATTTCCCCACAGTAGGCCTGATTACGGGAGGATGTGTTGGGGGTTCTAAGGGAGCCAAATACATAACACCATCCTTCCCCTCCCAGGTTCTGAACAAAAGGGCAGAAAAGACTCCAGTGTCAGCTGGTAGATGCCAGATGTCCCCCATAAAGCTCATGTAAGACAGTGTGACTCATACCTGTAAGGAGGTGGGCTTCCTGCTGGTGAGCCCCAACATGAGTCAAACTTAACCCACCTTGGGAGCCCACCTGGGCCAGGGGACAGCTGCCTCTGAGGGGGCGCAGTTTACAGGGAAGAGCTGCAGGCGTGTTCTCTGGGGGCCGCGCCTGCTTGGAGGGAGCGGGGGAGAAGAAAGGCTCACCAGCCAAGCCCCACTTACCCTGCAGACCTCCTGCTCGGCGCTGAATCTTCCCGGGGTCCAGCAGAGTGAGGACGGGAGAGGCTGGGCCAGTGCCCGTCTGGAACCATGGAGGTGGCATCACAGGGAGCAGCTCCCGAGGAAGCGTTTATTCTCCCCAACCTTATGCCAAAACTGCAGATAATTTTAATTACATTCAAGGGCTTCAGAACAACCCTTTTCTTAGAAGCATTTGTTATATTCTTATCCATTAGTTAAAGTAGGTCCTTCGACGCTTTCTGCTGGATAATGCTTTTATAACTGCGGTTGCATCGTCTGGAATGTGCTGGAACTACTGTCAAAACTTGTGAAAATTAGATTCTCCTCTGATTACTTTAAATAGTGGGTCTCTGCTCAGTAAGGCCCTGCAGTGGGAACTTTGGGGCTTTCAAACTTGTGAGGAAAGGAGCTTATAACCTCAGGAGTCAGTTGTAAAATCTTCCAAGCCATAAAACCAGGTGGAAATTCAGTGCCACGTGAGAGGACACATGAAGTGCTGTGGAAATAGAGTCAGGGAGAGCAAGAGCGGAGGCTGCCTCATTCATCTGCATCAGGCTCTAGTCCCTCTCTGTGGCGTTTCCCACCCATTCTCTTCCTCTTGCAGTGGTTTAATCTTGAGTGTTTGTGACATACAAGTGCCGTACAGTCTTGTATGTTTGTCACAAGAAGTTTGAGAGGAGAGATACTGAAAGGGTAGATTTTAACTCTTATTCTGAAGGTCTGCTTAATCTCCCATTTACTATCTTAGCTTTTCAGGCAACTTTATGTTCTCTTTTTAAATTCAGGAGGCATTGGCATAAGGACCCAGTGTGTCCTTGTGATAGGAACTGCCAGTGTGTCCAGGTGTCTGTGGTGCTCTTGAGAAGCTGTCAGTCTCCGTAGAATTAAGCCTTGGATCCCAGAAACACAGTCTAAACTACAAATAGATAGTATCTTTCAGAGGTGAATATATTAGAAACATTACTGGAGTAAAGATAATTTGGGAATTGCAGGACATATTTTAGGATATGACTTTTAGGAAAAGTAATAATTTTTGTAACTATTAGTAATAATAATAATTTTAACATTTGAGTACCATCCAAGTAACCTGCCTCATGAAATAGTCCCTAACAACTCCAGCCAGTGTCTATGATTTCTGATTGTTCATAGAATATTTAAGAAACAAGATATGTTTAAAAATACAAAGAAAGAAAAACAGAAGGTGTTGACTGGTATTGGTAGAGAAGGCTTCATGGGAGAAGTGACTTGTGTGATAATAATGAGTGTTTCAGTTGCTAAGATCTGTTGACTGATATCCTGTGCCAGGTTTTATTCTGAGCATTTTACCTGTATCATCTCAGTTCATCACTGCTGTGCTCACCTGAGCAAAAGGTACTGCCATTATCTCTGCTCTACAGATGAGGAAACCAAGGCACTGTCATTTAAGTCACTCAGACCCTTGCCCAGGTCTCCAGCTGTAAGTGGTGGAGCTGGGATTTGAATCCAGGCTGATTGTGTTCTTCGTGACTAGACTCTGTAGGTAGAGAAAAGGGAGAAGAACCAGGACAACGCAGGTGTAGGACAGAGAGGACACACGGGTAGCTAAAGTGCTTGTATCTTGCAGGAGTTGCAGTGCTAAGATGAGGTGTATGGCCATGGTTGATGGCAAACGGGAAGCCTTGATAGAGTCTTGAGTAGGAGGAGGAGGCTGTTGTCACAGAAACAGGCAGAGATGTGTAGGGAGCTGAGCCCAGCAGTGGTGTGTGTGCAGTGTGATTTGGGGTCAGAGCAGAGGGAGGGAGGAGCAGGGAGGGGCAACCTTGATGCCTCACAGACGCTCTTCTAAGTGTTTCTATGCCTGTCTCCTGAATGTACTTACTTGAAAATGGTTTGGCTGGACTTCCTGCATAGGGATCGAGGCCCCTGTGGGTGAAACCAATCCTTTTCCATCTCTGGGACCTCTGAGGGGGCCAGCCAGCTGGTCACAAAGTCAGCTTGTTTCACAGCCTATAGAATAGAGGCTGACATCACCCTCAGGCCATGCTGGAGTGTGGGTGCTGAAAGGTCCCCTTGTGGGGAGCACACTGGGCTTCTGCTGTGGTCCTGCCCTCCTCTTTCTTGGCCTGTGGAAATGTCTGAGGCTGTGACGGGGGGAGGAGGAAGCAGGCCTCGTAATAACCGGGAAGGCAGTGTGTGATTGCCTGCCCCCGGCGTTCTCGCCTTCGGTGCAGCGGGCTGGGCTCTGTGCAGAGCACGCGGGCTTTGGTGTGTGGCCGAGAACACGAGGGCAGCGCCTTTCAGTTATTTTCGGTTTGGGCCTTGGCTTCAGAATGCGGCCTGTGTTTAAGTTTGAGCGAGAGGGAACCGCAGAGAGCTGCTGGGCCAGGCTTCGTCCTGCCTCTCTTGCTGGGGAGACCGCTCTCCCGGGGGGCTTGGGCTCTGCTGTGCTGGCTGAATGGGATGTGCTTTCTGTCTTCTCCCCCGGAGCATTTTCCCGTTCCAGCCATTTTGTTACAGGTCATTCTCTGTCCGTCACTGTGTAATTCAGGCAGGAACAGTCTTGAGATGTTTAATGCCTGCGGGGATTAAAAATCCATTTTAGAATGTATAACAACAACAAAAAAATTGGGGGAGAGAGTTAAGCTTCCTGCTGGCACCTCTGAATCAAGATGTAACGTCTGTTTGGAGGCCGATGACGACACTTTGGGGTTTGCGCACCTTGGGAAGCTGCATGGGCATTTTGGGAGAGAGGAGAAAGGAAGGTTCTTGTCCCTGTGGAATAGGGGGGTCCCCTTAGACTAATCCTTCATTGGAAAAGGGAGGACACGTGACCTACGTGACCCTCAGGCCTTCCCTGCCAGCCGTGTGCCAAACCAAGGGAGAACGAGCCCTAAAGGTTCCTAAGCTGGAGCATCTTAGATCCATTTCCTCACCCCGTGTTCCACTTGGTCCCCAGGCTGCTCTGATTCATTGACACGAGAAGTAGGTAGTGCCGGAGATGACTGGATCTTTGCATTTTACTTTCTTTCCGAATTAAAACATATCTTCCACATTGTGGAAGACTAATGTTTGTGGTGGTGTTGTAGTGTGTTTATTTGTTTGAAATTTAAATTTTGAAGAATTACGTCTTGTATGGAGATGAGAATCTACTATGGTTTTTATTCCTTTGTTTGTTTTGCTTTATACGTTATTTTCTGCTGATGGGTTTGGGTCATTTTTCCTTTGAGTGAGTAGTAATGCGGAAATGGCACTGCTCCTATGATTGGATGAAAAGAGGTTTTCAGTTCTTTTCAGCACAGGGTGATACTATCACAGGGCAGAGCGGGCTTCAAAGGAACGTTGGCTGAGATCTGACATGACCCAGACATCAGCAGGGCTGAGGACTGTAGTTTCCTCAGAGTCTTAAAAGCAGCTCCTGATTTCACTTCATTCTCTGCCTGGATGTGATGAAAGCCAGCGCTTGATGGTTAGAACCCCTGACTGTGCCTCCCACCCCACCCATTAGCCAGTGCCACACCCAGAGATTTCAGGTGTGCCTGGGAATCTCCTAGCCCAGGAATTGTTATGTTGGCTTATAGGCTCTTGTTTGGCCAGCAGATTTTTGTTTGTTTGTTTAGTGTGGATCTGGCTGCCTTTAGAAGGGGCTAGCATGCTGCACCTCTCCACAGGCCCCATCACTGGACATTGACTTACATCACGTCTCATACATGCACCCTTCTTGTCCCGAAGAAAGGCATTGGGATTTGCAACTCCTGAAGTAGCCTAAACTCTTTGAGTTCACGAGTTTCTGAAAAGGCTGTAAATGTTGAAATGGACGCCAGGCTTCTCTGCCTGCAGCCATTACGGTGGGCAGTGTGGAGGTGACCCTGTGTGCTAGATTGATCTCCATGCAAATCTACATGCATTGTGCCAGGCTGGGACCCAAGAAGCCCTTCCCTGCCGTAACTAGTCTACCCTTTGCATGCTGGAATCTGGCATCTTTATCCAAGTAACTGTTTAGAAATTGTCCTGATGAGGTTGATCCGCTGAGCTCAGTGCATGACCACTCAGTTTCAGGACTAACGTGGGGTGGAGGTGGGACACTGAATGGGACCTTTGGCCCCTCCAGTTACAGTCCCAAGTTACAGTCATCACCTTCCCATTTTAAAAAAGTCATAAGTATGTATTCGAATCATGATTTCTACAGTTGTGGTGAAGTCCGGAATTTGCCAGGGAAGGGGAGTGGGGTTGGATGCTGAGGCTGCCAACTGGATTTAAGCCCTTGGAACAGAAGTAGCAGGATAGACTTAAAGGATTTTCTCTATTGATTCAGAAAATCCAGTCTCTCTCAACACATTCCCTAGAGGTGATACATAAATTGTCTTTGGTCTGTACTTCTCAGCCATTTTCACTGTTCATTAGAAGGAGAAGGAGATGTGGTAAAGGGAAATTCATGTATATTAGTGGTATTAACATAAGATTACATGGAAGTAGATGGATGAACATGAAATAAAGGAAGGACTATTTATAGCCGGCTCACTGGGAGACCACATCCACATCTCATTATCCTTCCCAGGAATGAGGTGGTCGTCTCTTGGCCTGAGCCCTCCTCCTTCGCCAGCTTTCCCCCGGCAGAGCATTCATTTCTGGCCTTGGTTGTTCCTAAATGTGTGTCTGCTGGTTGGGGGACACTTTTCTCAGGACAGCACCAGGGACCCAGACAGATCCATTCTCCCACTTTTTTCTAGACCCAGTGCTGACCACATAATTTCCGCAGGCAGGTCATAAAATGATTGGGTTTCCACTCTGCATTCCAGGCAGTCCTGATTCAACCCCACCAGGCTCCCTGATGTCATGTTCCAGTTGTCATATTTGGACTTAGATGGTCCCAGTGTCCCCAGCTTCACATGTTCACTTCCCTCGGACTTCTTTCTCCAGGTAACTAATCCCACGGGTGACTTGAGGATGCTGTTTGCTACTTGTATTTCTCCCAGACGATACTCCATTTTCAAATTCTGGAGTCACCAAAGTGCAGCACTATAGATAAACACAGAAGATAACTTTCCTTAGAAACAACTTAGATTTCAAAACGCTCTCCTGAGTACACCCTGCAGTCAGTTCACAGTGATGTTTAACCGTGCTTCAGTGGTTCCTGGAGTCGCCAGAGCTTTGATCCAGTATGTTAAGAGGTGCTGAAATTTGGTAGATGAGCTACTTTACTTTTAGTTTTTAACCTTCAGTGTTAGGAATTTGAAAGCATTAGAGTAAGTTTTGTTTTGGGGAAAGCTGTCCCATTCCTGTACTAGTCATGGGGGATTAGAAAAAAAAAAAAGAAATGATTACTACTTAAAGGATCTGGTTAAACAGATAAGAAATGGAAAAAAGGATGCAGACCCCGTTGATGATAAGTGTTCTGCCCAGTGAGGAGATGGTAGATACCGTGAGGTGTGAAGTGTTAGGCAGAGAAAATATTGCTCTCTTTTTAGAGTATAATTTGAATAAAATTATTTTAAGGGGAAGAATCTTAAGTCTAATTCTAACCAACCTACTCATTTGACAGATGAGAGGATGTGGCCCAGGGCAGTGAGGTGGCTTGTCCAAGGCCGTGACACCAGGAGGAGCTGGGACTAGGACCCAGGACTGCTGGCGCCCTGGCCAGTGGGTGCCTTTCCTGCCTGTCCGCTGGGTTTGGTTGTTGCTCAGATGTTTAGCAAAACCCTCCCTCTTGATTCCTGCTCTTTACCTGGACTAGGTGGTGAGGGAGCAGTAGTCCTTCTGGAAACAGTACCGCCTCGGGCCCTCAAGGCTTTCTTAGCTTATCTTCCTCACCTGCCTCCTTCCTGCTGTGAAAGCCAGAAGCTGGGCCCCAGGGACGGCGGTTAGTCTGAGGCAGAAAATAGGGGCAACCGCAAATTTCGTCTTTATTTATTCGGTGGTTTTGCATGTGGAATAGAACCCGCCTTCAAGTTGTGTTTGGTGTGACCATCTTTACAAAGTAAACAAATAGCAGCAACGAAAAATATTCCACTTTGATCCCAAACACCATGTAGTTCGTCCCAGCATAGACGGCAGGTATTCCTGCTGAAGCTGGAAAGTCTGGCTCTGGTTTGGATTTTGGTCTTTGCTGCTTGAATGTTAGGGGAACTGTGGACCTGAGACCTGCCTCAGGTGTTGCTACAGGGCATTGAAGTTCTGTAGAGTAGAACTCCCCATCCTTAGCTGGCGTTGTATGTTTTTGTGTTAGAACAAGTGTCGAATTATAAAAATTCCTGACCCAGTTCTTTGATTCTGGAGTTTTGTTTTTAATCCAGCTGAGATAGAATGCTTTTCAAAAGTTCTCTTTCTGAACAGCAGATGGTTTGTATTGTTGTTGTACGTTTTATGTGTCAGTGTATCAGTGAGCACCTCTCTGAGGTTAAAGGTGGGTCTGGGCCATTGAACTTCATGTTCTCTGTAGAACACAGAGGGAAAAGTCTCACTGTGGCCTAATCAGAGTTTCCCTGGGGGGAGCCGGCAGTGAGATTTTACCTCTTAAATCTTCTGGGTTCCCTCCTCTCCAAGTTGGGATGACTCTGGGGACACAGGTTTCCAAACAGTTCTATCTTAGATCTAAATTTCATCCTATACTCCAGACGTAATACCATGTGGGAAAAACACAGTCCCTGCAGCTGTCCCTTGTCCCATCGCTTCTCTTCTCACTCAGGCCTCCGCTTCCTGCACACAGTGAACGCGGGGGAATATGACGGTGGGAAATACTTTTGTTCTGCAGGCAGTGATTTGAACTAATGTAAACCCTGCTGAGAGCCTTTTTGAGTCTGAACCAGAGACAAAGAGGTTTGATCCTCGTCCAGTAGTAATGAGCTTGCCAGGAGCCAGAAAACAAGAAACAATAGTTATTGTCCTGGGTCTGGAGGATCTGCGACCCAGAAGCTTTTGTGGGGCGTCAGATGTTAATGGGATCTCCGTTTCAGAATCCCTCTGACTGTAGGGGGGGGACAGTGATAAGATGCGAGAACTGAAGTTCTCCTAACCCTTTTTTCTGTCATCATCAAAAGCGCCTGTTAAGCAACTATCCGTAGACGGGGCCTTGGAGCACTCCGCAGATAAATAGGACAGTTGGAAACAGTTCTGTCGCTGTAAAAACGGGGCAGGAGGGAACAGACAAGTGGCACAACAGCAGTAGCCTCCAATCGCTGGGAGCAGGAAACATAAATACCGTGAATAGTTGAGTCTTGATACTTGATAATAGAGTTTAAAGGGTGATCGTGATACTTGGTTAGACTGTAGTCATGTAATTTACCCCTCCCTCCTTTCCTGCCCGTGTAAGGGCCCAGCACTGTGCGAGGTGCAGGGGATGTGGATGTGAGTAACATGTGGTTGTCCTTAGAGACCCGGGCCTCAGGCAGTGAGTGGATACAGAAGGAGCCCCCAGCATTAGACTGCTGTGCTTGTGGTTGTGTTTGAAAGTTAAAAATATGCGAAGTCCATTAGCAACTCTCAGACAGTGGTGTCCGCGTAGCTTTGCCTTCTGTTAACCTTTGGGGTCACACTGGAGCTCAGGAATGCCTTCTCCCCGCCCTTATCAGAGGCCTGGGAGCTGAGGTGAGGTAGGAGGTTTGTAAGAGGAAATGGGTGCCTTGCCCTCTACAGCAGCGTTGAGCTTAATCACAAAGGGGCTTGGGTATTTTAGGGGTGTGGTTTTTAATTTTCAGTGTGACTGTTTCTACAGCCTTAAAATTAAGTCTAAAATTATCCCTTGACATGCTGACTTTCATCTGTGTGGGCTTTATTTTTGGCTCTGGGGACTGTGTTTGCATAACAGATGTGAAGACTTTTCTATGATGAGGGCTTCTGACCCACAGAGAAAAGCATTGAACTCACAGACACGTCCTTCTCCAGTCCTCTGCCACCTCCTCCGCAAAGCTTTTTTTTTTCCTTGCAGGCAGATAAATTAAAATACTTAATCTGCAGCTCTAACACTGACATATGGGAGATGGGCGATTTAATTCACTTAAAGCACAAGTTCCATTTTGGGACAGTGCACTGGAGAAGGCAGGAAACTCAGAAGAGTCCATATGAGCTGGTTGGGTCTCCATTGTCCTTTGGCTTTTGATCTGTAGAGTAGGTCATCACCAGCTGAGGCGGTTCTGCACAGCCCCCTCGGCTCTCCTTCCTGGTAGTCCTGGAGCAGGCGAACTGTCCCTTTGAAGCAAACTGTTCCTGTAAAGCGCCAGCTAGTAAACACTTTGCACTTTGAGGGCCGTGTTGGTCTGTAGCAGCTACTCATCTCTGCGGCCAAAACAATATGCCGACAAAAGAGTATGGCTGTGTCACAATAAAACTTTATTTACACAAACAGGAGCTAGCTGGATTTGACCCACAGGCTGTTGTTTGCTCTGCTGGCACTTGTTAGATAGACCTCGGTGGCCCAATGCATGTCGTAGGCAGTTACCGTCCCCTTCTCTCCTCAGGGGAAACTTCGGTGGCCTAAACTTTGTGCTGAGGGTGTCGGAGCTCCTGATGGAGCTGCAGATAGCTGGACTGTGGGAGCCACAGACTGGGTTGACCAAGCAAGAACAATGGAGCAGTAAATTTAGTGTGACACCTTTAGCAGTATTATGTCTTACTCTTTCTGGCCTTTTGAAATGCGTCATAAATCATTCACAGGTAAAAATAATTTGGATTTGCATATAATATGTCACCTCTATATTCCAAGTTCACACATTCAAGAAGTTGGCTGACTGAGGGCTCACTTAGGCCATCAACACATCTTCCCACTGTTAAGTGGTCTGACTAGAAAGCTCTGCCTGTTTAGACATTTAGGCCACTTTATAGAATCTCCAGCATCTCTGTGTTCCAGAGAGATCCACTGTGTTTCAGTGGCCCCTGTTCCTCCCAGGGCAGCATGGACTCCTCCATCGGACCTGTGTTCTGGGGAAGTGGGGGGTGTGGGGGGTTGTGGGGCAACAACCATATTTCCCATTTGAAACAAAGTCCAGATCTCCAGAGCTGCGGTTTTTCTCTTTGGGGTTAGACATGGATTTGTTTTCTGGACTCAGAGGGCCCCCTCCCCAACCCACCCGCCTCGATTATGAGGGCCAGTATTTACCGTTTAAGACGCTCAGAAGTGGGGATGCTCACCCTGGAGGCGGGGCAGCAGAGACTTCCTGGCCTGGGTGGGTGTGTGGCAGCTCTGTTGGTACCGCTGTTCCTCTTTTCTCTCCCTGTTAACCCCAACCCTAGAGTTTTCAGAAGCTCTCCCTGTGGAGAGTCAGGCATGATATGTCTATTAAAATTGAAAACATATCAATTTTTATGACCCAATACTCCACCTTCTGGGTATCTGTTCTCCTTAATGCTCTGCATGTGGATAGATGCACAATGTGGACGCCATCCATTGCACATTGTTTATAATAATGAAAACTCAGAAACAATGTAATTGTCACTAGTGTCACAGAAACTAAGTTATGATTGGTCTGGGTTGTGGATTTCTATCTAGTAGTTAAAAAGGATGTAAACAGATTTATGTGTTGAACATACAGTAATCTGTACAACATAATGAGTGGGGAGTAACACAGCAAAGGGTCAGGAAGGTTACACAAGAAACTGCAATGGTGGTTCCCTCTGGGAAGCAGTCAGGTTAGGGTTGAAGTAATGACGGTCAAGGGGATTCAGTTATCTGCATCTTTTTTTTTCTTAAGTGAAGTGTAGTTGATTTACAATGTCATGTTAGTTTCTGGTGTACAGCAAAGTGTGTGTGTGTGTGTGTATATGTATATACACATATACATAATACTTTTTCATATTTTGTTATAGTTTATTACAAAATTCAAGATATTGAATATAGTTCACTGTGCTATACAGTAGGACCTTGTTGTTTATCTATTTTATATATAGTAGTTAGTATCTACTAATCCCAAACTCCTCTAATTTATCCCTCCCAATCCCCATTTCTCCTTTGGTAACTAAGTTTGTTTTCAACATCTGTGTGTTTGTTTCTTTGTTGTAATTTACATTTTCTTGGGTAAGAAGAATATAATTATATATTGCTTGTATAACTGTAAGTAAATACATTTTGGAATGATCCTTGGACTCTTCTGTTTGCAGTTAGATTTCTTGCAAGTGGAGGTAAAAGGCCTGCTGGGTTCACTTCCTGCCCCATACCCAGCCCCCCTGACTGTCTCCTCTCCTCGCCTGCCTACAGCCATCTGTTTGGCTTCTGCCCCTAACCCTGCTCTAGAGAATATTCTGATCTCTGCCTCCAATGACTCTTTATTGCCAAATCCAGTGTTATTTCTGAATCCTCATCACTTTGGCGGTATTTGACACTGCTGACCACACTCTGCTTCTTGAAAGCCCCCCTCAGCTCTTCTCTGGTTCTGTACCTTTTCAGTTTCTTCTTCCCCTTCCCCCTTCTTCCCAGCCCCTGGGAAGCGTCCTGGGCACCTCTGTCTCCTCCTCCCTCCTTCACCCACATTCCTCTCCCCATGAGTTTATTTACTCCACTGAAAGCCTCCTTCCATCTCTGCTGGTCACTTACCTTATCTCTAGACCTGCTACCTTTCTGGAGCACCGCACCCTTGCCTGGCCATCTGCCCACACTTCCCTGTGATAATGGCAACCTACCATTAAGTGAATTACTCCCCACCCTGAAATTGCTCTCCTATGATCCCTACCCACTGCTGGGCCGCCATCTGACCAGCTGCCAAGCTGGAAACTGGGAATCTTAGTCCTGGGTTCCTCTGCCTTTACTGATAGGCCACATCAGCACACAGGTCCTGCCTGCTCCCTGGCCCCCAAGCCCCACTGCTCTTGCCTCTTTGAAGAGTTCTATGAGTTTTTGCTGGAATTCTTATTTCTCCTTCAAGATCAGTAACTCTTGTGGTTCTTGTTTGTACGTTCTGCCTCTGTTATTACCTAATTGTCTAAGCAGATTGACGTTAGCTGGTCCTGTTGCCTCAAAACCATCCTCTGTACCCAGAAAACAGATTGAGGCTCGGAGGCAGAGTTTGGGGAAGGGTAGAAAAGAACAGCTTCATTGCTTTGCCAGACGAAGGGGAGTCATGGCAGACTCGTGCCTTAGAGACTGTGAGTCTGTCTTGGGGTTGAGGTCTTGAGGTTTATAGAAAGACTGGAAGGAACAGAAAAGGTGACCACAATCAGGGCCTTCTACAGGGCACTGCTACATTCCTCTGAACCTCGATGACTCATGGAGGGTCTGTCTGCTCTTCTGAGATTATTGGCCCATTACCTCCTTCCTGGTTAAAGCTGTTGGATGTAAGGGGAAAGTTTGGCGGGGGGGGGGTGGTGGTGTTTAGCACAAAAGCAGTAAGAGAGAGAAAGCAAACTGCAGGATTTCTTAGAAGGAATCAGCAGTTCCAGCCTCAGGGAAGGTAGTTCGAGTCCTGCTCCTTCCATCCCTGTTGCCTTCTGTGGAACAGCCCTTCAAACCATCATTAGTCAGTTCTCTGACAGAATCTAAGATTGAAAGGTTATTACTTAAAGTTTGATTGGAGTTGTTTTCTAACTGTCTAATCATATTTGTGGCGGTTTGATCCTGATGAAATGCTCGTGGTGGAGGAGGAGCTGTGAGCACTAGTGTCCGAGATTCTGAGGAGTTACTATTTGGGGACATTTAGTTCCTGATTGCAGAGGTGGCGGGGTCAAATAAAACCAGGCTCGGTGGAATTTTTGTTCTCCTTAAGGCTTTTTAATAATGACACAATACAGACTTTTCTCTTAAAAATCCTTAGAAACTTGGACAAAAGGAAAGTGAATACTGATTGATACTGTTTTTTAAAATAGCCCCCACATCCCAAAAAGGGCCTCAAAGGTTACAATTGACTGAAAATGAGCCTTGGTTGCCTGGAGACTGATTCTAGGGGAGGATGGAACTGATTTTAGCTTTCCTTCTCCATTTCTCAGCTCC
Organism: Vicugna pacos; assembly: GCF_048564905.1. Taxonomy (NCBI): domain Eukaryota; kingdom Metazoa; phylum Chordata; class Mammalia; order Artiodactyla; family Camelidae; genus Vicugna; species Vicugna pacos. Next base: position 67,393,756 of record NC_132989.1, read on the forward strand.
TGTCCATTGGTGGGTAACATAGACATCCCTGCCGTGGACACTGGAATTATTCCACAGAGGAAAATAATTGTCTTAGAAAGCTTGAAAATAATTGGAATATTAGAAAAGGGAGAGGCTCTCAATTCTGAAACTGGAATTTGTTTCAAGTAAGAGGTATTAAACAGAACCTGCAGATCTGATTCTTCTAGTTTGATATTACTCATGCTGAGCTGCCCAAAGCTTTCTTGGCGGCTGGGTTTCATTCAGTGCCCTCAAAATTTGATGCAATGAAATGTAAGATTCATTATCTTTGCTAATATGCCATTTTCTCATTTCTCCCAAATAATGCTTTAATAATATAGGGGCACAACTCTCCTTTTCCTCTTCTGCATTTATTTCTGTAAGAACCACGCCCGAAAGTCTGTACTTTATTTCTAAGTTTACAGCATCTGGGCCCCAGGCCATCTAGACCTGTTGACTTTTCTGTAACTCTTCTGTTGTTTCTTTACATTTATTTGCCTGGGAATGAAATTATTTTGGTGGGTGGTATAGCTAGCATCTCTCTTTTATAGGGAAAATTATATGGATTTTCTAGCTTCCACCTCTTTGAGCTTAATACTGGTGTTGATATTTTGAAATGTCTTCCCTGGTTTGGAAGTTCAGATGTATTTTCTTTCAGGTGGTGACTAGGTCTCTGAAAGACAGGTACTGGGTACTGTTTTTTTAGAACTCAGTTCTTAAACAGGCATACCTGGTTTTATTGCACTTTGCAGATACTACATTTTTTACAAATTGAAGGTTTGTGATAACCCTGCACTGACCAAGTCTATCCGTACCATTTTCTGAACAGTATTTGCTTACTTCATGTCTCTTTCACATTTTGGTAATTCTTTCAATATTTCACCCTTTTTCATTCATACTGTATTTGTTATGTCATTTGTGATCAATGATCTTTGATGTCATTAACATGACTCACTGAAGGCTCAGATGATGGTTAGAATTTTTGAGCAATACAGTATTTTTAAATTAAGGTATTTACAGTGTTTTCTACCCATAATGCTGATGCACACTTAATAGACTGCAGTATAGTGTGAACATAAGTTTTATGTGCACTGGGAAACCAAAAAATTGGTGTGACTTGCTATACTGTTATACTTGCTTTATTGTGGTGATCTGGAACCAAACCTGCGATATCTCTGAAGTCTGCCTATATGAATGTGCCAGGCAAGGATTCACCTTATTGAAAGTTACCTGGTACAGTTGTCCCTTAGTATCCATGGGAGAGTGGTTCCAGGACCCTCTCAGATACCAAAATCCACCAGCGCTCAATTCCCATATATAAAATGGTGTTGTGTATAATTTACACACCTACTCTTACATGCTTTAAATCTTCTCTAGATTACTTATACCTAATACAGTATAAGTGCTATGTAAATACTTGCTGGTGCCTGGCAAGTTCAGGTTTCACTTTTTGGAACTAAATGAAAAAAATTTTTTAAATATTTTCCATCTGTGGTTGGTTAAATCTGGGAATGTGAAACTGGCAGATATGGAGGTCTGACTGTATCTTTCAATATGAATCCTTTGGTAAAGTGAATAGAGCATCTACTGAATTCTAAGATGTTCATCTCTCCCCATGTTTAAACCAGAATGTATCAACCAGTCAAGGGTTCATGAAATGTGCCTGGCTTCTCCCCCAAGAGTTCTTTTTATAAACTAGATAGTACCTTAGAACTAAGGAAGCTTAATGGCTACTTTGGATTTAGGAGCTCTGATGAGCACTTTGTACAAGGAGTAACTGATGTAATTCTCAGGACAACTTCATGAGGTGGAAGGCAGTATTATTTCGTTGTACAGGTAGGGAAATCGAGGCTCAGAAAGGGTGTGTAATTTGCCCGAGTTGTCGGTGGAGTTAAGGTTGGAAGTCCAGTGAGCTGTTTCTTCCTCCTGATAACTTGTGGCTTTGAGTTTGGTTGCGTGAGGAATGGGAGGAAACCCCTTGCCCTCAGGTCTGTACAGAACCAACACGGATGCCGTGTCCTTGGATGCCCAGAGCCAGACTTCGAGGCAACACCCTTAGCAAGCCCGTCCCCTTCACCCCACAGTGTGGAATCTGTGTGTGATGTCTGTTTTCTTTTTCCAAAGCTGGGATGGAGCTTGGAACAGCAAATATTTAATCAGAGCAAATTCCCCTTGCTAAATCCTGCCAGCTTGTTCAACTCAGAGGCTCTTTGCCTAAAAATATTCACCACTTACTGAAGGTTTTAAATGAGTAAGTCACCCACAGAGCATAAAGCAGCTCTTAGTATTTGAAGCAGGAGTTTGCCTACTTTTATTTTGACTTAAAGATGCAATGCCACCTACTCACCTTTCCATGAGCCTAAGGGCCTCTGGCAGTAGACGGGTTGGAGGGGATTTGTGGGGGTGTCGGGGGAGGGGTGCAGGCCTGCTGGCATCAGCATTCTTCCTGAGCTGGATTTGAGAAGAAGGCAGGGAGAGAAGTGGGTGTGGGGTAGGGAGGCAGAGAAGAGTCTGACCTTGAAAGATGGGCCAGTGTAGATGAAAAGGTGCTGATGTACGTGTGTTATAGTAGGGTGTTGGGGACGTTGGGGGCAATGTGCATTGTGAATTAGCTTTGCTGATAGAATGGAAGAGAGAAGAGAGGGAAGAAGAGAGTTGAATGAGTTTTATAGAGCAATAAACCCCAGGTGAACAGAACAGAGTAAGTGAGGTGGCCTGGTGCCTCCATGAATATGGCTTGGACAGTAAAGCAATATTACCTCCTTGTTTCTGGTACCACTCATACAGGTGCAGCTTTTGTTTCCCACTAGAGGCTCTGAAATGTTCACTTTGTGTGGGGTCCCTCGTTACTTCAGTATATGAAGATTTTAACCATGTGAGTTTGTTCACTCACTGTGAAATACAGCGAAAAATTCAGACTCCTTCAGAAAGAAAGCCCTTGCTGGCTTCTCTCATTACCTGTGGCGCGGGGGTGGGGGGAGGGCGCTTCCTGTATCCTGTATCCTAATTGCTGTTCTGAAGCAATTTCCAGACCAGACATTCTCACTGGGATGCTCCGGTGCTTCCAGTCCTGTATGTTAAAAACAAGCTCCTGATCTGTTCTTTCACTTCCACCCTTTGTCCTCTGCTAGCTCTACTCCCCCTCCACCCCAAACAGCTTTTTTTAAAAGCAGTTAAGTGCAGAAGAGAACAATCCCCGCCTCCGCAGTCCTTCACTTTCTCATCGTCCCTGCAGTCCTACCAATTATGATCTCTACCCACAGAATTTCTGTTTTTCTCTGCCACTGCTTTACCTTCTTCATCTATAATGTGGACTAATAATCCAGTAGCCTTCTAATTTATCCTTCTGCCTCAAACCTGTCCCCTTTCTGGTATGGCCTCCACTTCGCAGCCAGAGGCATTCCAACTTAAAGAGTGGTTTCCCCTTGCTTACAGGATAGGAGCCAGACTTTAGCATGCCATACATCTGGCCCTTCCCAACAAGACCCTGCCTTCTTTTAAGCTTCATCTCTTGCCAAGGAATACTTTTTTAGCAAAAGTATGTCCCATGCAATATTAGTGTAAGTATGTCCCAACCATTGTATGGGACATAGTTATATTAAAAAATTAGTTATTATTTATACAAAATTAAACTTTAACAAGACACTCTGTGCTTTATCTGGATTGGTATTTTATCTAGCTTGGTCAAAAAGATAGCAGTATGTCTCTTTATGCAACTACATCTTGATCTGATGTGAAAAAATGGCAGTTGCACAAACTTGCTGAGTACAAAATGTATGGTGTTTCTTTATGAAATCTTTTATACCTGTTCTTGAAAATGGAGATGTTGTAATACAGTCTCAGTATTAATGCATTTTTGCCTGAGACACTAATTTGGAAAAACGTGTTTGAGATTCAGGTGCAGTAATCATTGCGGATCTTTTCTGAGGGAAGGAAATCCTCATCGAGGAAGATGAACTCCAATTAAATTTAGTCTTCTATGTATGGAAATCTTAACCTCAGTTATTATTGTTTCTTCAGAATCTTTTCTGGAGAAGAAACTAAATGCTTCAATTTTAACTCTAGCTTTGTGTCATTTTTCTCTAAGTGTTTTTTGTTTTTGTCTTGTAAATAATGGCTATAATACGATTTTAAACTTATTTTCTGTTCTGAAGAGTGTTCAACTTTGATACTGATAAGCAGCAAGTTTTATTTTTTTAACCACTGACTAAATCTTTATTTTTCTGACATTAATAGAAATGTGCTGTTTATTCTCATTCTGTAAGATTTTAATTATTCTGATGATGTAAATAGGTTTTGCATTGAAACCTTCTAATTGGACTAGAATAAACCATTATCAACATTTATCAGAAAATTAAGATGCATAAATAAAGAGATCCAGTGGATCAAAAAAAAATCCAATTAACAACCAGTTTACAGAGAAAAATAAAATGGCTGTAACTTTAAGAAAAGTTATGGACCTTACTAGTAGTTAGGAAGATGGGCATTGAAACAAGATAGGTTTTTTTTATCTTTAAATCTTGGGTGGTTCAGATTGGAAATGTGAGCTGTCTCAGATGTTACTGGTGGGATATAAACACAGCCTTTAAGAGTATAATTTAACTTTATCTCTTGAAATTTTAAAATGTAGATACTACTTTGACCCATTGATTTCATTGCTAAGGTCAGGAGTTTTTCGTATATAAATAATAGCATATGTGCAACTATTCTATATATTTATGCATTTCAAGAAAAGTATACTTGTGTATTATAAGTATACTTTTAAAAAATTCTGATGCTGGATTTCAGAATTCATTAGGGGTAAGTGAAAGTGGAGTGTGGTATATTATGAGCACTGCATCTTTTAAAAAGATTCAGAAAAAATTAAGAGAAAGGTCTTTGGAAGGGAGACTTTTTTCTCAGTCTTTGTTGGCCTCTGCATGTGGTGTATTTCTCATTGGGTTTTGACTTGTGGGCTGAAAGAACACTCCATGGCAGCCACTCTTTATCCAGTTTTAACAGATGACTTTGTCTCTTTTTCCTCAGATCCCTTTCTTCGAAGACATTTGTAAAGGCATTAAAGCTGGCGACACCTGTGAGAAGCTGGTGGGGTATTCGGCAGTGTATAGAGTCTGTTTTGGGATGGCCTGTTTCTTCTTTCTCTTCTGCCTCCTGACCTTAAAAGTCAACAACAGTAAAAGTTGTAGGGCCTACATTCACAACGGGTAAGTCTTCATGGGGACTGTTGCTCCTTTCCTTATGTTCAGAGCAGCATTCAAGGACCCTTTCTACTCGTCAGACCCTCTGACTGCTTCGTCTCGTTGAAAGTGTTGACCCTGATTTTAGGGAACGTGAAACTTACACTTGTCACTGCACAGTGGCCTGAGAACTAGAGTCCTATTTTAGCACCTGGTGCCATCATGAGAAATGCAGGGGAGATAAGAGCTTTCGTGTACCAAGACCTTTTACCAGGTCACTTCCACCCCTGCAATGAAATAGTTTTGCACAATCAGAGGCCAGGCTGAGTCTGTCTAATTATGGGAAAAGGCAGCCTCCAGTCAGTTAATTACTTCCCCTCCATTTGGAGAGAACAGAATCGCAGATTGGCACGCTTACCTTCTAAGAGGACTTTTGTCCTTCTTTGAATATCATTTAAATACATTTCCTCTTTTTTTTGTTTTTTCTCTCTCTCCAGCTTTTGGTTCTTTAAACTTCTGCTGTTGGGGGCCATGTGCTCAGGAGCCTTCTTCATTCCAGATCAGGAGACCTTTCTGAATGGTACAAATTGGGTATTTGGGGGTATATCTATTTGGTTTTTACCCACTTTGTAAAAATTGTTCAAAAGTGTAGTCCAAGGTACTTTTGATATTTAGAATTGCTGATCTTCTTGTGGCTTAAAAAAAAACATGCCTCACCTGCCCTCACTTCACCCACCCCCTCTCCTCCCTGTCCCCCTCCCCCGCCTCTAACTCCTTCCCTCCCTGGCAAGGGGTGAGAAGACCTTTAGTTACGCTGCTGGCTGGAGAGTTGAAATGATAAAGTTAAGGTTATTGGTTTAAAGGGGAAATGAGGCACTTAAAACTTGTTTGAAAACCAGTTTAGCACATCAATATCACCCAGGGAGACCTTATTCTTTCCAAGCTCCGCACACAAACCCAGCGACACGGAACGCAGGGCTTCTTAGCAGCTTTAAATCTACTGCAGCTCCAATGGGATCAGAAAGGCATGCTTCAGGCTATTTCTAAACTTACCTCACATCACATTTTGTAACACTGAATTATATGCCTTATTGATAGAACCTACCAGAATTATTGGATATGAAGCATTCCATCATAGCTGAAACAAGAGGCCCTTCTTCATATGAGCTAGAGAGAAAGAAAAAGCCTGAGTTTCACAGGTTCAAAACCCTGTTCAAACCCAAATGTGTTCACTTTCCTAATCAAGGTAGTGAAAACATTCACATTGTGAGTAAGGAGCAGCCCTAGTCCTCAAACATTCACATATCAGGGTCCAGCTAATCTCTTAGGGTCATACTGGTTTTATATACTCCTTAAGAAAGTTGTATGCAAGTTGTCTTTTTACCTAAAATACCGTTAACTAGCCTTCTATTCCCCTCAGAGTTCCTTTTATGCATTAAAATCATATATTTAGAATGGGGCAGGACCTAGCAGTCAGCCCACCAGCACAGCCCAGGCATTTTGTAGACAGGCTGTAATCCAGAGAAGCAACGTGCTCATCCAAGGTTAGAGCATCTTTGTGGCTGAGCCAGAAGTAGAACCTGAGTCATTGGCCCCCAGTTTGAACCTCGTTTCCTCACTGGTGGGTCTCTACCCAATAAAATTTGAATCCTTGGTTTTTCTGGCAGTGTGTGTTTTTGCTTTAAAATTGTAGGTTGCTGTTGATTTTATGAATTACTGCATCTATTAAGATATCTGGCATTTATTTACGGCATGGAGGTGAAGCTTGGATGCTGTGGCATCAGACTACTTGTGTTCACATCCTAGCCACCCCCCTTTACTGTCTCTGGGACCTTGTCAACTTATGTAGACTCTGTTTTTCTCATCTGTAAAGTGGGTATGATAGTAGCGCCACTTTGTCTGGTTGTGTGGGGATGAAATGTGTTACCAGTACCGTGAGCATGCGGTAATAATTACCTGTAGTCATTGCTCTTTTTTGAATTAAACACTGGGAATGGTCACCTCATCTCCTTTTGAATGGTCTTCTTTTGCAGCCTGGCGCTATGTGGGAGCCGTCGGAGGCTTCCTCTTTCTAGGCATCCAGCTCCTCTTGCTTGTGGAGTTTGCACATAAATGGAACAAGAACTGGTATGTGCCTTTATGGAAAGCTTCCCTGTGAACTCGCTCTCTGACTCAGAGAAAGTGCCTGCCTCGCAGACAGAGGCTCTGCTCTGGGTTGTGCTGACAGGGGTTAGCAGCCTGCTTACACCCAAAACAATTTTGATGGCTCTCTCCCTTCATGCCTGCTCTTTGGGCCTCTGTGTTGACTCCTCTCCCATACTGTTTTTCTCTCCTTTCTGCCTTTGCTTCTTCCACTTGATTTCTTTTCACTTTTTGGCCCTTTTTCCCGCACACTCCTCACTAGGGCTCTTTGTCAACCAGGGGTGTGACTTAGCCACACTCAGCCCCCTCGCTGGCACCTCGCAGCCCCGGCTCTGTGCTTGTGTTAGTGGCTGAAAACTTGGTTAGTCTTTCTCCTAAGCGCCCATCCTTAGGAGACTGAAAAAAGTGCTTTGAAGCTGAAGGTTCACTTTCTGCAGAGAATGTGTGATGGAATAGTTCTCTCTTTTCAAAAAATTTTTTATTCTTTTTCAACTGCCTAAGAGGGGAAGGACCCCTTCATTAGGAAGACCTGTTGTATTACCTTAGAAAGCCATCCAGACTTTTAGAAAAAATGTAGACTCTTTCTGAGTCTTTGAAAATAGAATTCATATCCCAGGATAAGTGGGAAATGCCAAACTATTAGTGGCTTGTCTTATTTCTTGCTGAGCCACCTTAAGGAAATGACGACTAGACAAGGGTCCAGTCACTTCAGTGCTAAGGCCAAGTTGACTCTCTTTGTAATTCTGGGCAAAGCACTTAGCTGCTCTGTCTTACTATACTTACAAAATAGGAATGAAAATAACTGCCTGCTGTACCCAGTAAGGCTTTTGTTATTTTGTAGATCTTGTAGACATCATGTTTTTTTATACTGTCTGGGGGGGAAAAATCAGAACGTTCTATATGAATATGACTCATTTATTTTGGACAAAACAAAATATACTGTCCACATTCTCTCAAAACACTTCTCATTCTGACTACATTCCTCAGCTTGGCAGTAATAGTTGTCTTGGTTTGGTTTTTTTAAAGATCAAAGTATAAGATACATGAGTGAAAAGATAGCATCACTCATTTTATTATTTGGTAAATATTGGAGTAAGCACCCCAATGCTTACAGCCAGTTTTTAAAATATTTACAGTACATTGAGTAGTCATACAGATAGCACTACAGGAGTGTTTTGGTGTTTTTTTTTTTTCAAATCTTAATCTCTACAATAATACAGATTTCTAAATCTGAGTTGTGCTCATGTATAAGCTATGGCATGCTGTCCTGCTTTTTGAGTCGTCCTTGAAACCTAGTGATTTGTTTGGAGTTTCTACTAGATCTTGTTTTGAGGCAGCAAAGTTTTCCTAAAGATAAGCAAGATGGGTGACTGTAGTTTTATGTGACCATGTTTTCTCAGTCATGCAGAAGAAATATGTACAATAAGTTGGAGGTGCATTTTAATTAGATTATCACTTTCCATTGGCAATTCTTAATGTTCTTGCACTCTGAACTTTTACTAGACAAAAGAAATACGTCACCCTAGATCTTTTCCTAAATTTTCACAAATCAACTTTGCATAAGGAACTTCATAGTAAAATATTAATATCTTTGATACTGAGTGCCTGATTTCCCATCAAATACTGTGTTCTCTTGAGAATGCTTGTGCTTCTTTATTCTGACCTTAATGTTTTGATTGATTCTGAAGCCATTTTCTGGGACTAATTATTGATGCCAACTTTTAACGGGCATTTTGGAAGAGTTTGGTTGCTTTAAAGACTTTCAGAAACCACCCGCTAGGAATGACTCAAGAGCTTTGCAACAGTTGATTTTGCTGCTGTCTTGGCTTTGAGGCCAGTATCCCAACAAAATCCCTTTTGTCCACGTACTCATGGTTGTTTGGTCTGCCTAAAATTGGGACTAAGCTAGGAAATGTACTAATATTGTTATTTTCATGTAAGTTCATCTGATTTAGTTTTTTTGATGTGTTTTGTGACAGAGATTATTACTTACAAGGTTAGTTTGAAAACACAATACTCATCTCACTCTGCACGAAGCAACCAAAGTCTTCCTTCTCTTTTCCTTTCTTTTTTTTCTTTTTGTAAAGATCTTGAGAAGGAGGAGATCTCAAAGGCAGTAGAATAGAAAGGCCATGAGCCTGGACACCAGGAAGCTGAAAGTTTTAATGCCCCTCACTGTTTGGCTGCTGTTTTACTTTAGGCATATGATTTGGCGAGTTGGAGCAAAAATTGATTCAAATTGGGTACCTTCCAGTCTAGCAGATAGAAAGGAGCTCCAGGGAGCTGTGCAAAATAAAAAGACTTACAGGCAGAAGGGAGTGGGAGCAAGGAAGTTACACCACGCAAAAAGGTGGGTTGGATATTGTAAGATTCCTTTCTTTTTCTTTAGTGGGTGGCAGAGGTCCATCAGTCGGATTACCTGACTAGTGCTGATCAGGGGATTCCTGAATGACTGGTTTAAGATTCAATTTCTGGGGGAGGTGAAGCTCTGAGTTGTGTTGGTTTAGTGACATGGGGCATAAGTGACTCCGTTTTGAACCTGTTGTCTGTTTTTTTAACACTTTCTAGGTCAAATTTTGTGCTTTGAAGTGTCAGTTCTGAATCAAAACTGAAATAACAAAAAGTAGGTAGTATATTCAGGTGTTTCTAATGAAGACCCGTTTTCTAGATTTTTCTGGATTTTGCATTCCCATTGTCGTTGGGCTTTGCTTACTCCTAACCCTCACCCCAAACCTGAGCCCAGTCGCCTCTCCTAACCTGATAACCTGGTTGCTTCTGTGTCCATACACTCCACCCTGCTGCCTGGTCGTTTTCTAATCGTTCTAATCTCCATCCAAGTGATTCTCATTGCGCATCAATTCAGAATTTTTGGACTATTAACTGTGTGCCAGGCACGGAGAGTAGAAGGGTGAATAGTCCACAGCACTTATTTGGGATGTCTGTACAAGAAAGATGTCATCAGGAGGACCAGCTGAGTCTGGAGCAGCAGGAATAGCAGCCACTCTGCTAACACTGCTGCATCAGGTTACTTTCTTGTACAGTTGACAGTTCTTCTCTAGTGTTCATTAAGCACCTGTTTTTTGCCAGGCACTCAGCAGGAGGAGAGCAGCAGTGAATGCAGCAATGTCCTGCCCTGTGGAGCTTACATTCTCCTGGGGAAGCGGGAGTGGGGTGGGGGATCAACTTATAATCAGGCAAGTAAGTTATAGGTTCAGTGGTGGAAAGTGCTCTGGAGAAAAAGAAAGTGGGGTGTGGGAGCTGGGGAGAGCAGGGCAGGAAAAGGCTTTCATGGTAAGGTGTGAGGGAAACAAAGGAAGCTGGGCAGAGCCCGAGGCAGGACTGTGCTGGGCTTGTTTAAGGAGCAGAGGGACATCCACTATGGCTTGACCCCAGTGGTGAGAGAAGGGCACAGAGACAAAATCAGAGATGGCCCTGGGGCCGTGTGGGATGGAGGGGTGCTAAAGGGACAGAACCTGATGTGTATTTTAAGTTGCACAAGAGATTAGAAGGGGTCAGAGGTGCAAGTAGGGAGACCAGCGGGAGATGATCCAATTGAGGGGCAAGGTAGCTTGGAGCCAGATGGTCACAGCGGTAAGATTCTGATATATTCTGAAGTTGGAACCAGTGGAATCCTCTGCTGGTGATAGCATGGCGGTGAGGGATGTGAGCAGGGAGAGAAACGTGGCAATCTCTGCAGTTCTTTTCTTATCCCCCCCCCCCCCAAACCCACTCCCAGTGAGAATAGAACTGTCATTTTCTGAGGTTGGGAAGATCATGGAAGAGCAGGTTTGGGGAGTGGAGGATTGACTTGGGAAGTTCACCTGGACTTGCAGAGTTTGACATGCCGATTAGACCCCCAAGTGAGGATGTTAACAGCTGGATAATATGAGCCTGGAGTTGAGGGGAGAGGTTAGGGTTGAAGATTTAACTTTGGCAATCTAAGCATAAATTGAATGGAAGAAAGACCTTCTCATACTAGCAACATGACCCAAAAGACGAGTGAAGAAACAGCTGGACCCCACCTACACACCGCTCAGCAGTGTTCACCTCTTTCTACTTAATTCATCCTCTCTCCCTGTCATCGATTACTGTCTGGCTCTTTCCTTTCTCTGTTCTCATTTTCTCTTTGTTTGTTTTCTGTACCTTCTTTGTTAGAATAACTCTGGTCATTGGAGCGTCTGGCTTGGTTTCAGGAATATGATGGTCATTATCATTTTGGCCTTTCCTCCCTGTTTTGTTTGTCTCTGGCTACAGTAGCTTTTTCATCATTGAAACATTTTAGCTGGGTTGCTTGAACACTTTCCAGCTTTGTGAAGACATTAAGCAAGTTGCTGTCTCTGTGAAAGTTTGTGAGAATGTGGTTACAAAGGACAATTTAATCCTAAGGCAGATGGTGGTGATTCAGTCCATTCACCCTGCTGTTGTTCTGTCCTCTTCATTTAGCGTCGACAAGAACTCTTTTCTTTGTTCTGAACAATTTCTATAGATTGTTAAACCACCACTTGCTTCTGCCATTCCTTTATTAATATTTATGTAAAGCACATTAACCTCATCTTTTAGATTCTTTATTGTAAATCCCATTAAAATTTTTACTCTTTTCCTGGCTGATTTTATTCTCCACTTCTTTTTAACGTCACATTCTCCTTAATCATACTCGGCATTGTTTGGGAGACAGATTCTCCTTTTCAGTGCAGGGATAAAAGAGCTGAGGTCAGCCAGCCTTTTTCTGAGTGAAGTTCATTGGCTTCTCTCTCCCTAAAGAGAAGATGGGCATCAGCAGGAGCTCCTGGTGGTACTTGGAGAAAGAGACTGGCACCTCCAGGCCCTGTGTTTACGGGGGCACTCCTTATATAGAGAACTCCAGCAAAGAGCCACTTTCTGATCCTGCCAAAGCCTGTCCCGGGTAACTGACATTCAGAAAGGGGAAGCTGGAATAGTCCATGGATATTCATTTTAGTTGATGAGTACACTTAAGTCAAAAATGGAATTCTTTCAATTTTTAGAGACAATTCCAAGCTTGAGCCAAGAAGTTTTTGGTTTTGATTTTTTGTGGGTTTTTTTTGTTTTTTGTTTTGGCATATTTATCTGTATCTCCTAATTGGTAAAATAGTGGCTCTTCTAGATAACTCAGTCATGATGGCCTGGGGCCTGATAGCATTAGCTAGTAATGGCTGAGGGATGATAAATGTCGCCGGAGAATCAACTGACCTGTCTTCTCTCCCCTTCCTCTCGTCCACTTCCTGGAGAAACAGGACTGCAGGCACAGCCAGCAACAAGCTGTGGTACGCCTCTCTGTCCCTGGTGACCCTCATCACGTACTCCATCGCCACGGGAGGCTTGATTTTGATGGCAGTGTTTTATACACAGAAAGATGGCTGCATGGATAACAAAATTCTCCTGGGGGTAAACGGAGGCCTGTGTCTGCTTATTTCGGTGGTAGCCATCTCGCCCCCTGTCCAAGATCGTAAGCACAGTGTTGTTTTGTTTTGTTTTCTCCTATGCTTATTTATAAGTGTCTTTGAGCAAACCCACTTTTCTTCCTCATTTTAATTGTGGTCATTCCTTAATTTACCACGGGTGGGTCAGCAATGGGAAAGGTGGGACTCCAGTGTCCTCTTCATATCACATGCCTTATGTCAAGAAAAATTTGAATGTGATGGAGTCAGTAAATAAGGAGATAGATGCTGCCATTATTAAATAATGTACTAAATTAAATAAAGGATCCTTTAAGTGGAAAATACTCCTTAGTGGATATTTAGCTCTTCTGTAAAATCTCTGTGTAAAACTTGAATGAATGAAAAGGCTCTGGAAGGAGCTGTTTGTGGGCTCATCTTTCACTCGAGATCCCCGTGGACCAGAAATCGGGGACAGCATGGTTCCAGAGTCAGGAAGCAGGAAATCCGATCCCTGCTCGGCCAGCAGCTGGCCCCGGGAGCCAACCTTCCTCATCCCCAGTCCTTCCTTAGCAAAGCCAACAGAAACGTGCGAGCCCAACCATGCTCACGGTTGTTTCAAAGCCAAGAGGAAGAGACGATGGGATTTGAAAGTGCTTTAGAAAATATAGGTGTGATTTGTCTTTTATATATGATTTCTGATATCTTAAAACAGTATGCTGTCTTTGATTATAGAAAGAAACGTCCCTGGTCTAATGTCTCTTATACGTTTCTTACATACCGGTGATGAAAGTGCACTGGACATTCAGGTCTCTAGACAGGAAAAACACAATAAGGGCAACAAATGAATAGCCTGTTGAATCCTTTCTAAAGTGGTGATTTAAAAAGGCAGCTAGTATAGGGTAAAGGTTTTCTGTACTAAAAATTTCAAGTTCATTACTGAAAATGATATTTTTATTCCCCCAGTTCCTTTAACTGCTCAGTTAAGAATTTCCTAAAACATTATTAGTATTCAGATTAAAATTGCCTTTGGATTAAATCCTACCTTTGAAATAGTTATAATATTTTGAAATATTTGGTTTAATGCCATTAGTTGGTAAGGTTCAGTCTTACTCCCATGCCAAAGAGCAACATTATAAAAGGGTCTATTTCTGTACCTATATTGGTCATTAGAATTTAATAATTATAATTCTGGAAATAAATTTAATCATGGGTTGAGGAGGATATAGCCCAGTGGTAGAGCTAGTGCCTAGCATGCTCAAGGTCCTGGGTTCAATCCCCATTACCTCCACTATAAGAAAATAAATAAATCTAATTACCTCCCACTCCAAAAAAAAAAAAAACCACTTAAAAATGTTTTAAAACTTAATCAGAGTGGAGACCAGGTAAAATTAAATTTTTTCATGTCAGCAGGTGATTGAAAATTTCACCAAAAAAAAGGATAGATCCCTTTTATCACATCTTGGTTACTCTCAACCATCCAAGCAGTTTAATTTAAATATTGTAACATTAAAGCCCTTCTCCCCGTGAATGATGAGTCCCCCATAGCTTTCCTCTTTGGCTTGGACCAGCTCTAGTATTTCCAACAGTTTTTGTCCGTTGACAGATAAGAGCTTTTTCCCACTGTCATGGACTGTGGGTGTCTGATGGCCTTGTAGAATGTGGAATCCAGACCCTACGGAATCCATTACTTACCCCACTAAGCTATGTGATCTCACAAATAATGATGGTAAGTTTTCTTTGGAAAGCTTGTGATTTAAGAACTAACGTTATGAACCTTAGGGAGCCCAGGCAGTATGTTTAAGTACAGTTGTACGTTTTTTTTTTTTTTTTATATATATAGCTTTTATTATGTTGAGATATGTTCCCTCTATACCCACTTCGGCGAGAGTTTTTATCATAAATGGATGTTGAATTTCAGTTGTAGTTATTATCAAAATAAGGTGTTGGGAGAGAACTCGGCAGAACATGGCATCTCTACAGTAGCAGTTAGGCTCAGTGGATCACTCCCTTTCCCCCAGATCTTTTCCGTGTAATCTGAGAAACACATTCTGTACCTCTTCTTTCCTCTAAGAGTAGAGCTCCAAGTTGGAGGAATATCATTTGAGGGAGACCTTTTTTGGGGGGCACGTATGCATTCTTATCATTGACATTTAAAACAACGTCTCCAAATCTGCCCCTCGTTCTCCAGGACAGCCGCACTCTGGGTTACTGCAGTCGGGCCTCATAAGCTGCTACGTCACATACCTCACGTTCTCAGCTCTGTCCAGCAAACCTGTGGAAGTAGGTAAGCCGGCTTGTGCTTGCAGGATGAATATTTTCATTTGTGGAGTCAGGACTGTTGTCTCCATGAGCTATTGTTTAAATATCAGGGATGTGATATATTAAAACAGGGAGACGGTCCAGACTTTCTTATTAAACAAAGTCCTTAACGTGAGATAGGAACATGGAAATTCCTTCTCTCAAGTTTTCCTGCTGTGCAGGAAAGACCTGGACTGAGGATGGCTGTTGAGTTTGCTTTTATGCCAAATCTGCATTTTCCTACTCAGAAATACTCAAATATTTAAGAAATATTTTTAAATATTCAAGAAATATTTTTGTTTTGCTCCATTTATTATTTTATTACTATGATTTTTAGATGGTTATTAATTTACTTTTCTCTGGGTGGTCATTTGTCTGTAACAGAATGTGGAAAGAGTAGGCAGCTGGAGACAGGATTGGAGCCCAGCTCAGCCCTTTCCTGGCTGTGTGACTGAATCGTTCATCTTCAATAGCATTTATTTATAGAGACAACAGAACCTGCCTGAGCTTTGGAGCTGGACTCCCTGGTTCTGCCACTTAAGTAACTCATGTTAAAGTTACTTACTTTTCTCTGCCTAGACACCGTGCCTTTAAAATAAGAATTTTAATTCTTTAATTTTAATTCTTATTTTAACAAGATAATTAAATAAGATTCCTCTCTTCCAGAGTGGTTTTTAAGAATTCAGTGAGTATGTGTGTATATGTAGGTATACGAACAGTTCCTGGCACATAGTAGGTGCTTAGAAAGGGTAGCTGTTAATCTTGTAGAGTAGTTGCAATGATTGTTTGAGAACTATAAAACCACTATTGTAAGTTGTTATATATGAGCCTCTGAACTTTGTCAGTAAAGGACTAGATTTTCTTATTTTGATTTCCAAACCTGTTATTTCATCACCTTTATCACTTTTGTGATATATAAATGTGTACGTAAATGTATACATCTACACCTAAGTGTATATAGACGTGTGTATGTTTGGGTACATTTGATCTCATATAAGTCAGGTTAAATACATATACTCCCTTTCTCTAGAACAGAAAATTGAAGTTGTTTTCTGTTTTCAAATTTAGAAAGCAAATGCAAAGATAATTGGAAAGTTTTAGCATACACGTGTACTATGTATGGGTCTTGCCTTTACAGCTATTTATAGTACAATGTGGATATAATTGTAGGTCTTACGTTAAGTATAGTCTATCCTGGATATAGTTTTGTTTTTTTTTTTAAACTCTATCTTGACTCTAAGTTATTTAAATCTGGTCTCTTTAATACATAAAAAGTCAAAACAGCCATAAAAGAAAGTCTTAATCTCTGATTTTAACTTAATGGGGTTTTTGGTTACAACATTTTTCGTTTTAATGGTAGGTATCACTTAAATACAGAAAAAAAACTTTTATTTTTAATTTCGGGTGGTACTACTTAAATAGCAAAGTTCATATTTTGGTCAATTAAAAAATTTTTTTTCATTGGCCTAAGAATAAAGATTCCTCAAACCACAGCATAAACAGTTAAGTTTACTGTTTCAAGTGTGAATACCAGTCATAATTTTAGTCCAACTTCAAACTCTTAGAATGTGTATGTTTGTAAAGTGGTTTCTAGCCTGTTATTTCATGTTTATGTTCCTTATTTTTGGGCAGAGTTGGCAAACAGACCCAACTTGGGTGTTTAAAATTGAAGACTCTGTGTTAGATTAAAAAGTAAACTACTTACTACTGATGGCATTGTGATAGAAATCTTTGGTATGCAGCCTCTCAAAATTTTTTAGAACTCTAGACCACTTGAAGAGGTTCCCAGGTTACAGCCTGAAAGATGTCACAACCATCCTGTTACCGATGGTAAAGTGGTTCCTGTTTGGTTGTTGAATAGTCTGGACACTTCTCCAAAGAGGATGGACACAGAGGACCCGCTCAGTTACTTGCACGCTGCCTCTGTTCAGAGGCTGCCCAGTCAACTGAAAAATGGGTCTAAGCGTACTTTTTACTATTGCTTCAATAGTACTGAAAAGAGCAAGACTCTTAGAGGCTCCTGGAACTGAGGAACCCTTTAGCACTGAGCTGGAACCCAAGGGTCGTGCTCTGAGAAGCTGCCTAGGTGGCAGGGGGCGCTTTGCAGTAGCAGCCGTCTAGTCTGAGTCAGATGGTGGAGTAGAAGTTCCCGGTAATGAGGCTTCATTATTCCGAGCTACCTGAATTTTCCCAGAGTGAGTGCTTCCGTGAGGTACAGCAGGCTTTTCTAATTTGGCTGTTCCTTTTCTCTCTTCCCTCTTCACAAGTTCTGGACGAACACGGGAAGAATGTCACCATCTGTGTGCCTGACTTCGGTCAGGACCTGTACAGAGACAAAAACTTGGTGGCCAGACTGGGTACTGCTCTCTCGTGTGGGTGCATCTTATATTCGTGGTAAGTTTTAGGAGCTACTTGAGGCCATCTTTAAAAGGCAGACTTTAAAAGTACAAGAGGAGAATTTAAATAAGTTTTAGCAGTGTGGGGCAGCCAAACAAGTACCATCTGAGGACAAGGGAAAATAGAGCCCAAAGGAAAAAGGAAGTATTACAGCACGAAATCTAGGTGGACTCGTTTGCCTGACTTGTATTTATATGCAGTAAATAAAATGACTCTATGGTTTGTTGCAACCCTTTAAAAGACAGTTGAATATTACTTGCTGAAGCATTTTTGGCGGACACGGGAGCACAAAGTGAGGAAGAGATGGTATGTGCCAGAATGTTTTGGCAACTTTCTAATCCAAGGGAAATACCATTTGTTCTCCTGTTGATGGAAAGAGTACAAAGCACTACATACACAGTCATTTTGTGCCTGGGCCAGGAAAGACAAGTAATGTCCCTTTTCTTTCATGCTAAAACCCAGGGTGCTGTTAAGGAGGCGAGGTCACTCCTCACAAGTGTGATAAGTAAGCAGGCTGTGTTTCAGATGGCGGGGGTGGGGTTTAGCCCACCTTTAAAATGTGTAAAAGATGCCAGAGGGAGAAAAGCAAGGGACAGATATGATAAGTTTCTTACTCTGGGTACATATTTCACTGATGATTAAGCTTCCCTTTGACAGTAACCCTTTCATGTTTAGGTTTTACCTCCGTGTTTTACGTTATGTTTGTTATGTTTCAGTGGATAAAAATTTCAACTAATCACAGGCACATGATAGTCTTCCTCTGGCTGAAACTGAACAGCCCACGGTGGTGATAGCTTGTATAAATAGAACATCTTTCTGAGCAGGTTGGCTTTTTCTCTTGCAGTTTCTAACTGTAATGCTTGAAAGGGACAACAGACATAGACCGGGAGAGCTGAGTTTTATAAAGCACGCGCTCACAGTCGTGCATGAAGTCATCACATGCGTGCCTGTGCTGCAGGTGGTCCCCCCAGTGAAGGTTGTGTCACAGCGACTCTCAGCCTGTCCCTGACGTAGTGACAGCCTCTACTTACAGCAGAAGGGACCATGGTGACCACTTCCTGGCCTTTTATTTTTATTAATTCCATAATTGTTCACTGATTCAGACCCACTTCAATGAATGTTTTCAGGAAGACCGTAAAGCACCCACATTTTAATCCTGATTCTCAGCTCTTCCTTTCTTAAGTTTTTCATTCCTGAGCCTGTGATTTTATTGTTGGGCTTTGAGGAGAAATGGCAGCAACACAACTAATTTTATGATTTGTCACTCACTTTTTTCTGTATTGGCATATAAAAAATACTGGTAGGAGAGCGAGGAGAAAGTAAGTTACTAGACTATAAACAATAGAATATTCCATTTTTTACTTTTTAAAAAATTGGGGGAGGTGGATAATTAGGTTATTTATTTATTTTTTAATGGAGGTACCAGAGATTGAACCCAAGACCTGGTGCATGCTAAGCATGTGCTCTGCCACTGGGCTGTACCCTCCCCCACCATTTCTAAAATAAAATATAGTTGTGTTTACATAGGCAGAAAAAGCCCTGGAAGGAGATATGCCAAGCTTGTAATAGTGGTGGTATCAGGGATAACATTTTTTTTCTCTTGCTTTCCTGTTTTTTCTAAAAAAAAGTTTTACAGTGAGCTAGTGTTTCTTCTGTTTGTATTATCAGGAAAGAAAAAAAAAACTATGAAGATATTTAATAGAATAAAATCGTATGTTTTTTTGAGTGGCAGAATGCCTAATCCCACATGGAAAGAAAAAGGTTTGCCCCTTAGATAAAATAGAGCTTAGATTTGCTGTCAGCCCATCAATGGAAAAGATGGCAAAAATGCTATTTAGTGTGCTGATGTAACTGCCATCAGCAGTGTTAGTTTGTAGGATGCAACTTCCACCCTATCACATTTCCACTGCCTCCCTTGAGTGAGAGATGATCATTAAAACATTGCCCCCGTTGAAATTTAGAGGCACCTTAGTGGAGGTTATAAGTTCTGGTCTAATATTCCCAAAAGATGACAACTTTCAAAGCTGTCAGCTGCTACTTAAAGTCTGTCTACGTGCCAGTAACAGACGTTATTGGATGCTAGTGATCGGACTGCAAAACTGCAGCACCCAGTGGAACAAGGATGCAGAAAACACAGCTGCACTGAGTGGAGATGAGGAGTAACCGGGCAGCTCCGGGCTGGGGGCGTAATGGACAGGCTTCCTGGTGACGGCAGCTGATTCCTCCCAGGAGCCAGTGAAGCTGAGCACCCTGGGTCAGGGTGACTGGTGTTTGCTCTAATTACCTACTGCAGCTCCAGGCAGAGTCAGCTTCGAGGACTTGATAACCAAGTGTCTTGGAGCTCGCGAGGGAGTGAGTTCAGGCCTGGGGAAGCCTTGAAAAAGGGAATGCTGCGAGGTGTGGGAGGCACCCGATTAGGAGGGTTTCAAATCTTGATTTCCTAGACTCAGGAATGAAAGGCTGGAAGATGTTACAAATGGAGACTGCATTGCCTAGGTGAAAACCATCCTTTGAAGTTGATTGCAGGAATATCTAGAATTCTCGATAGAAATTGTAGGAAGCCAGAAGACAGAGTGGTATATAATGAAAAGGAGAAGAAATCACCGATTTTCAGTGAAAGGCCAGGGTTGCCTGGGATTGGGGTTAACTTTTTTGGTAAGTTCTTAGAGGCTCACTGTGCTATGGTCTCACTCATCTAGAGTCTCCTCACCCCCAGCACACACCAACACCACACACACACACACACACACACACACACACACAAATACACACATATTCACATACTCACACGCATCTTTAGGGGACTCTCACAACGACCTTCAATCTCAAGTCCTGCAGAAGCAGGGGTACTCACTGTGAGCATGTTTTACTCTTGGCTGTCTTAGCTTGGAAGAAGGGCTCAGTCAAAACCCATTCCCTGGCTTTCCAACTGAGGCCATCCTTTCTCCTGAAGCCCCTTTTCTTGTACCTAGGCATTGTTGCTGTGAAGAAATGTCACAGCTTGCACCCCGTCAGGAGTTCCCTGGTGACTCTTTCTATAGGTCAATGCCCCTACTGCCTCTCAGGTCTGGGTCCTTGCTGTGATAGACCCTGGCCTCCCCCAGCTATTCCTTAAGTCCCTCCTTTGTCTCTTCATTTTGACTGAAATTGTTATTCTGTTGGCTTAAGTTAACAAACTGTCACATTGGACAGGATCATGAAGTCAGTCAGGTTCAATTCCCTTGTTGTACATAAAAGGCAACGGAAGCGTGGATCCTGCTCCTGCGAATTCTACCCCCAGTTTCAGGAAACTTACTTGAGTCTCCTTTGCCGGGAGTGTTGAGAGAGATGGGTTCATAGTCATTTTTCAGCCCCCTGGGTGGCGTGGAATGAAGTCTTCACAGAGGTAGAGTGAGCCGCTGGATGGCTTACATAACTGCATTATTAGGAGGCATTTGTGCTGTAAAATGTTCCCTGGCTGTTTCAGTTTTAGCTATGCGTAAGAAACAAAAGTGTGTATTTTTTCAGCTGTCTACGAATTTGAATACAAAATAGGAAAAACTAAGACTCTTTATTAGGGTCAAACAAGTTGCTGGTTCAAAATGGGGCATTCACAGCAGTACGGCAGACCATGTGAGACAGCAAATCGAGGAGAGATATCTATATTTTCGGTGTGTTCTGGACCTGCTACTTTTATTTAAGAAGGAGAGTATCTTTATTTTGGGAATCCTGCCGCTTCCTAATCTGCCAGCTAGAAATCTTCATGTCTCTGCATCAAGGGGCACGTTGAGGGCCCCCTCCCACCAGCTCCAGTCTCCTTTGAGAACTGTGAGTCACCATTTGTATGGTACAGTGGGAACATCATTGAACCTTGATTATGCTAAGGCTGGGGAAAGTCGTGGGATCTCTCAAGGGCCCTGTAAGTTTGTTGGGGGCAGAATCTGTGGTCTCCAATAGGAAAGTCTGGACAAGTTCTTTGGAGATTCTCTGTGATCCTGGGAAGTTTGGCCAGTTCCAAAATCACACTGAAGCAGGTGTGGAGGGGCACCTACATAGCAAATCATTCTTCCAGTATGAAAGAGGTTCTGGGCACCACAGTGACTGAGGGTAAAAGGAGGCATTTTTTTGGTTGTCACAATGATTGCAAGGTACTGCTGGCTTTTTGTGAGTGAAAGTTCGAGACAAGTAAGGTGATTAGACATTCTCTGTCCAGTGAAACATTGTCCCAACCAAGTGCTGTTGGTCTCCTCCCACCCCCACAGGAAGTACGGGGTTAAAATCACTCAGGCCTTAGCCCTGGAAGGGAAGAGGTTATGGATAATCCGGGAATTGTTTTGTGCAGACCAGGTGGGTCTTAGTAATAGCCAGAGTATAGACAATAAGAATTTCCTAGGCTCTTAAAGAGTTTGTAAAAACAGCATTTTCTTGATAATTCCAAAAAGAGTGTTTTGTACGTAAAGGCCATGACTGAATAAAGACCTTATTTCACAGCAATATCTACTTGTAGAAGTCACACGTCACTAATGATGAGCTGATTACAAAGGTATTTTTAGAAGTGAGAACCAAAGCTTCCCCATTTAGTGCTGTCTGCTGTTGAAAGTGAAGTGGCAAAGGTGCTAGGATCAAAAGCTTTGCTTTTCTGAAACACATTTTGTGCCCCAGAATTTTTATTCGAACTCTTTTAAAGAAGAACCATCATCTTTCAGATGAATATTCCAGATATTGATCTCTTCCTAAAGTTTAGTCTTATTTTCCTCCATGGAAACAATGTACTGTATTAAAGCATAATCCATATGCACAAAATGTGACACGCCCTTGAATGCAGGAGCAAGGTCTGTGTTTTCTTGGGTGCACAGCCGTTGGGAAATGTTTCTGTCATTCCTTTGGCCAGGCTCAGGGTCAGAAAGTGGGGGTGGAGTGGGCCTCCATTAGTATCCATCTGTTCAAGGCAGAAATGAAAGCGATGCTGCTGGACTTGCGTGGACCACAAAAGAAGCAATACTCTTGGATCCCAGAGGACTTTTTTATGAGGAAAGCTTTTTATTATTTATTTGCATCTCATTGATCTTTCTCTCCTTGGAAAAGAGGATGAGAATGAGCAGAGAAGGCAGCATTGCCTCTTGAGGTCTGTTTGGCTGAAATGAGCCTGCTGGGTCCTGCCTTTTCACCAACCCCTCCCAGCCCTCCTCTTCCACACACCCCCTTGCCCCCAACCTGCTAGCGCAAGAGCTGCAGGACGGCAGGGATTGCTGTGTGTTTCGCTGAGACCCCAGTGCGTAGAACGGGGCCTGGCATGTGGCACACCTTCAGTAAATATTTGCTGAATAACTCTGTACAGTTAGCTGGAACTGTAAGTATTGTATATTTTTCTATTTGCTTAAAATGGTCCTTTCTGCCCTCCAGGAAAATTAAATACCTTTTTAACCCCTGTAAGCCAGATTTTGTAGTATTTTACCTCTATGTGGAAAGTGGCAGGAGGAATTTTTTTTTTATCACATTGATAGTTACTCTATGCTGAATTTCTAAATAAGAAAACCTTGTGTGGCAAAAGGTGTGATTATCACAGAAAATAGTGATGACCTTTGCTTTTCATGCCCTTGCGTTTCATTGCCATTTCTGACTTCTTTCACTGGTTTTGATCCTTTCTAAGTGAGACTAATCAAAGGGAGAGGAAAGATAAAAGTGCAGTCTGAAAATTATGTTGGCATTTGAGGGAAGAAGAGGCCAGAGCCAACAGTGAAAACCAAGCTAATAGGACCAAAAAAGTCTTTTTTTTTTTTCACCTGTAAGCTTGTCTTTGCATAAAATAATCTAATGCAATCGATGTGAAAAGACACCAGCTCTCAAATCGGTCAGCCAGTTTGGGAACGAAGTGGGATGTTAAAATAGACAGCTTCCATTTAAGCAGAACGGTGGGTTAGAGTGAGCCTTGTTGGCGCCTGGCTCTGCCAGGCGTCTCTGCCCTCCTTCACTGTGATGTAACACGTTAACACACTCTGCTGACCTTTTGCTTGTCTCTTAGTTTGACCTCGACGACAAGGTGGAGTTCCGATGCTCTGCAGGGGCGATACGGGGCTCCTGAACTGGAAGTAAGTTCGTTTCCTTTTCTTGCCCTGCTTTGTCTCAGAAGACCCTTCTTTCAGCAATGTTTTTTCTGTGTTTACTTGCATCTTTATTGATCTGCATTCCATGATCCCATTTTTCTCCTGAGGAAGGAACTCAGTTTTTGTACAGAAGAAATGTCCTGAATATACTATGGGATTGAAAAGAAATCCTCGATTTTCCTCCCACACATTTGGCCTCTGGTGTGGCATCCGGCTGCCCAGCTTCCACCAGCGGCTTGTCAGGCTTTGTCAGGCTGCTCTCTGTCTGCTTTTTTCCTGTCGGAACAGAAGGGAGGAGGGTGGTTTCTTAATTTCCAGTCCATTCCCCTAGTCTATACCTGTCTTTGCTCTCCATCCATGGCACGACCACGAGGTTACATGGTAGCTTTCGAAGGAGGAGAGAAAGGTGGAGAAGGGGAGGAGCGAGCCTCTGCTCTGGGCCGCACGGGGTCTGTGCAGGAGCTTGCTAACTGCATCAGCTCCAGCCGGTGGGCATTTCACTGGGTGAAGAACTGTGAACAGTAGGCATCCAAAGAGCCAGGGTGGCAACAGATGCCTTTCAGTCAGCAAAACATCCGTTATTTTCTTTCTTGTGCAAAAGTTTTTTGGGGGGGCCCTCAATGAAAGTCCACCGAGGTCAAAAAATAAACTCAGAGACATAGAAATAAGCTATGGTTACCAAAGGGGAAAGATAAATTGGGAGTTTGGGATTAACATACACACAAACAACAAGGACCTACTGTATAGCACAGGGAACTATGGTCAATGTCTTTTAATAACCTATAATGGAAAAGAATCTGAAAAAGTTTATATATATATATATAAAATGTATGTATAACTGAATCACTTTACTGTACACCGGAAACTAACACAACATTGTAAATCAACTATACTTCAATTGAAAAAAAAGGTCTAATCACATGGAAGCAGCCAGGAGACCCAGCCCTGACCCCAAGAATGGAAAGAACAAGAGGTCCCAGGGGTGGCTGAGACTTTGAGCCCTTGATGCGTGCCAGGCACGGTTCTGAGTGCTACAGCTGTGATTTCATTTAATCCTCAAAAAAAAAAAAAAATCCCAAACAAAAAAATCCAAGGGAGGGTTTTAATCTCCATTTTACAGAGGTAGAAAAACAGAAAAGTTAAGTCATTTAAACTTTTGATTTGCCACCATGTGAGAATCTGTGTTCCTAACCACCACTGCCCAAGAGCCCATTCTCCTATCTGGCCCTGAGTGGAGGGAGAGCCCTGTTGTCTGTCCAGTTACGGGCACTTTGTTCTGCAGCTGGGTCTCAGGGGATGGTCCTTCCTGCACCTGACCTGGAGATAGTGGGCCATAATGAGGGGCTGTCAATCTGCCAGTATCAATCACCAGCTCTTTCTGTCACTTAAAGAAGGAGAAAACTGTGCTGAGTTCGAATAGATTACTGCCTGCTACACAGAAGAGAATGGTCTCTAGAAGGCAGGCATTTGTTCTCCCCACTGACTGGGTGACCCCCTGCTGAGATTGTACTGCTGTGGTTTCAATATCCCTATTGTGTACAGAGTTAAAGTGCAGAGAACAGCAAGTCTCCAAGTTAGGTTTAAGAGAGACGTTTTTCTTCTCATTCCAACGAAAGAGCCCCAGTGTTTCCCTCTGAACTGGAGAACACGCAGGCTGGAAGTTGGCTTGCTAACTCCTTGCACCACGTTTCACAGGATGCACCTTTGAAAGAGAGAGCTAGTCATGCCTTGTGGTAACTTAAGCTTCAAAAGAACTGGGACCCCAGCACACTGTGTCTTGGGCCCACTGAGTGAATTAGTGACTCTTAGACTATGTCACTTGATCCAAGATTCTGTCAAGACCAGTCCCTCTAGGACAGGTTTTCTTGATACAGGAAGGAAGCAAGGGCTGGGCTTTGAGGAGTGTAAGTGGGACGAAGCCTCCAGCTCCCCAGCCCCTGCCCATGGCTCTCTGGAGTAAAAATACCGTCAGCCGGAAGGTGCCAAGGACCCAGCGCTTCCCAGACTGTAGTGTTTCTTATTCTGTTTACCAGAGTCCTTCTGTGGTAATTTTTCATAACCTGACTTTTTAAAATTAAGTTGATTGTTTTGAGTAGGTAAGAAACGGTACAAAATTTGGAAGGTACCAAAGGGTCTTCAGAGAAAAGCATCCCATTCATCACTGTCCCCAGCACCGCTGCCTCCAGAGGCAGCCAGTTCAGAGCCTGATTTTAAGAGGAAGTGTGGGTAGGCCTCCTGGCCCCAAATCCCTTAGTTTTACCCTTGCTAATTCTGTTGGCTCCACCATCTCTTAGATGCCGCATGCTACCTACTGCCTCTTGTGAATCACGGACCTTGGAGTCCTCATCCTGCGTACCTGTCCCAGCTCTGTTACTAAGCTAGTTTTGTGGCTTCAGGCTGGTTACTTAACCTGCCTGACCCCTATTTCCTCAACTATAAACAGGATAATGACCCCAGCCACAGAGTTGGAAGAGGAGTTAATGAATAGCAAGGAGAATGAAGCACCAGGAGTGAGCTCCATGAGCGCAGGGACCTTGTCTGGTTCACTGTGTTTCAGTGAGTTTCCCAGAAGCAGCTATTGAGGCAGAGCTGATGTGCAGAATGTTTATTAGGGATCGACACATGTGGAAGGAGGGGAAGGGGGCAGAATTGGGCAGAGGGTGAAGTCCAGGGCACTGCAGGCTGGGCAAAGCTGCTGCTCATCTCATGGGTGCTTGGAGCAGATATGACTGATCAGAGCTGTCCCCCAGGGTCAGCGGCTGCACCTTTACATCTGTGCCGTGAGCTTGCCTGTGTGGGTTGCCCAGGAAGGGCTTGCTGTAGGGCAGGGCGACTCTGCAGCTGGGGCAAAGCCTGGGAGCTGCCGTCCAGAGACTGTCCACTCAGGGCACTCGCAGGAGCTGAGCGAGCACTAAGGGAGCGCCTTTGAAGGAGGTCTGGGTGTCTTACCTCCAAGTCTTTGTATTTCCTGTCACCAGTGCCCCGAGCATCTGGGAAGGACAGATACTTTGTCAGAACCTTTCGAAGGACAAAGTATGCAGTCTGGGGCTTGGGATGTAGTTTGGATGGGGAGGGGCTAGCATGTAGGTGGCCTTTAGTGCTTCACTGATGTGGAGATGGAAAAGCAGGAAGCCCGCCTCCTGACTTTGTTGGTTTTGCCCTCCCAGGTAGCTCGGTGTTGCTTCTGCTTCGGCCCTGGTGGAGAGGGTAAGTAGGCAGCTTCCCTCCTGTGCCTCCATGCTGCCCTGTAGACGTGCAGCTCCGGTCTGCACTGTAGGCATTTGGGATACAGACACAAGGAGCTTGAATGGTGAGGGGAAATTTTGACTCCAAAGCTTGTTTATTGTTTATATACTTTACACATTCTTCTCGGAGGGTTGCTGGGTTTTGTTTGTTTGTACTGGTATTCTGGCAGGTGAGGGTCAGTCTGTATCTTGGCTCATGTTTATACAAATTAAGTTACACAGTGAGATAACCAGGAGCAGGAAGTACATTTTTTAAAGGAATGAAAATTCGGAAAATTTCTTTTGTTCAGTTTACTTTTCTTCTTGGATTGGAGGTCCTGGGGCTTGAGAACTCTTGGTCTGTTCTCTCACTTCCTTCTGAGCTTATAAGAAATATTATGTTTTTAAGGGCTCTCTCCTGTTTTAAAAAAAAGTGTGATGTTAGGTAACTCATCCTGTTGCAGAAGGTTCTGGGGTGAGTTGGGGGTTTGGGGCTTATGGCATAGATGACATTGCTTGAAGATACAAATGGTTGTGACATCTTTTCCACACACCAGTGCCTGGGATTAAAACAAGCAATGGTGGCTTTGTGAAAACGGGAAGTGTACATGTGTTCGTTCACTGAGCTTTTGCTCATCTTGTGGTTCACAGACACTGAAGGGCAGCAGAACGTCAAAGAGGGCTCACGGGTCATTTATGATGAGAAGAAAAGCACCGTCTATAACTACGCCTACTTCCATTTTGTGTTCTTCTTGGCCTCCCTCTATGTGATGATGACCCTCACCGACTGGTTCAAGTGAGTGGTCCGTTGACTTACATGTTTTATAAGTTGTTTAAAAAAAAAAAAGTCCTATTCTTTACATCCTGGAGATCAAATCTCTTGGAGTCAACTTAATTCTTCTCCAAGTCCTGCTTTACTCATCTTCAGAGAAACATTCTGAGTTCTTGGCAGTCTGTTGGCATACTTTTAACATTGGAAACTGGTATGGTTACTGCAGCTTTAAGAAAATGGGAGGTTAACAGCATATGGGCAATCTTGAGAACGTTGTAATAGTAATGGGGGAAGAACTTAAGCAATCATCTGCTTTTAAGAAAGAGAAAAATACCTCTTTTTCTACTTTGTCCTTTTTTTTTAACACTTTCACTACAAAAGTTTGAAACATCTTTTTATTTTATTTTTATATATGTATATATATATTTTTTGTGGGGGGAGGTAATTAGGCTTACTTATTTATTTTTAGAGGAGGTACTGGGGATTGAACCCAGGACCTTGTGTATGCTAAGCATGCACTCTACCACTTGAGCTATACTGCACCCCCAACCCCGCCTCTGAAACATTTAAAAAAAAAGAACTAATGTGGAAGTATGAAAAGTAATAGTGACTCCCCCCCGCCCCCAACACCACCCTGTCCGGTAACCACTGTTGACGATATGGTGTGTATCCTTTCATTCCTTTTCTATGCATTTCTGTGGCTATACAATTTTTTAAAACATGAATGTGATTATACATATTTTCCTCCTTGAGGTTTTTTTGGTTTTTGGTTTTTGGTTTTTTTTTTTTAAACTTGGCAATAAGTGATGGGCCCGGCTTTCCCTGTTACTGCATGGAGATTCTTTTTGGATGTCCTTTGACTGATCCAAAGTTTCTATTGGATCATAATTTGTTATAACATAGGATATACCTGAGATAGACATTTAGGCATTAGAATAACCTAGGATAGACATTTAGGCTCATTGTGCAACAGACTTGTGGGGGGTGACTCCTGCCACACTGCTGTAGATGGCCTGTATTCTACTGGGGGAGACAGACCATGATCCAAGTCAAATACAGTGTCAGATAGAGATGACTTTTGGGGATGAAAATAACAAGGAGGAAGAGGAATGAGGAGTACTTGGTGGGGCTGGGAATGGTGGGGGCAGCAGTTTCAAATAGGGTTATGGGGAAGGCTGCTCCGAGGAGATTCTTCTCAAACATCCTGAGGGAGAAGAGGGGTGGGAGCTTCTAATGCTTCCCAGTGATGCTTTGAGAATTCCTGGAAAATTTTGCCTTGGGAAGCTTAAGAAAGGATGGAGGCAGCTATAAATCAATGCAGAAAATAACATGTTGTCAAGGATGTTGACATCCTTGGAACTCTCTCACAATCCTAGTAGGTAAAATGGTACAGCCACTTTGGAAAACGGTTTGGCAGTTCCTCAGAATGTTAAACATAGAGTTATTATACCATCCAGCAATTCCACTCCTAATTATATACCCAAGAGAAAAAATAAAAGACATATGTCCACGCAAGAACTTGTACACAGATGTTCATAGCAGCATCATTCTTAATAGCCAAAAAGTGGAAAGAACCAAATGTCCATCAACTGACAAATGGATAAACAAAAGTGTGGTATCCACACAATGAAATATTACTCAGCACCAAAGGAAATACTGTTACATGCAGCAGCATGGGTACTCCCTTAGAAACAATATGCTGAGTGAAAAAAAACAGTCACAAGTGGCCCCATGATTCCATGCATGGTGATGTGCTCAGAATAGGCAAAGCCGTGTGGACAGAAAGTGGGTAAGTGAATGTCAGGGGCTGGAAGGAGGGGGGAAATGGGAGGGCTGCTAAAAGGTGCAGGGTTTCTATATGGGGTGAAGAGAATGTTCTAAAATTGATTGTGGCTGTGGTTACACAACTCTCTGAACATAATAAAAGCCATTGAATTGTATACTTTAAATGGGTGTGATTAGATCTGAATTGAGTTGCTAGGGAAAATAGAAAGGCTGGAGGGGGTGGAAGCAGGGAGAGATGCTCACTGCCTCCCCCCTTCCCACCCCGCCCTTCCTTCTCTGACCACAGCCTGGTCTCTTGTTTCCCCAGCTATGAAAGTGCCAACATTGAAACCTTATTCAGTGGGAGCTGGTCCATCTTCTGGGTCAAGATGGCTTCCTGCTGGATCTGTGTGCTGTTGTATCTGGGTACGCTGGTCGCGCCCCTCTGTCGTCCCTCTCCGCACTTCTCCGTGTGAGGAGCTGAGCAGTCCCCTTGGTCCTGCAGGCTGGAAGTGACGTCCTTTGAACAAATGTCCCAGGAGTCTGAGCAGTGACTGGTACTTTGTGAAAAGCTGGCAGCCCCTAGCTGGCTTGAGTGGGTCTAACAAAAACTTTGAGGGGAAAAAAAGAATCATCTGATTAGCTTTTTCATTCTAAAATTCAAAAAGAAACTACCATTTTGTCCCAAAAGAATTGAAATTTTCACCCAAGCTGATGCTGAGTGATGATCTATTTTGTATGTGTCTTACCCCTAAAATCTGGGATAGTAGTTAGGCTACTGTTTTCCTTCTGCATGTTTTTTTTTTTTTTTAACCAAAACAGAGTTTGGGGCACAACATCTTATCACAGGGATAAAAGCTTACCTTGTGTGGCCTGTTATTCCCATCCTTGAAATAGAAAAAAAAATATGCCAAAATCTTGAGCCCTTAGCCCCCGCCGGAGTGCAGACTCCTCTCCACACCTCGGCCTGCAGGACCCCTGCTCGCTATTCCCTGGTCTTTATCAGGTACAAGAAGGAAGCCCCTGCTTTTAACTCCACCCTTGTGCTGTTTCCCTTTGAAGTTGTGATGCTGGGAATCACAGACTTCGCTCTGCCCTTGTCCTCGCCAGAGGTCCCCTCATCCCTTCTGGGTTCAGCATTTTTTGTTATAATGTGAAAAAGCACAATTTGCCACCCCCACCAGATTCTCACTACCTGATCCGAGTTACTGCAATACTATGACTTGTACTCGTGGTGTTATTCACGTAACTATAGAAAAATATCGTGTTGTTTTCTTCACCTAAACGGTGGAGGGCTGTGATTCTTACTTGTCTGTGTCAGTAACAGTACCCTAGGACCTCACCTGGGAAGCTGCTTCTTGACTGAAGCCCACTGCACCCCTCTTCCGGTGACAAAAGTCAGCCAGTGTCTCTTCCACTTGAGGCCTTTGAAACTGTAAAAGCAAAAGGACTTTTTTCCCCCCAGATCTGTAATGTGACTATGCCATTTATGTCTGTTACGATTTTGGGGGGTAGATTTGCTAAGGTAAGAATCACACACAACACCTCAAACAGAGCTGACCAGGTAAGGCCTCCTATTATACGGGGTGTAGAAGTGACCAAATATACTTAGAAGAAATGCTGGGGTGGGGGGCAGTATTAAGCCATAAGCAAAAGCCACAGAAATTTCCACAGTACATACATCTAAGGTGATACTGAATAGAAATTTGACTCTAGGCAGTGGCCCAAGAAGACGTCCATTTTCAGTGTTGATGCACTCAGCCAGGGAAGAATTTACTCAGCAGAAAGTCCATTAGAGACTCCACTGGAGAGGCGGTGGGGATCCTCCTCTTAGTATTTCATGCAGAATGGAAAGAATCCTCTCAGCACCTTGGCAGACGGGGGCTGAGAATGAGAAGACTTGACGTTCTTTTTGTGCCCCATGGTATGCGTTGGGCAGAATTGGGTCCCGCCTTGGCTGGGCTCCTGTGTGGCAAAATGCTGGCCTGGGATGTGAGTCCAGTTCTTTATTTCCACTCACTCCTTTGCCCTCCTCCCAGGAAAACCAGGGTTGGGAGTGTGGGAGACATACAACAGATGAACTCCTCCAGGAACTTGCCTTCTTCACAGTCCTGGAGGTTCAGTTTTTAAAGCCACTCACGTGTGTGTGTGAGAGAGAGAGCCTTGATTTGTAAACTTGATGAAATTTGTTCAGACCAGGCGTTCTTTGAGCCCGGTGGTCCAAAAGTCTTCTGGAGGCGCCCAGTGAGTGGCCGCCACGTGCAGCCCATGGTTAAGCCAGCGGGAGTGGGAGCTGTGTGGGTCGGACAGGTGGAGGGAGTGGTGTGTGTCACAGCTGCAGCAGTGACACGGGCTCCGGGTGAGCCAGGATCAGCTTTAGCAAAGACCGAGAGGAGAGGCAGATCAACAGCCAGCGTGCTCCCAGTAACTGGTTTCTTTATGTTTCCTTCCTGCTTGGGTCTAGTGGGGTCTGGTGGTCAGCTGTGTGACTGCAGAACTGGCCCCTGTGGCAGTTCAAGGTCAAGCTGACCAGGCCCTGAGTTCCTTGGCTGTCCTGGAGAAGGAAGCTCAGGGAGACACAAAGGAAGGGACATTGTCAGTAGCCCGGCCCTCGGAGCTTCCTTCTTTAGCCCCCTTCCCCCCGACAACCAACCCACATTTTCCAGGTGCTTAAGACTTGGTTTGTGGCTGAATAATGTTTCTTTCTGAAGGTTGGTCTGACATAAGAGGAAGAGTTACAGTCACTGATTTTTATTCTCCACTAA
This sequence comes from Vicugna pacos, assembly GCF_048564905.1. Taxonomy (NCBI): domain Eukaryota; kingdom Metazoa; phylum Chordata; class Mammalia; order Artiodactyla; family Camelidae; genus Vicugna; species Vicugna pacos. Next base: position 67,425,774 of record NC_132989.1, read on the forward strand.
AAATTTAAGCAAGTTTATCTGAATGATTGAGAGAGACGTGGATGTACTCTGAGGACTGAGGGCATATAAAAAGTTAACTTTAATGATTCTTAATTGTGATAAACAGTGCTCAGGTGATAAGTCAACATTCATGGGTTTAAAGAACCTACATTTTTGTGCTATTGTATTTTAAGAAACTGGAAAAATTATGCCAGTCTCTCTGAGTTGCTGTAAGAATGATGTTCATTTGATAAACTCACTGATAATCTTTTTAAAATGATAGACTTTTGCTTCCTAGAACTTTTTGTACGTGATTTTAAAAGTGCATTCCCAGAAGCTGCTGGTCAGACTCCTTCAAGCGATGAGAGCCGAAGATTTTTTAAAACTGTGTGTGATTTCTCTGTGTTGTTCTCCATGTGGGAATTCCCCCCTCCTGATTTTGTGAGTAAGAACACCTGAGTGGGGCAGGGACTCTTCTGGGAGTGTGGCTTTGTGTATCTAGATATGTCACCTGACTGACGACCAAACGATTTTGGAAACCCTACTTTGTCCTTCCTGGTTTGAATTTTTTAATACTGGTTAGTTGGTTTTGCCTTTGTCCTCACAGTTTCCTGGGAAATAGCTTGAAAGAATTGTTCACCAGAGATGTTTGGAGCCCCTTGTAGAGTTGATGGGCTGTGTGCCTGTGGGGTTACTGGGGACTTGGGGTTCTGGTGTTCATCAGGAGTGGCCTGCAGGGGGTTCCCGTGCCCTGTTGTTCATTTCCAAGTGCTCAAAGGCACCTTCATTATGGATGACCTACATGCAGTGCTAATTCCCCACCCCCCAACTGTCACCTTCTGCCTTTTTAAAAATACGTGCTTATTTAATTTTGGCCAGAAGTTTACTTACCATTGGTGCTTCCTGCTCCCCTGCAGGGGGAGTTCTAGGGCCTGTGTGCATTTAAGCTGCCCAGGCCTTTTTCTCCCTTGACTGCCTTTCTAAAGAGCATGTCATTTTGATATATACTCGTGTCCCCAACCCCTCTTGTCAATGAAAGAGAGTTTGAGCTATAACTAAGAAGTGTGTGACCTTGGACCGAGGCCCCGCATGTCCAGACAGAAGGCTGGACCCTCCTTAACTAAGAACGGTGCCGTAGCCCCTGGGTTCATGGAATTCTGTGTGGTATTCTCCTTAATTTGCTAAATCCCTATGGCTTTGTTCTTAGCCATGTTTCCTGCCGTCTTTAATACATTTGTAGAGCCTCAGACATTTTAATCTAGTGCTGCATTTCAGGCAGAGATGGACTCTAATGTTGGACCCATTTCACAGGAGTGAAGAGACGTTTACACTAATCTTTTGAACTAATGCTAGCCAGTCTAAAGTTCTAAAGATCTTTCTCTCTTTCTTTCTTCCTCAGTAAATCATTAGCAGATGCATTCATTTTGAAAGGGGGAAGTATTTGGCTTTTACCAAAGAGGTTTTTTGTTTTTTTTTTAAGGCAAAATCCTTTCAACAAAAACTTAATTGGGGAAGGGTAAATTAAGAATGCCTATGTCCAAATCCACTTCTATAGGTGATTAATCGTATTTATGTGAGTAAAATGTTGAAAGAATCCTTTGTGGTGAAGGATCCTGGGAAATTCAGGTAAAGAAAGCTTGCAGTAGATGGGTAATATATGTCTTGAGAGCTATTTATAAGAAATTTAAGGATTGTTTTGTTTTCCTTTATTAAAGAGTTAAGTTTTTTGTGTTTTTTTTTTCCTTGGCAAAAAAAACTACAAAAGTTTTATAGTCATAACTTGGTTAATTTTTAAAATTTTTCTAAAACAGTTAACTAGCCAAGTTACATGGTTGTTTTGCAGTATTAGAATTTGAAAATGTAATATGTATGGTAAATCTACTGTCTGAAATTTATAATGGTCTCAGATATGGTTGGAGTTTTTGTAACTTTTAAAATAGTTATTTTTTTCCTTTTAGTCACAAAGGCAACTATGGATTTATATTTGTTTTTTTGAATGCTAATTTTTCTATGAAGGGTCTGAAGTTGACCAGTCTTTTCCTATGTAGAAAACTCAAAACTTGTTAACGCTGTACTTTAATAAAATTGAAAACTGAAAATCATGTTGGTGTTTTTTTCTCCCTTCCGTTGAATAAAGTTCTCCAGGTAATGTTTTCTAAAGATGTTGCCTTCAAATGTTAATCAGGTCTCTCTCAAGCTTCGTAGAGTCTGTTCTGAGTCTAGAGAATGAAGATACAAACAGGAAAACCTAAGCTTTTTGCCTTCTTTGCTGAACGCCCCTGCAGCCTGCTTCCTTTTTCTTATTCTTATGATAATGACACAGTGTCTTAAATATGAAAATTAGAGCAGGTCTTTAAAGAAGGTAGTGTAAGTTCTCCAGCATGGTTCTTATTTTTCAAGATTTGGCTATCCTGGGTCTTGTGCGTTTCCCTTTGAAGTTTAGAATTAACTTGCCACTTCCCTCGATTTGGATGGTATGGAGTCCATTAGATCAGTTTAGGAAGAACTGACATCATAATGACATTGTCATCTGACCTATGATTGTCTCTTTCATTTATATAGGTCTTTCAAATGTCTTTAGTAGTATTGAATAGTACTTTTGTTTTTAATAAAATATCTTTGTGTGGGATTTAATCTTGATACTTCTGATTCTCATTTGTATGTGAGATTAGTATCCTGAATTTTTTGTGTCACATAATACAAAATTTACCATTGTAGCTGTTTTTAAGTGTACAGTCAGCTGTGTTGAGTACATCTACGCTGTTGTGCAGCCAGTCCCCAGAATTGTTTTCATCTTGGAAAGGTGTCACTCTCTACCTTGAACAGCAGCTCCCCCACCAGACCCTGGCAACCACCATTCTACTTTCCATCTCTATGAATTTGTCATTTGTGCCATTTCCCCTCCCTCTGCTCTTTCCCACATAAATGCTGATACCCTTCCGGTCTTCTGACTTTTGTGCTTTGACATTCACCACTCCTGTTGTAAATGTTGCCCGTGGCTATGCTGTCTTATTGCTCTGTTTTTGTGTGGAAATTCAGGAAGATCCAAAAACTATGCTTTGACCATTGCTATCATTTCTTCTATTCAGTCTAAAATTGAATGCTCTGCAATAAAGCTTTCCACACACACCTTTCCTGGGAACCTGCTTTTCAAAGTTGTTGGTAACCTTCATGTTGTTGAATCCATTGTCCTCATCTTACTTGACCTACCAGCACTTTACACTCTTAACTGTCAACTAAATTACAAACCTTGTTTAGATTTCATTGGTTTTTATGTACACTCATCCCTACCTTTTGAAAGGGATTATGTACTGTAATTATCCTGTCCCTGTTAACATTGCCCTTAAGATCATGGGAGGCAAATAACTTGTCTTAATGATTCTCGAGTCTGTGCGCAGGATGACCTCCAAGGAACCACCCCCGGAAGAATCATTGCTACAGGACCTGACTTAGTTCTTAGCTCCACCTTCTGGGTCATCCTTTGTTTTCCTTGAGAAAAGGCCTGATTTGCAGCTGAATAGTTTATTCAGCCTGCGGCCTGCCTGGAAGTGGTCCGGAGGCCAGTGGCTTCGGTTTGAGCTGTCTCTGTTCCAGTCCCTTTTAGTACAAGCTGGTAGTGCTTTTTTGTTAGTTCAATTCTCTTAAAAACATTGTGTGACTGTTACTGGGATTCACTGCATTAGATAAAAACCGTCCCCACCAATCCTTTCCAGAAACATCGCAGTCTTCTTTGGGCTACAGGTCAGAGTGCTATGTGACAGTACCCTGATTCTTGCAGAAGCCCTTTTATCCCACTGAGATTAGGACACACTTAGGCATAGAAACCTGTTGTCTAGGTCAGAGGATTTAAGTACTTCCTTAAATATTTCTGAGATCTTAACAAGGGGCTTTATCTTAACCCTGAGGCCACATTTTACTTGCATCTTAGAAATGGTAAGTAGCTAATAAAATAGTGTTGATAAGTATTTCATTGAATTTATTTTGATGCGTTGTTAAATGAGAAGTAATTTAGAAAACCACATAAACAGTGTGATCCAAATCCTGTGTGCGTGAACTCTTAAAAAATTGTTCTGAGACTTGTTGAAAAAGATTTTATTCAAGACAATTCAGTAGAGGTTTTGCAATAGAGCAGAGAGATCAGTTTCGACTCCATGTAAGGACAAGTGGGGACTGATAGCCGACGAGCATAGCGAGGGGGTCCCGTGGGTGGAAAATGACTAGAGGAGACATTGAGGGAAGAGCGGTTCTTGCTAAAGGTGGGCCGAGTATAAGCAGATAGGGTAGGAGGTCCTCGGAGGAAGAGAACCAGACAGAACTTTCTTAACACGAGAGAAGCCATTTTTGCCCGAGCCATTCTGTGATCTAAGCACAGCAGAATAGGTCTCAGGAGTTAATGATATTAAGGGAACAAAAGAAGATGAAAACAGTTATTAATGGGACAAGGAGATACCCCTGTCAGAGATAATATATCAGTTGTAAAGACTCCCAGTTCTGTTTCAAAGGTAAAGATTAGCCTGAAGCACAATCTTGAGTTGTTTTGCAGAATTCAGAGCCAGCCTGCTCCTAATTTGGCTTGGTTGTGTCTTTTGGCTTGACACCCACCAAGAGATGAACTCAGTGTTGGGTAACATGATGCCTTATATGTCGAAGGTAGGAGGTGAAGAACTTGGATCAGATATCAAGGGTGGGGACAGTTTTGCTAAGACTGGGTTGTGCAGCCCTGGCGGGGACAGGATGGATGTGGAAGGCTAAGGTTGAGAACTAGTCAAGAAGAGCGCTCAGGAGGAGCCTGACAAATGTTTGGTCATGGCTGCTGAACCCCGATTGCTGAACTGAGAGTAGGAGGCAGTTTAGGGGAGAATTAGAGAAAAAAAAAAACAACTTTATTGCTTTGCCAGGCAAAGGGAGTCACAGCAGGCTAATGCCTTAAAGACTGAGAGCCTCCCTTGGGGTAAGGGTCCTGGGGTTTTATAGGAAAATGGGAACAGAGAGTGATGACAGTCAGGGTGTGAGCAGGGGCTACTTTCCTTCCATCTTGATAAGAACTTGCTGCTGTTATGGGGGAATTTAGGAGAGTCTGCCCATTTTCTTGAGCTTCAGTCCATGACCTTTGAAGACCTCTAGGGTAAAAGGGTAAGTTATTCTAAGAAAAGTATGCACAGGGAGGGGAGCGTGTTAGTCATAAGGTCAGCTTAGCTAGAAGTACAGGCCTGAACAACTCAGAAGCCATCTTGTTAGTTCTCTGCTCTTTCAGTCAAGAAGAGAGGCTTGGTCAGGACACGCAAGCATGCTTGCACACTCAGAGAAAATGCACCCAACATGTTCACCAACTGTTCTATCTTCGCAGCCACACCCCCTGCTTTTCCCTCTCCATATTTTGGGAACTGTTCTCATGCTTGTGGCAGGAACAGCCATTTTCTTTCCATGCACTTGTCATAGCTACAGTTAATTGACCCAGGAGTGGACTTTCCATCTAAGCTGGGCAATCAGCCTCTCTGGAAATTTGGACTGGGAACTAAAAGTTCAGCTTTAGACTGGGTGCTGTCCTCAACCGAGGAGTTGGGAAGCTTAAAAGATGTTGTTGGTGACATTGAGATATTATGGACACAGGGAGAAGCCAATTTGCAGGAAGATCTAGGATTAAAGTGGATGTGCAGAGGAGCAGTTGTGAACAAGGGGGGGTCAGAGAGAGAAAGTATGGACTCCTGGGTTTCTTAGGGTGTCCCTAATGTTCCCCACTTCCATTCCATTCTGGATCTCCAGCTGTAAATAACAATGATGGCTGATGTTCACTGAGCACTTGATATATTGGCACATCACCTGGCACAATTCTCACAATGATCCTGAGGAGGTGACTGTTTCAATCCTCATTTTACACATGGGGGGAAAGGTGAATTTGTCTTAAAATCCTTACTAAATGCAGTTGTTTTTACAGAGGTTGCCAAATCTCACCTCTCCCCACCCCTCTTTCCCATCTCCTTTTCCTTACCACCCCCTACCCCCAAGATTTTCCCCTCTAGGTCAATTCTTCCTTTTCATATTTAGAGCTTTCTCTTAGTTTCTCTTGTTGGTATAAGAATTGTATCAGTAAGGAATTGCATTTGAGTAACAGAGACTGAACCTCAGTGGCTTAAACACCTGGGATTTTGGTTTAGCCTCTCAAGATGTCAGGTCAAATGTTACTGTGAATTCAGAAATTCTTTTGTGGACTCTAGGGGCTGCTTTGCAGGTTCGTCTTATCTGTATTCCAGGCAGAAGACTAAAGGGCACCGGGCTTCCTGAAGAGGAGCACGTTGTGTTTTAGGGCAGGAAACATGAAGGTCTGGGATATCTTGTTATTGCTAGAAAACAAGAATGCTTTCAAAGACCCTCTGATGACAAGCTAAGTTATATCTAGCAAGGAATATTATCTAGAAATAAGTTTTGTTATAGTATGTTGTGTATGTTTTTCTGCCTTTTAATGTGAGAAGTTTAGTGAAGAGATTGATGAATTGGACTTACAGTATTAATAAAATTCACAAGAAGATACAGATAGTTAAGTTTGAAGCCAATGTTTAAATGTTTAATTATAATATATTAGGTTTATAAGGTTAATCTTTTTAGATTTAGTGAGTTTTAAAAGTTGAGAAAGCTTCATCTGTACTAATGTGAGTCATCTTTGTTGGGTTTTTGAAGGGCTTGAGAAAATGAAATGTATCAAAATTAGATTGTACTTTGAAATTTCTAAAACTTAATTTTTTTAATGTGATAAACATTTGGGTATAGTTATTAAATTTACAAGTCAATGAGACATTAATCAAAAACAAAATGGGCTAATATTAACACAAAATTAATTTATAAAAATGATATGAAGTTAAAAGCTTAAACATTGTTTTAAATATATATAATTTAAATATATAAAATGTAAGTTGAAACTCAGCTAATTTATTTCAGTGCATAAAAACAGTCTTCAGACATAAGGAAAACTCAGTTGACACTTTGGGTGTATCAGTCAGTATAGGCTAAGGTATGCTGTGGTAACAAGCAACTCTGAAAGTCTCATTGGTTTACAGTGACTAAATTCAGTTCTTGCTCAAATGACATGTCAGTTACAGGCTGTCTGCAGCTCTGCTCCAAGTTCTTGTCATTCTGAGAGCCAGACTGATAGAGCAGCCTCTATTTTGGGACATTGCTGATAAAGGGTGACCAAATTTGCCACTCCAAAATATGCCACTTTGGAAAAAGGATTCTTTTGAGCTGAAAGCAATTGAGAAGAAGATGCAAGAAAAGTTTTTTGCCCTCTCCCTGTTTGCCTAAAAGCAGAACATAAATTTAGAAAAGTGTTTCTTCTCCCCTGTCTACCAGGAAAGACAAACATTAATCCCTGGAGACAACTTTGGACCCTTATCAATGGAAAAGGCATTGACTTAAATCTGCATAATGAACCTTACTCTGGTTCATCATGCCTTTCCTGGTCACCTCTTCATATTTAGCCTCCTCCACACCTTTCTTTTGTCTTTAGCTAAAGATTGTAGTTAAGCCTGAGTTCTAAGCCACTTCTGAGAGTTACTCATTTTCCCCTGTATATCTCCATGTATACATGAGGTATAGAATGAAGGATAGCAAAATATGCCATTTTGGCATATTGATTATTTTGAGCTATAGCAAGGAGGGAGCAATGCAAGAGAGAGGCTTCCTCTGAACACACTTTATCTGTCTGCAATTAGAGCCTCTAGAAGGAACTCAGTTGTCATAGATCCCCCTCCCTGGGAATTTTATCAACCAAGGAAGAGTGACTCATCACAGGAGAGGAGATTAGAAGTTGACACCACACCCAAACTTCAACATAAACTCCTATCTGTTCTTCTAAGTGTCCATACATCTTTCTTAAAAATCACTAACTCTCCCTTAAGAGGCCTACATCCCCCTTCTTCTTTCCCTATTAAGATGGTATTTAAGTGAATTCTAAGCCATTTTGGAGACTTACTCATTTTTCCCCTGGATATCTCTCATGTATACATGAGTTACACATGTTAATAAATTTCTTTGTTTTTATTTTGTTAATCTGTCTTTTATTACAGCTAAGAACTTAGAAGAGGGGAAGGAAAATTATTTTTCCTCCCCTACACTAGTCTCATGGAAGAAAGGAAAAACATGGTAGAATCACATGATAACTCCAAAAACTTCTGCCTGATGGTGATGCATATCACTTCTGTTATCACTGCATTGATCAGAGCAAGCCCTGTGGCCACTCTTGAGGTCAACAGCAGCTGTGCAGATAGAGAATCTTCCCACAAGGAGGGCTACCTCACGTCGTGGCATGCTCAAGGCAATGGGCAATGAGGCAGGGAAGTGTCACCGTCCCCCAGGGTGGGCTGCTAATATTTTGAGCAATAATACTGTCTTCTATGAGACATAAGATTTTTAAAAATTCTTACAATTTACTTTTTCCCCTGTCACACATATGGTCAATGTGTCCTGACTTACAGAAGTGATTGTTACAGTGTGTCCTGACTCACAGAAGTGATTGGGTATTGGAATTATGATTTTAATTTTTTTCTCTGAAAATTTCTGTAATGAATGAATATTTCTTTTGAGACAGGATCCAAATTTTATTTAAACATTTCAATTAAAAATTTCTTTTGTAGACAGATTAAAACTTATAAATTTTATTTGGACAAAAATGACAGTGGGTAACTAATTTGTCTTTATCACAAAAAGGATGATGTGTTTAAAGCAGGGTTTTAATATCTCACAACATAGAAGGAAAAAATGTATGTTGGAGAGGTATGTAGGTATCTCTCTATCCACCCTGTCTGCTTAGAAAGAGTGTGGCTATGAAATGGAATGTGTTTGTTAAATACATCAGTAAATAATGAATGTTGGTTAGTTGGGTGGGGGGAACATAATCTCATGAGGGCTCAGAGGCATTTTGTATTACAAGACACATTCTTTTGTGGTTATCTGCCTGATGTCATGAAATTCTGACTTTGCCACCAGGGAAGATGATATTTCTCCTTGGCAGGAAACTTATACTTAGTACAGTTTGGATCTCATTGCATATGATCACAGTGAAACTTGCGTGCTTAATTGACTCTTCATTTGCTTCTGCTTTTACAGTCAGTACCGAGCCTACTGATGAACTGGCTTTTTGGAATCCAAATTGGATCTCTGCCTAATTGGTTGTTTCTGTCCCAATTCTGCTTGGTTGAGACTCAATCAGATTTTCAGTTCTCCCTCCACACCCACCATTTTGGCTTTTCCATCTATTTCATTGAATTTTCATAATGATAACCCCAACATGCGCTTCTCGTCCTCTTTGTCTCTTGGAGACAAGAAAGCCCACAAGATCACGCTGACAGGTGACTCCTAAGCTCCTCCTGGCTCAGACAGAATCTCTGAACTGAACAAACGAGATTAGGCTTGCAGAAAGGCTCATGATTTAGCCTATGATCCTACTGAATAAACAGTGATAGAATCAATCTCACTCTCAATCTTTCTTCCATTATTTCAAGTACTAACTTTATTTATGTATCTTCCTCCCACCATCCCATCCGCTGCATGGCCTTTTCTTGACCCATGTGATGACATCTCTTGACATACCCAAGCCTGCCATCTTAGTTCACTTGAGAACCCCAGGGCTACTGTAACAACTTACCTGACTGGGTCCCTCCATTTTCAGATACCCTCAATCCTTTACCAGCATGGTGACCTTTCAAGAATGTAAATCTAGTCACCTAGGTCACTCTTGTGTAGGGAGCCCACTACCTTTATCATGTATTTATGGTTTTTCAAGCTGCCTGGGTCGCTTGTCCAGCCACTCACCCTGTCTTCACTGAGGATGGACTGCTTGCAGACTTGTGGTAGAAGGACGCTTGAAGGAAGCACAGTAAGATGCTGCCTGCTCTTGAGAGCTTGCAGCCTAGAAGGGTAGACCTGCCATTTGTGAGAGCTACCATTTACACAGGGAGTGTACATACTCGCTTATTTATTTCTCGCAAAAAACCCTGAGGGATTGGCATTGTCGGTTCCCCCAAATGGAGGCTCAAAGATGTTAAGTAATTTAATCAAGGTGACCCAACTAACTAGCAGCGGTGGAGCTGGTATTTGAAGCCAGGTCAGTCTGATTCTAAAACTTATATTCTTCTCTGCCCTGAGCAGTGGGCTGAAAGGATATGTCCACATGCTAATCCCCCAAAACCTGTGAATATCACCTTTGCAGAAGTATTGAAGGTATAGATCCTGAGATGAGGAGACCATCCTGGACTATCCAGGTGAGTAACAAGTGTCCTTAGACACACAGAGGAGAAAACAGACACAGAGGAGGAGATGGGATGACTAGGCAGAGATTGGAGTGATGCAGCTACAAGCCAAGGACTGCTGATAGTCACCAGAAGCTGGAAGATGCAAGGAATGGATTATTCCTGACAGTCTGGAGGGCCCTGACCGTATCTTGATTTCAGACTTCTGGCTTTCAGAACCGCAGGAAAATATGTTTCTGTGTTGAAAGTCACCAGTCTGTGGTTTTTGTTTTTGTATTTTTAAACAGCAGTCACAGGAAACTAATACGGACTATTTGCTTTTAGTAAAAGCATCAGGGAGCATATAATTCAAGGCTAAATCATGTTGTGTATTGACAGGTTGAAAAAAACCTTGAAAATCAGAGATCACTGAAACTGGGGATCAGTTGGCCCCATGTAATTATCTGTTAGTGCCTGTTCCTTCCTCTGTGTCAGACTTACATCATCATCACCATCACCTTCATCATTTCTAATAGGGGGGTTTTTTGTGTGTATATATATATTTTAATTGAAGTATAGTCAGTTTACAATGTGTCAATTTCTGGTGTACAGCATAATGCTACAGTCATACATGAACATATATTTTCATATTTTTTTTCACCGTAAGTTACTACAAAATATTGAATATAGTTCCCTGTGCTACATGGTATTAACTTGTTGTTTATTCTAATAGTGGTGAGTGCTTGAATCTGCTAGGTACCAGACGAAGTGCTTTACCTGCATCCCCTCAGCTAAAACTCCCACCGGTTCTATGAGGTAGGTACTAGTATTAGCCTATTTTACAAATGAGAAAACTGAGGTTCAGGTGATTTCCTACCTCTGGTTGTACAGTGAGTATGTGACAGTGGGAGGACTGGAACTCAGGTCTGTCTTACTCCTGAGTCTTGGCTTAAGCAGGTCCTGACACCATCTTCCTTGCTAGTAAATTCTTACGCACATGCTTAGTCACTGTAGTTAAGGGCACCACCATTTAGGGTGGCCATGGCCAGAGCAGGGAAGCGAGCGATGGTCTCCATGAACCCGAGTCCTCTGGTCAACAGCACGCCTCCCAGGCCAGACCAGGCCTGGCTCCATAGATGGTTGTCACTGAGTGAGTGACTGATGGGACGGGATGCCAGCTGAGCTCTGACTGTTTCAGGGCCATTGGAAGACTGTGTGACATTGTCCTGGAGGTAAGCCACCCGTTTCTGAAATTCTGTTCCTGGGCTGCTGTCCCCAGTAGGGGAAAAAGCAGGTGAGAACTGCCTCTCCCTGCCTCAGCCACAGGGCGTGGAGACATGGCACGCAAATCCCAGCGAAGGAAAGGGGGAATATGGACTGAAGTTCCCTGTGAGGTTCGTAGTTATCTGGACAGATGGGCCTGTGCCACCCTCTGTGCGGCTGGAGGAGCGGGACACAAGACTGGCTTTTCATTTCTGTTCCCTTCCCAGAAACTATCAATGTTGTGGAACTAAGACCCAGGCCAGATATCCTCAGTGCAAGAAGAATGGAAAGTCTCTGGCCCTGATTCTGACAGGAAAGCCTGGTTTTAGAATTTGAAAAGGTGATTGAATACAGTTTGCTTTTCTCTAAGTAGGGGAGAAACAAGACGGAGTCCTGGCGTGCTGGAGGGGCCAAAGGTAAGGGGCCTGGTTTTGCATTTTGCTGCAGCCAAGAGGAGGCATTCCACTCTGAACCACATCCTCACCCATTGCTCCCCACTTCCCCCACGGCCTTCCCCAGCATGTTTCCATGAGGCCAGATTGCTGATTTTTTTTACGCTTGTGTGGAATTAATATCTTCTATCCCTTCTAACAGTTGAATTAACTTTATGACCAATCTGTTAGGTACCCCAATCAAGGATTTCCCTCCTTTCTAGAATTTTCCGCGTTTAATTAGCACAGGTAGGAATCCTACCGAAGATTTGTTAAAGAGCTGGGGAAGATTTCTAGCTGGCCCTACTCGCTGAGGGTAAGTGCCTTGACCTCTGTTGTTTTTGTAGTACTTGTACCTAGCCTTCAGATTTCAAAAGGGGTGGAAATTACGTTTACCAAATTTCTGCAGACTGATACCTTAAAAGAAGTAAGTGTAATACAGCAAAAAGTGTACAGACTTTTATGCAATAAATGGTAAACTCAGGACTAAGTTTTATTTATTCAACAAAATTGTGTTGCGCACCTACTGTTTACCAAATTCTAGGAAAATGAAAAGAAACAAGTCTGCCTTCAACTTGCTGAAAGTCTATTTGGGGAAACCATTCTGCAGCTGTTGAAAATCATGTTTTCTGGGGCTCTGGAGAAGCCCCAGAATTTCATAACATAAGCATGTATTGAAAAGAATTCAGGAAGCCCTCCATGGAACTGGGCTGATGACACTTAAGCACATACAAGATTGGAAGGACATTTTTCAAAATGTGAAAATGGATTATTTCAGAATCGTAAAATTGTAGGATTATTTCCTTCTTTATATTTTGCAACATTTCTGAGTTTTCTAAAGTGAGTTGCACGATTTTGATAATTAGAGGGAAAAAGATATCATTAAAAAATGGTTGCACCTGATTAGCTGCAGCCACGCTGTCTGTTGCCAGCTGATCCTCTGCCTTTGGCAAGAGATGAATTTCATGAGCCTGGAAGCCCGGCCAGGAAAAGTGCAATTACCCAGAACGAATCCACCCTGGGGCCCGGCCAGCCCCCGCCGGAGCGGGGGAAGTTGTGGAGAAGCCCATCTGGAGAGGGGCTGCGTTGTTTCTCAGGGACACCCCCAAACTGAGCTGTGCCCGCCTATGGATTCCCTGGGCCCTCACTTAAAAATGAATTGCTGGTGCCGGACTGGCAGCCAGCTAAATGCTGCCTTGACTCGGGCTGGTGCCCACCTTGAAGTGCAAGGAAAACGTGTCTGGGCAGAAGCTCAGGTGGAACTGCATCCTCCACTGAGCTCCAGGGAGAACATCACACTTCCCTCCAGTCTTCACGCTGCTTTTCTGGGAGTCCAGGCTTCTGCCACAAGGCGTCTGAGCCTATGGTTCCCTCCTACTGTACCATCTAGCGCTGCTCCACTCTGACCAGTGACATCTGCATCACCGGGGGAAAGGCAGAAGCTCAGGGCCTCCAGGCAGATTTGCTGAATCTGCATTCTAACAAATCCCCAGATGACTCAAGAGCACAGCTGACTTTGCATAGCTCTGCCAAACTGCCGCCTCAGGGGGCTGAACCTCAGACAGGCTGCAGGGGAAGCGGGGGCGGGCAGGAGGGGGGCGGCCTGGAGGAGCAGGAGCCCATGGGAAGCTGCGCCTTCAATCTGGTGGGCTGAGGAGGCCAGGCCAGGGCAGCTGGAGAGCACGGTGATCAGCATCTTACCTCCGCTACTGAGGGCAATGGAAGCTGGACAGCAGCCCATTCCAGGGCAACCTTCTCTAGGAACGTGGGGGTGCTTAGTGGCTGATCTCTCCCTGTTCGTCACAGGGTCCCTGGGGCCTGATGGGAAGCAGAGGCATTATCTTCATTTTCCAGATGGTTTTAGAGGGGCTGGGAGGAGGGAGGCTGGGATGTTGCCAGCCTAGTGAGAAAGCTCAGAGCTCCCGCCTCAGCCTAATGGTGCCAGCTGGCTCTCAGACCAGATAGGAAGGCTGTGTCCAGACACACCATCATTCCAGATCTCCGGAGAGTTGCCATTTGGGCTGTTGGATTCTCTCACTCAGCTGAGGCCCTGCATGGGGGCTCCTCGGAGGTACAGACTCCTGGGCCACTTTCATTTTTTGAGGTGGGGGTGGCGGTGGCAGTGGTTTCTGATACATTAAAAATGCAGAAATGCCAAAACAGGTTAAATATTACAGCATTTAAACATTTTTTAATTAAAAAAATTAATGTTTAAATACACTTACAATATGAAATACAGATTTTAAGTTGTATTAGTTTTTTAGGGCTGCCCTAACAAAGCCCACAGACTTGGTGGCTGACATCAGAAATGGTTTCCTAGCTTTAGAGGCCGGAAGTCTGAGTTCAAGGTGTCTGCACGGTTGCCGCCTCTGAGGCCTCTCTCTCTGGCTCGTCAGTGGCTGTCTGCTCCCCAGGTTGTTACGTGGTCCTCTCTCTGTGTGTCTGTGTCTAGTCGTGCTCTTATAAGAACACCAGTCATATTGGATTAGGTCCCAGCCTAATGGCCTCATTTTAACGCAGCTACCGCTTTAAAGACCTAGCGCAGTGCCCGCTGGCTGGGGCCCAGCCACCCCCACTCCTGGGCTCTCAAATGTCTGCCTCCAACCCCTCAAGAAGAACAGAGTACACCCTTTTCCTTGGCTTGTGCCTGCCCTGGCAGAAACAGCGGCCCTGAGAAATGGCTAATCTCAGAATACCCGAGGCGGACAGGCCTCGCTACACATCCTGCCCTTATCAGAGTCAGAAATCCTTTTACTCAGAATAACCTGACAAGTCTTACCTCACTGGTAGCCACTCAGGTACCTGTTCACGAGCTGATCACGCAGCCCCCTGTCCCTTGGGCGCACAAACCCTTCCCCAATAAAAGGCCCTGCACGTTCACCCTCGGGGCTCACACAGGCACCTCTTGTCAGTGTGGCCTGCCGTTGTCTATGACAGAGTGCCTAGTAACCTCCTATCCTATTTTCACCCTTTGTCTTTGATAAATTCTTTTACTGCCCATGACACCGGCCCCCAACACCTGTCTCCAAATACAGTTGCATTCTGAAGTCCTGGGGGTTAGGAATATTTGGAGGACACAACTCAGCCCATTACAAGCATCATTTTGAGAGAACATCAAAAGCCTAAAATAAAACCTCCTCATGAATGTGAGACCCAGGCCCAGTGGCCATCTTCCTTCACCCTGTCTGTGTCCTGGACCCACAAGCCATCCAAGTGGGCAGCAGGAGGTGTCTGAGTTTTCCTGTGTTTGTACATGGGGGTGGAAACAGGGAGAAAAAAATCTCCCTCCCCCCAGCCTGCTCTGGCCTCTTGCTGTCCACTAAGCCAGTCTCCACTGTGGTCCTAAAGGGGAAAATCTAAAGGCTTGGCTTCAGTCAGTGCCTGCGGTTGGTCACAGCCTCCCCGGGGGCCAGGACTCTGTTACCCCCATGCTTGGGGCATGCATGAAGAAAGTCTGCCCAACATTGGTGTCTTCTGGCCCTGAAGATGATCCTACAGTTCCAAATCCTGAAAGTACTTCCCTGGGGAATTATTCAGTAATCCTAAAATGCCTCCCTGTGCCTGAGGACCTGCCCCTTCAAATGGGCAAATTTCAATCTTTCAAGTCTTCCTTTCTCCCTGAAGCCACCTGTTAAGTGTTGAATTGTGTCCTCTAAAAAAATACATTGGAGACCTAACCTCCGGTACATCAGAATGTGACCCTCTTAGGGATGGAGTCTTTACAGAGGTAATCATGTTAAAATTTTTGCTGGAGGTTCTTGCCTCCCGCAGGAAAGAATTCAAGAGTGAGGCATAGTAAAGTGAAAGCACGTTTATTCAGAGATACACACTCCATAGACAGAGCGCGGTCTGGGTCACTCAGAAGGGAGAGCGGCTTAGGAGATACACATGCCATAGGCAGAATGTGGGCCTCAAAAGGTGACAGGGAGAAAGGCCGCGAGGTGTGGGTGTTAAAAGTAAGTACACGCTCCATAGACAGAGTGCGAGCGGTCTCAGAAGGCAAGAGAGAGATGACCACGAGGTGTGGGGTGGTTAGTTTCTATGGGCCCAGTAATTTCCTATGTTAACAAGTAGGGGGATTAATCCAACTATGTTGGGGAAAGGGCAAGGATTTCCAGGAATTGGGCCCTGCCTACTTTTGGGCCTTTCATGGTCAGCCTAGGACCTGTCATGGTGCCTGTGGGTGTGCATGAGGCTCAAGGTCAACTGGAAGTCGAATCTTCCATCATCTTGGTTGTAACCGGTTTATCCCGTCCTCAACTGCTGTGTCAGTCCTTCACTGGTCGTGCCCTGCCCCCTTCCCTCCTGTCTCAAAATGAAGTTATTACAGTGGGTCCTAATCCAATATGACTGGCATCCTATAAAAAGTGGAAACTTGGATATAGATATGCATAAAGGGAAGATGATGTGAAGAGACACAGGAAGAAGGTGGCCATCAACAAGCCAAGGAGAGAGGCCCAGAATAGGTCCTTCCCTCACAGCCCCTGGGAGGAGCTGTGATTTCCCAGACTGATTCTGCAGAACTGGGAGGCATTATATTGCTGTTGTTTAAGCCACGCAGTTTACAGTACTTTGTTACAGGAGTCCCAGCAAACTGACGCATCACCTGTGGTAACTCCTACCCCCCACCCCCCCTCTCTCCTTGTTTGCCTGACTCACTTTCCATTACACACAGACTTGACTTGTGCAAGGCTTGCTTGGTTCTCTTCAATGATCATAAGTCTCCTGAGGGCAAGGACCAGGATTACATTTCTTTAAAAAATTCCACTGGCCCTTGTCCAGTGCCTACCAGGAGGTCAATGAAATCATGTTGATCTGAAGGACTTTCCTCCCTTCCTGTTGCACTTCTGCCCAGAGACTTTCTGGAGTGGTTAGGATGGGAGGCTGAGTCTAATGTGGTCCTTCTGGGTGGGCCTGTACACAGCAGTGCGTTCATCCAGGCCACAGGTTCTCGTGACTTGGTGTCTCCCTTTCCAGTCTGATCCTGAGAATGAGCCCTCTCAAGTGGTGAAGTTGTCACCATGACCTTGAAAGGACATTCAAGAAGCCCTGGGCTCTGGAGGAGGGCTCTGTTGGTGTTGGGTGCGGTAGGGGAAAAGGGTGGCCTTGTTGGATTCAAGGGTCTTCTGGCTGTTCCCTCCTGGAAACCTTCTCTGGGTCTTCGAGCCTGAGCTGTCACAGAAGCCCGCCTGTCCTCCAGGGTCCATGGGCACCCTTGGCCTCCCTGCAGGCCCTTCTCAGAGTGTGTCTGATTTGAACTTTGATGGTGGCATCGTCGAAGTCTGGAGTGCCAGCCGCTGCTCGATCCTAGCAGGCAGCCCTTGCCGCTGTGCGTGTGTTGGTGGGAGCTGAGTGGGACAGCCAGGAACCCGGGGAGGACAGGGGACTACAGCGAGGATGAGGAGCTTGAAGAGGAAGCAGTGGTGGCACTTCTGAGGCAGGGAGGGGCTGAGTGCTGTAATCCCAGCCTAGGGAGTCAGCTCCAAGGTGGTGGTTAGTTTTGATTTAATCTGGGCCCAGCCCTCTGGCTTGTGATCAGTGCAATAAGGAGAGGAAGAGCTCTGGGAGCCCAGAGGGAGTGATTTCAGTTACCTGAAGGGCAGGAGAAGCCGCACAGAGAGGTGACCTCTGAATCAGGCGCTGAAGAGGGAACAAAAAAGACTGACGAGGTGCAGGCCTCAGGGCTGCCCACAGCCCCTCCTTGCCTGACCCTTGAAGGCAACGCTTGGGGCCAAGGAGTTTCCAACTGAATCACCAAGGCTGGACTTCTGGGATGGGCTGAGTGCTGAGGGCATTTTAAAGAGCAGACCAGGTCAGGAGAGCGTCAGGAAAATATGTTTGAAATATTAACTCAAGTATTTCCCCACCTTGCCGCCCCCACTCCCCCTGCACCCCTCTTGAACTTTCTAGCAGCTGTCTTCCCGGTCCTTTGCCTCAGGTGAGGAACGTGACAGAGAGGAAAGCAGACCTCAGGTTCTAAAAGCCTAAAGACACTCCAGAATGGGCAGGACCCTGGAGCTAGCCCAGGTGCTTGGGACTTGGCAGGGTTTGATGAGAGGGTGATTTCACCTGGACACGAAAAAGAGTCCTCCCGGGTTGGGGAAGGGAGGGAGGAAGGAAAGCAAGGACGGAACAGAAATGGAGGTTCCTACGGTGAGGGGATGTCCTGTGCCCTGGGGACTAGAAAGCTCCCCGGGAGACCCCAGAGAGGAAGTGGCTTGTGTGGTGTGTTCAGGCAGAGGTGACATCTTGGTCCCCAGAGGGTCCTATCCCAGTGTGGTTCACAGCAGAACGAGTTCCTTCCCAAGATAGCCGTAGCTGCAGTGGCAAAGCTTCAGCTTTGAGGACTGTGACCTTGGTCGACTAAAAAAATTGCACAACATAAAAAAGATGAGATGTTTTATTCAGTGGACTTTCTGAGAACTTGAACCCAAGAGGTGGCCTCTCAGATCTAAGAGACTACTCCAAAGAGGCAGGGGAGGAGCCAGGATATAAAGGAGTTTTTGCAACAAATACCAGGCAGTCAGAACATTAAAGGATTACTGTGAAAACAAACAAACAAACAAACAAAAAAACCCCTCAGGTTAAGGAATTTAGCTCTTTTCTGTGTATGGGAAGGTGAAAAATCTGGGCTCATTGAAATCATTCCCTTGATGTGCACCTAGCTCTCTAGGGCCAGCGTCCTGTTCTTTCCCACCTGAGTCCCCGCAGGGGGCACCGCTGTGGGCAGCAGCAGAGGCCGGGCTCCTGCTTGTCTGCATCCTGAGTTTCCTTTGCTCACTGTCTGGGGTTAGAGGGTGGGCGGTAGCGGCCGATGACTTGACATCACAGCATCCTTTGTGTACTGACGTGGCAGGCAATATTTTTCACTCACACCTTGAAAGGAGGTCTTGTGTTTCAATGACTGTGGGCTGAGGGGGCGATGATGTCTCAGTGGGCACGCAGGGCACCCGGGCTGCACCCCTCCTTGGGGGGTGCCTTCTCACCTTGGTCTATGTGGTAGGTGGAATTTCAAAGTTTCCCCCCTCCACCTCCCTGAGCCATCCTTCCATCCACTCGTTATTCAATCAAACACCAATTTAGCACAGCTGGGAAGGGACTTTGCAGCTAGAATTAAGGTAACCAATCAGCGGACCTAAAATAGTGACGTCAGCCTGGATCACCCAGGTGGGCCCAATGGAATCAGGCAGAAGGTGAATCAGAAATCATCCAAGCGTGAGGAGGATTTGCGCCTCCTTGCTGGTGCTGAGGGGCCCTTGTGCAAGGCCCAGATAGAGAGACTTCTAGGAGCTAGGGGTGACTCCGGCTGACAGCCAGCGAGGGAATGGGGACCTCAGCCTCTTGACTACAAAGAGCTGAACTGGGCTAAAACCTGGATGCACTTAGAAGACAGTTCATCCCTAAGGTCTCTGATAGAAACCCCGCTTGGCCAAGACCTGATTTTAGCCACGTGAAGCCGGTGTTGGACTTCCGACCTACGGAAACTGTGAGTGACAGTTTTTGTGTTGTTTTAAGGCACTAAGTTTGATAAGTTGTAGCAGCTATAGCAAATGTTTGGATGGTGCACCTGTAGTTGTGCAGAGCACGAAGTGACAACATGTGACAACATACAGACATACAGACAACCAGAAGACATTGAAGATCTCCACCCTTGAAGCTTGGGGGGAGCTTTGACAAGATCCTGGGTTCAGGGGGTGGGTAACTTTCAAACGGAGATCACGTTTCTGCTGTGCTGGTGGGATGAGGATTCAAAACAAATTCAGTGATAGAAAACGTGTGTGTATTTGGCACACCTGAGTTTGTGGCCTGAGCTCGGGACCCACTTCTGGAACTTTTATAGAGATCTCACATTTGATGGAGTTAGAATTAATGTTTCCTAAATGCTAAGAGTTTCTCTGTCCAGGTCAGCACTTTAAAGGAGAGAGGCAAGGAAGAGATAGAGGCAGGTGTCCCAAGGCGGGTCTCTACCCGGCCCCCAGCCTGTGCCCACGGGACCTTCCCAGGCTAGGGCTCGGGCTAGGACTCGGGCAGGAACGGCAGCGTGCTCTTCTTGTAGCTGCTCTCACCCTGCTCTCCAGCTCCGGAAGCACTGGGGCCTTGCACGTTGCTGCTGGGGAGGAAGTGTCAGCTGCTTGGGGGCTCTCAAAACCGCCCAAGCTTCTGCTTTGTCTGGCTTCCCAGCTGGGAAGGAGCTGGCGCTCCTGTAACATGTGGGAGCAAACCTGAGGGCAGCCCCTGAGCGAGCTGTGAGAAGAGAAGGGGGGTGGATTTGGTGGTTTCCAGGGCGGGGGAGGGGTAGGCGAATTGGTGAAGGGGGTAAAAAGGCACAAACTTCCAGTTAGAAAATAAATATTTAAGGGGATGTGAAGTACAGCATCGTGACTAGAGTTCTTTTTCTTCCTGTTTTATGGAGATGTAGTTGACATACAGCACTGTGTAAGTTTAAGGTGTACAGTGTAATGATTTGATTTACGTACACCATGAAGTGATTATCACAGTAAGTTTAGGGAACCATCTCACACAGATGCAAAACTAAAGAAATAGAAGAAAAATTTTTGTTACTGTGATTGAAAACGCTTAGGGATTGACTCTTACCAACTTCGGTGTATAACATACAGCAGTGTTAATTATATTTATCATGCTGTATATTACATCCCTAGTACTGTTGCTGGTGGATGCAACTGGTGTTCCAGGTTCTTGTCCCGCCCCAGGAAGAATTCAGAGATAAGAGGTGATGGTTAAAAAAAGTAAAGTGAGAATTTATTAAAGGATGGATAGTACACTCTCAAGGGGAGAACGGGCAGGCTCAGGTGAGCAGCTGCCCTGTGTTTCTTTGGCAAGTTAGTTACGTAGGGTGTAAAAATGAATGGGTGGAATATTCACTGGGAAAGGAAGGGTTGGGTTCATATTCCCTGATTATTATCCCAACTCCACCTTCCCAAAGGGAGGAGGGATTTTTGTCCTTATTTAGTCTGGATCAGGAGTGTCATGGCGTCGGAGCATGATGGGTACTTCTAATCTGCAAGGCTAATGTTATTGAAATGAGGGCATAATGAGCAAAAGGTTACATTCGGACACTGGAAATTCCTGCCTTTTCTCACCTTTCTTTGTCTGTCTCCAGGCCACTCATCACCCCAAAAGTTGTGGCCCCTTATCAGCCCAAAGGTTCCTGCTTTTCTTTCTCTGCCCAGGGATCCATGGTGCTTATGTGATGTATGATTTCCTGCATTTGGCTTGTGCCCCTCCTTTCTGCCCAATTCCTGCCATTTGGCCTGTGTGCCCCTTTCCCTGCTCATATCTAGCTATCTGCCTGCTCTAAAACTTTATAACTGGGAGTTTGTACACTTGACTGCCTTCATCCAATTCTCCCTACCTCCACCCCACCCCACGAATCTGATTTGTTTTTCCTGTGAGTTCATTTGTTTGCTTTGAAGTATAATTGACCTGCAACACTCTTAGTTCCTGTTACATAACACAGTGATTTGATATTTCTATACATTTCAAACTGATCACCATGCTAAGTTTAGTTATGCTGTGTTGTTGTACAGAGATATTACAGAGTTGTTGACTGTATTCCCTGGAGGCTGCCAAGTCCAAGATCAAGGTGCCATTCTGGTTGCCTTCTGGCGAGGACCCTCTTCCTGGCTCACAGCCGGCACCTTCTTGCTGGGTCCTCATGTGGTGATAGAGGCTGGGCTCTCCCTGGAGCCCTTTCTTAGGCACTAATCGTGTTGATGAGAGCCCACTCTAATGACACAAACACTTTCCAAGCCCTGCCTCCTGGTACTATCACCTTTGGGGGTGAGAATTTCAACATACGCATTTAGAGGCAGGGAAAGAAATATTTATTTTATTTTATTTTATTTTCCTTTTAAATGTTCCTCTGATCCCTTTATGGCCTCTCTCACCTCTCTGAACTGCTTTTATTCTCCCAGTTTGGTCTCTCACCTTTTAGAGTGGGGCGCTAAAAAGCTAATGGAGAACTCCCTGGGCGTTCCTGCCGCATCACTCCATAATTAACAACAATCATGATGATCTTTGTTGCACTTTTTTCTCTGAATATTATTATAACACTTCCCATTGTTCGATATGCACTGTTATGTTCATGACTGTACTTCTAATTTCCCCATTGTTTTGTTGGGCATTATGTTTTTCCTTTTTTCCCTTTTTTCCCTTAGAGATGAGTTTGCTCTAAATATCTTTCCACATAGGGCTTTTATTGCCACCTAAATCATTGTCTTCGAATAGATCCTGGGATTGGAATTGTCAGGTCAAAAGCTTGTGGGCATTTTCATCACTCTTTCCTGTGTGTTGCCAAATTTCTTTCTAAAGGTAGTGGATACAGGTCCAATGTTAGCAGCAGCAAATGAGTAAAACCCTCAAGTACATGATTTTCAAGTCTTTCCTGACTGCTGTTTGTCTTAAAAGTACTTACGTAATAGGACTCATTATTGTTTAAACCTCATTATTGTTTAATTTTGTCTTTGGTTACTAGGGAGGTTGAACATTCTTTCCTAGGGAACTGGGCTAATTTAGGAGAAACGTGAGGAAGACCAATGGATATAGAAAAGCTCCTCAGAGGACTTTCAAATAGTTGCAAAAGCAAAATATTCTGTGTTGAAGTGTTGGCAGTGGTTCTTAACCTGCAGGCCATGGGCTGGGGTGGGTTACGTCTCTGAAATTGTATGCAGAATTTTGTGTCTTTACACATGTTAGCAGGTGAGGAGGGCCCTTGGCTTTCATCACAGTTTCACAAGGGTCTAGACCTAAAAGGCTAGGTTAATTGGTGGGAGATTTCTACCCCAAATAAGAAAAAGGCAATACAGGAAGACACTGCGGTGAGGCTTCCCTTGGTTTAAAATCTCCTTCTGCTAAATTGCCAGCTCTGTGACTTTGGGCAAATGATTAACTTCTCTGTGCTATGAAGGGGGGATGATAACAACAGCAGCTGTTTCATGGGGTCGTGGTGGTGATTACATGAGTTCATGTAGGTAAAGCACTTTTAATAGTGCCTGGCAAATAGTGAGTGTTTAACAAATGTCGATTGTTCAAAACTGTTATAATTAGAATCTTCCAACAGTAGGGTAAAGACTGCCTCGTGTGCTTAACAGGTCAAAAGCTTGGAGGAACTAGTGCGTTCCCTGTCGCTTGATGGGTCCATGACATAGATGGCGACTGTCAGGGAGACTGTTGAGAGGATTCCTGAATTGGGAGGAACTCTACGTTTCTGTGAATTAAATTTTCCCTCTGGGCAGGTGGCAAGGGTGAGACCAGCAGCCCTCCAGCAGGAGCGACAGCTGCGCTTGCTAAAATGGAAATGTACTTATGAACAGGCAGGCTGTTTCGAGAGTGTGTTCCTGGCACAGGCTCCTGAGGATGTAGAAGAATAGTTGGAAAAAAACAAGTGCCATTTCTCCACCATTAGAGAAGAGAGACTCAGCCCTGGTGCCCAGGAAGATGATGTAGTAGCGACTGGGGCGGGTGCCGTGGAGCAGGGGCTGCCTGCTTCTAATTACTTCTCTGATGAACAGATACTTAATGAGCATTCACCAAGGTCTGTGAGCTGGGTGTGATGGTGGAATGTGGGTGGGGTTAAAAAGATGAATAATAATAATGAAAAAATAAGGTGCTATGGTACAAACTTCTGGAGCTCAGGGTACAAAAACATTTATTGAGCCCTGGGCTATGAGTATTCATAGCCCAGACTCCGTAACTCTGGACTTGTATTCAAATTTAATAAGAGAATATTTATTCCATAAGAAAAAAAGAAGATGAATGAGATCCAGTACCACCATTCCTTCATCATTCTAGTTTCCATTTTAATTACTGGACCTCTGGGCTATTCATGGAGGGGCCGTGAAGCCCAGCTAAGAGGCTGAGGCGTATGGATGTCTTTGGGATGAGCGGTGCAGAGAGAAGTTGGACATTTCTGCATAAGTATGTATGTGGGTTTTCATGAGCACAGGGTATCCATTCAAGCTTCAGATTCCCTAACTCTGGGTCAAGTGAAATCTGAGTGGGCTGGTTTGGAGGGAGGTCTGCTTCTGGTTGGTTTATCCAGAAGCAGACACTGAGTTAAGGATTTAGTCCAACTTGTTGACTTGGGAGGTGAAGGAACTCCAGGCAGGGGAGTGCAGAGTGAGGCAGGGATGGAAAGGTGATTACCACTGAGGCAACTGGAGCTTCATCTTGCTAGGGGTGACACAGAACACATGCCTCCAGGGCATGCCCCCTCAAGGTGAGGGGCTGGTTGGAGTCTGTTCCTGGGGGCTCTTAATCCCCCTGCACATCTAGCCTGCTACATAAATAGAAAAAGTGGTCTCAGCCCCAGAGGACGCTCTGAAACAAAGAGCTGCAGGTGCTGGCAGTCTGACTTCAGTGAGTGAGGAATGTTAAGGCAGATGGACGCCAAAAGCATCAGCCACAGTTTTTTTCAGTAGGAGTAAAAAGTTCCCTTGATGTCAGCAAGGCCAAGTGTGCTTTGGGAAGCAAGATGGATCCCAGTGAGCTTTTTGTCAAGCCTGAGGTTGACCAGGGCCTCTGTACCTTTGACCCTTGAACAGCACAGGGATTAGGGGTGCTCACCCTCTCTCACAGCGGAAAATCCAGAGTAAGATTATAGTTGGCCCTGCATATTGTGTGGTTCTTCATCTGTGGATTCAACCAACCGCAGATCATGTAGTACTGTGGGACATATTTATTGAAAACATGTGCGTACAAGTGGACCTGCACAGTTTAATCCTGTTTTTTTCTTTTAAAAATATTTTATTTATTTATATTTTTATTGTATTATTTTATTTTTTTGGCAGGGGGGAGGGCAATTAGGTTTATTTATTTCTTTTAATGGAGGTACTGGAGATTGAACCCAGGACCTTGTGCATGCTAAGCATGTGCTCTACCACTTGAGCTATATCCTCTGGTATAGATTGCTGGGTCTTCTCCATCAAAACAGGAAGTGGGGATGGCATCCAGGAGACCGCTGGAATTTTGTCACATACTTTCTACGAGCACTTCCTGTTTGAGTGCTTTCAGACTTCCCATTGGCCTGGCCTGGCCTAACTGGGGCAGTTCTCAGCAGGAGAAGGAGAAGCCTGATCCTGCAGGTCCCCAAACCTGAGATCTCGTCCAGGCTCTGCCCCTAACAGACAAATCCCAGGGGTGACTGGACCTCAGCTTCTCCAATTGTAAAATGAGGAGGTTGAAAAGGGTGGTCTCTAATGATCATTCAGGTATAAAATCTGGTGATCCTATGGTTTTGGATACATAACTTCATAAACACTTGCTCATCCTGAATATCTTCTGTATTAGGGAGAATTAAATTCAACTGGAAGTAACAGAAAAGCCCCAAATAAACTGATGAAATTGTCTCTTATTTTCAAAAAGTCCAGATGTAGAAGTTTTAGGGCCAGTGTGCTGTCGGTTTCTCTGCTGTGACTCTTCCATTCCCAGAGTTTTCTCCTCAGTTGAGGATGGCCTCTGGAGCTCTGGCTGTTACATCCACATTCCAGACTAGGAGAGAGAATAAAGAGGAAATATCAACTGTCTTTAAAAGAAGGTTCCCAGGGCTACCATGATTTTTTTGCTTTTGCTTCCATGCCATTTGCCAGAACTTAGTCATATGACCACACCCAACTATAAGGAAATCTGGGAGATGTAGTTTTATTCCGGGCATCTATGTTCCAGATAAAATTGTGGGCTCTATGCCTGTGAAAGTAGGATAGAGCAGACATTGGGAGTCTTAGCCTCGACCTTAAGTTTCTCCAGGTACAGGACTAGCCAAATAAACCACCCATTTAGTCTCTGCCCCTCGCCCCATGTGTCCAATCTCAGTGGGCTCCACTTTGAGTTGGCTTCTCTGGCTCTACAGGCAATTTGTGGTTATTAGCCTCAGCTTTTACTGTTGGGGCCCTCTTTCCTGTTATTTCCTCACTAATGATGCAAAAATAGCACTTCCTTTAGTATTTGTATTTTACGAGCTCCATGGCCTCACTCAGCTGCTGGTGAGAGGTGCCTGATGTTGCAGAGGTGCCCAAGACCACACCCCATTTAGTGACCTGCTGGGGGACTCACAGGACTCAGCATACAGTTGAGCTACAGTGGTGATTTATTACAGCCACAGATACAAAGCAGAATCAGCAAAGGAAAAACTTGCATGGGGCAAAATCTTGGGGAAACCGGCATAAGCTTCCAAGATTCCTCCCCGTGAATTGTCACCCAGGCTGTGTTTAATTCCCTCCGCAAGGACTTGCCACAACACATGTGGAATGTCCACCAGGGAAGCTCATTAGAGGTTCAGCACTCAGGTTTTTACTGGGGGCTGGGCCTGTAAGCACTCTGCCTAGCATGTACCAAAGTTCCAGACGCCCAGAAGAAAAGCAGCTGTTCAGTATAAGCCACATTTTACAATATGTGCCACATTTATCAGTTCCGAGAATGGAGGCAGCCTTCCCCAAACCCAGGCTCTCAGGTGCCAGCCACTGGCCAACTTGGTAAACAGGCTTTTTTTTTAAGGTATAATTTAATATTAAGAGATACCTAAAAATATAATTCACCATATAAACAGAATAAAACAATAAACAAATAGTCCTTGTAGTAGATGCAGACAAAACAATTTTATCATTCAGCATAGATAGTCATCAAAACTACAAGCAGGCTTTTAGGACAGTAATCTCAGGCCTGCTCTGTTAACTCTTTTCTGCACAATTGAGGAATATTTTCTATAACTATATAATCATTTCAGGTTATGGACCCAATGACACTGGATTTAGTTCTTGCCTCTGCCATTTATAAAGTAGGTATCCTTTGGCAAGTCCTTGTGCCATTCTGTGCCTCGGTTTCCTCAGTTACAGAAAGAGAATCCTCCCTCGCGTCCCCCTCCTCCCCCTCTCCCCACCCCCCTTGCAGGGTTGTTGTCAGGATCAGAGGTAATGTGTATAAGGAGTCTGGGATGCTCTCAAATCAACCTTTTACTGTTATTGTTAAGTCTTTTTCCTCCCTGTCTTTGTTGGTGGTATGTTGTTTTGGTCCGATGCCTGGGACAGAAGGCTGTGTGGTGGGAGCTTAAAGTCGGGTAGGAGTGTACTGGGGTCTTCTCTTTGTCCTGGGGCAAAAGTGGGCCCTATTCCTCACCTGCCACCAGCAGTGTGTATCTGGAAGGACTGGCACGAGCATTCTGTTCTGCATCAGCGGACCCCCTGGCACAGCAGCTCTGGCCGAGTTTGAGCAATCAGTCATGGAGATTATTTCCTGGGCCCTCCTGTTGGGTTTTGTGGGGCTGTGCCCCTCTACCCCAGGCCCAGCTCCTGCGGGCCGCCGGCCCTCGCTGCACCCCGCCCTCCTTGGGAATGGTGACTGTTCTTTCCTCTTGTTCAGCCAACGGTGGTGGCAGGGAAGAACAGCTCCCCTCTTTTGGAGACGGGGCAGGGAACATAGGGAGGGATACTGTATCTCTTGATTTCCCCAAACCTGCTCCCACCTTCTTAAATAGCCCCTTTGTTAAACTCTTCTCAGTTGTGAATTTGGGCGCCTTCTGTTTCTTGCGGGGCCCTGGTGGGGCAAGTTGCTAGGACACCTGGATTAGAGTCCAGGCTGTGTTGTTCACTGGCTGTGGGACTGTTGACAAGTTCCCTAACAGGTTGTCAGCCTGAGGGGTGGAGTCTGACCCTTCCCTACTCCCGCAGGCCTCTCAGAGTGCCTCGGACGTGGCAAGTCCAGGGTCTCAGGCTGTCACCTGTAGGGCCGGGCAGGAGCCTACTGAGTAAGAGAGGGCTGAGCAGCACCTGGGGCGCATGGAGGACGTGGCCATCTCTGAGGTTCCTGTGCAGGAATGCAGATGGTGCGGCCAGAGCTTTTGACTTTCTTTTTTTAAGCCACACTGTAAATCCAGATTTTTATGTGAGCTTTTCCAAGTTTTAAATGTTTATTCAAGTTAACAAAACACCAAGCAAAAAATCCAACAACAATGACAATACTGTGCAAGCCCAGTTTTGACTCAATCAACTTCTGTCAAGCCCTTGTTGTGGCCTGGGACATACTGCCCTCTGCTCCCTGGAAAATCATTCTTCCTGGTGGGACCTTTGGGACAAGGCTCTTTTGGACCCAGCTAGGAAGTCTCAGGGTTAAGTGAGTAGGGGGTTCTTCCAATAGACCAATGCTTTATAAATAGAGTCCAAGAGCAAGGGAATCTGGAGATTAGCTTTAAGGTTCATCCAATTCTAAACTAAATTTCACTTTTGCAATTATGAACAGTATTCAAATAAAAATGGCTTTCACGCATACAGAGGACTGGATTGAAGCCAGCTGGATTTGTGTACTTTTTTGTATCCCTGACAGTGCTTAGCACAGTGCCTGATACATGGTAATTGCTCATCGGGTGTTTGATGAATGAATGAGCGAGTGAATGATGAATGAATAATGAACAGACGGATGAATGGCTCTTTGCTTGGCTCACGGAGAAGACTATCATGTGAATTTAGGTTGAGGGATGTAGAAAAAAGTCTTTTCTAGGCATTTCCTGAAAAAAAAAAAAACCCAAAGAAAATGAGGCCTCAGTATTCATTCAGAGCCTAATTTGCAATAATTCAAATTTAGGTTGTTCGAAATATGGTGCTTGTTTTTTGTTTAGTTGTGTGTTTTGGTAAATAAGAATTCTTAAGCACTGAACTATTAGTAGCATAGTTCTAGGAGTATAATAAATTTTTAATAAGTTGTAGTAGTTATAATTTTCCTTTTAATGAACTTTGGGAGTCTTTTAATTAAAGAGCAGCTTGTTCAGAATAGGGGTATTTTTAGAGGATTGCTGCCCCCTGATGGATTTTATGGAGAAAGACAGAAATTTGAAGCTAACTGCTATTAGGCTTGATGTGGTGAGTTTTTCCAGTTCAGCCCTTCTTGGAGGGCCCCCAGTAGGGTGTGGAGATGAGTAGTGCACAGTCCTCATATTCTAGGAGCTCACAGAACCCACAGGGCTGGAAGGGACTTACGAGACGTTCGTTCTTAAACCCTGATCCTCAGAATTCTGGTGGGAGAGGGGTGGGAATGGGATGGACTTGGGAAGATAACTCATTAAAAATAAACTAATGAAGAACATTTTCCATGAAAACTTTCCTTCTGTAAGTTTTCCTTAGACATTAGATGTCTGCTACTGTTTATTCTTGCAGCTGCTATAAAACAAGCAATTAATGAAAAACGATTTAGACAAAAACCCGAAACGTGGCACAGATGTGCACACTCAGTTGGACATGTCTTTTTTTGTGGGCACATGTGCTCCCAGCAGTGATTCCTGTTGTGCTTTATAGTGTATAAATCTGATCGTACTCAGCAAGTTAAACTTTGTGGAGGGGAAACTGTGTGTGCTAGTTCACAGCTTGGATAAAAGATTGAAATGAATCCCTTTTTCAGAGTACTTTGAGCTGGTGCTGTGACTTCCAAGGGCGACCCTCCAGGGCAGGGTTGGGACCAGGCTCCACCACCCAGCCATCCATCTGGAGCGCTCTGCTCAGCAGGCTATTAGTGGAATTTCTAGCATGAAGGATGTAGCCTGGTCTGAACACAGGCATCTTTTAATTTTAAGAACCAGTTGAAACTGTAGGAGCTGACTAATCCAAGTCCAATCTGTAGTGGCTCAAGAAACTGAGTTGAGGCCCAGCCTTGGTGGTGTGAGTTGGGAGTTAAAATCAAGGCTGTTTGTTTTGTTTCTATTTCAGTTGCTCCTATTTATATTGTTTAATCATCCATACTTCTCTTAGCCAATATTCTGCAGAATGCATTTAAATTGCTCATTGGCTTGCTTGACGCTTCCATAACTTCTATTCCTTTCCTTCTTGTAGAAACAACAAACATGCAGGAGTTTTAGGTTAGAATGGTATCTGCACTTTGCAGACTCCCCATTTCTGCACATGGGTCTGGGGCTGCCTGCTTCTGCCTCTGGTGAATGGAGTGGGATGGACAGTGTCACCAGAAACACCTTCTGGAGTTGGGACTGCAGGTCCTGGAGGTGGTCCTGCTCTCCCTGTGACCCAGTGCTCTCCTCTGAGTGTAGATCCCTCTGGCCCTGCCCCTCATGTCTTTCCTTCCTTCCTTGACTTTTCTTCTGTCTGCTCCCCTTTGTTGGGGCTGAGCAGATGCCCCTGCTCTCACCCTGTCCCCCTGCCCTCTCACTCGGCGACCTCCACTGTCAGTTCTGACTGGGGCTCCTTTCTCACCTCCATCCCCTCCATTCAGGGCCCCGGGGGTTATATGGCTTCAGAACAGGAGGTTGGTAGCCTTATCTTAGGTGGTCACCCTCTCTGTTTCTCTTCAGCCACTGGTGGCGATCTGGTCCTCCACCACGTGGGGGCGCTATTTTCAGGGTGGCTGCAGTGATGCTCCTTATGGGACTCTGCGCCAGCGTAGGCTCGGCTACCCAGAGCCCGCCCCTCTGCCCCTCTGAACACAGTCACCAACGGGTGCCCCTCCACCTTCTCGTGCTGTGTGGGCGTGGGGCAGACGCAGCCACTCTGGACCCACCAACCCTCAGGAATCCCGTTCTCTCTTCCTCTGCACCCCTCCTCCAGCTTCCTATCCCCCGCCAGCCGCCAGCAACTCAAGCTTCATTCCTTGACTAAGTCAGACTTTTCCCGTGTCCCTGGTGGCTATTTGTTTTTTTCAGGTAGCCCCAGAAACCCAAAGATGAACCTACACTAGGGGTCGCCAGCAGACGAGGTCATGCAGAACAGGGCGGGGGAGCTCCCCGAGACGCCGGCCGCCCCCTGCTCGTGCGCCCCTCTCCTGCAGTCCTTCTCACCTCAGAGGGGTTGTCAGGGCTGGCCTGCACCTGAGCTCTTAGAGGAAGTTTGGGGTTTGGGGGAGCAAGTAAAGGAAGACAGGAAACAGACAAGATTTCTTGGTCAGAAGAAGGGGGCTGGGGGGAGGATGAGGGAGCGGGAAGAGGGGAGGGGCGGCAGGGCTTCCTGCGGCCCCACAGGTGGGCGCCTGGAAGGAGGCGGCTGCCCAGTTCAAACAGATCTGGGGCCCCCCTTCGTGGTCTTGTAGCCTCGGGGAGTGGGGGTGGGTGCTGAGCACGGTCAGGTCAGGAGGGGTTTGTGCGGACAGATGCCCCACCACCCGCACTTTGGGCCTGAGTCGGTCCTGAGAGATGAGTGGAAACCGCCGGAAAGACTGAAGCGATGTTTCTTCTGAGTTTGGCAGAAAGAGCTCTCAGAGTACAAGCGCACCGAAATGTGGGAATTAAAGCTGTTTTCCTCACAAACCTGAGTTCAGCCTGTGAGTCATGACTACTCACACTGAGGAGGTGGGTGACGTGTTCTTTCTTGATAAATTAAGGAAGAGGCCGCAGTTACTTCTCAGTCAGGTGTCGGGTCAGAGGAGGGGAGCTCTCATTCGTGCATCCCCAGCGCCCCTGAAGCAGACATGCTTAGTCATCCCTATAAGGTTTGAGAGAGGGGTGCTCCAGGCCACATCCCCACACGGGGTCCCAAGTTGGGGCTAGTGCATCCCCCTCCATCCAGTGACAGTACCCCCATCCGATGACAGTCCCCTCTGTACATTGACAGTCCTCTCCATACACTGACAGTCCCATCCTGTGACAGTCCTTTCTGTCTGGTGACAGTCCCCATTGTAGAAGTGGGCTGTGCCCTAGAAAAATTGTCAGCCACTTATTTGTAATTGAGGATGCATTTCCCCAGACTCCTCCAAAATAAAAAAAATCCTGTTAGTGTTGTCACTGGGCTGTTTTTTGTTGGTTTTGTTTTTTACCTATGAGGGCAGCTTTTGTACACAGAAAACACAATTTATGGCTATCTTGGATTCTTGCACCAAAAAAAATCTGGTCTAGAGGTGAAGAAACTTGAGAATTGGGTCATACATGAACTAGGGGAGTGGGATATGAGGCACCCTGTTTGGAGGGTGTACACTTGGGGTCCCTAATAACACTGGGACTGTAGGTGGGCTCAACCCTCCCTCCTGAGTCAGGAGAAAAATCCCTTTCCATGTCCGTAGCTCCAGATCTTACATCCTTGCCCAAATCTTTGGCTAATAAACAAGCTTAGTCCACTGGGTTCACCCCAAATGTCTTGAAACAGTGTAGTTTCCTTAGTGGGTAAGCGTCTTTTATTCCTGAGAAAACTTCAAATTAAGTATAGAGATGCTGAACCCATTGTCCTAATATTTCTGTGTGGTGTTTCGGAATTATCTTTGACTATGTGATATTTAAAGTATTTGATATATTTCAGAGAATCTGGCATTTTAGAGAATGGAATTAACTTGTGATTTGAATGACAAATGTAAAGTTGAGTGATTTTAGACTTGTAATTTTAAGTTAAAAGGTATGGGAATCTTTGGTTGAATATATAAATAACAGTGAAGTGGTTAAGATAACTTATAATCCACAATATTTGTAAGTTTGTTACATTTATAAGAGTTACTGAAGTATGTAGGTAGGTTTTTCAGTGAGATGAGAAAAATTTATATGTGGAACTTAAACATACTCAATTTATAATACATTACAAATTAATGTAGTATTTTATTATGTTACAGATTAATGTATTAAATTTATAAATTCAATTTTAAATGCTTAAGTAAATTTAATTAAGTTTGCCAATGAGATTAGATAATCAAAAGCTTAGACGTGGTTATAAATTGTGCTGTAATGAGTAGATATTTCTAGAGTATAGTAGGGTAATAAGATTTTTAAGTTGAACTTATAAACTTAAGATTTTGCAGTTTGTATCTTTAATTCATTCTGAGTTACAGGAGTAATAACCTGGGAGGGGAGTGGGAAGAGCTTCATGTTCCCTTTTTGAGGAGGTGAAATGAGTCTGACCTCCCTTTCTGCACCTGCTCCTGTGCCCCAGGGCTGTCTCCTGATGCTCTCAGAGCCCTCCTCCTGCGCCAAGAGCTCTCCGCTCATCCTGTGGGATTCTACTCAGGCACTGTCTTTTTCCCACAGTGACATGCCTCTTCTCTTTCCCGCTCACACCTCTGATGCCCTCAAGACCCTTGATCTCAGTGCGAAGTAAGGAGGTGAGTAGGAAGTGGGATAAATTTATCCTAGTTGGTGAGTGAGTGATATTTGTTCAGACTCCTAAAGGTGTTAATAAAATTCAAGTAAGGACTCTACTAACCTGGATGAAACTCTAATAGGAATTCAAGTCATGCTAAAGTTGAGTATAAACATTCAAAAATCCCACGTTGCAACTTGGGGAAGAGGGTACCATTCCCACAGTGTACATCTAGCACTTGGCCAGCCTCTCTCAAGGGCTTCCTGATTTTCACAACTTTCCCTACTTCTCCAGTTTTAAAAAATTGAATATATTTGACATATAATGTGTGAATTTAAGGTGTGCAATGTGTTAATTTGACACACTTGCATGTTGTGATGGCTGTTGCAGTGATATTTGGTACTTCTGTCACATTACATAATTCTTTCTTTTTAGTGGTTGGGATAATTTTTAGTCTCTTGGCAAGTTTGATGATGGTAGTGCAATATTGTGTATATTCACTGTACTGTGCATTAGATCTCTATGATTTATTTACTACTCATTGAAAGTTTGTACCCTTAAACCATAATAATTTTATCTCCTCACTCCCCATCCTCTGGTAACTTTTTTCAAAAGTTTAACTTTTTAGATTCCACATATAAGTGATACTGTACAGTATTTGTCTTTCTCTGTCTGACTTTATCTCAGCATAATATGCTCAAGTTCTGCTCATGTTATTGCAAAAGGCAGGATGTCCCTTCTCATGCTGCAATAATATTCTATTGTGTATATATGCCACATCTTTTTTTTAATTTTTTTATTGAATTATAGTCTATGCCACATCTTTTTTATCCATTCATCTGTTGGGCATTTAGGTTGTTTGTGTATCTTAGATATTGTGAATATAATGCTGCAATAAACATAGGAGTGCATATATTGCTTTGAAATCCTCTTTTCATTTCCTTTGAATATATACTTTGAGGTGAATTGCTGGGTCTTGTGGTAGTTCTATTTTTAATTTTTTGAGGAAATGCCATGTTTTCCATAGTGGCTGCGTAAATTTACATTCCTACAGGGTATAATGGTTCCCTTTTCGTCATATCCTTGTCAGCACCTCTTGTCTCTTGTCTTCTTGATTATAGTCATTCTAATCAGCAAGGTGAATCTCACTGTGGTTTTGATTTGTTTCCCTGATGCTTAGTAACGCTGAGCAACTTTTCACGTGCCTGTTGGCCACTGTGATGTGTCCTCTTTGGAAAAATGTCTGTTTAGTTCTCCGCCCACCTAAAAATTGGATTGTTTTTGATTACTGAGTTGTATGGAGTTTTAAAAATATATTTTGGATATTGATCCTTTATCTAATGTATGGTTTGCAAAAATTTTCTTTCATTCTGCAGGTTGTCTTTTCCACTTTGTTAATTGTTTCTTTTGCTGTGAAGAAGCTTTTGAGCTTGATATAGTCCCCCCATTTGTTGATTTTTTTGCTTCTGTTTATGCTTTTGGTATATCCAAAAAATCACTGCCCAGATCAATATCAAAGAGCATCTTTCCTAAGCTTTCTTCTAGGGGTACTTCTCTACTTTTTAAAAGTTTTCTGAAAGTTGCAAGCTTTCTACACTCGCTTCCAAGATACTGATGAGGGATGACTAGGAATAAGATAAGTACACCCAGTTGTGTGTTGGTAGATGTTTGACAATTAGTTCTCTAGAGCTCTGATGTGTAGTATTTTGTCAATCTCTGTGGTATAAATACTCCCACCATGGCCAATTTCATATTTTCAACAGTGTAACAACTGGCTCACAACTTTCTTAAACATTTAATGGTTGGCTGGCATGAACTGGCACGCGCTGGTTTAAGTACATCACTGGTTCTATCTAGCCTCTGATTGCCGGGAAGATGAGTTTATTATATATAATGTAACAAGCTCTCTAAGGTGTGGAATTATGTCCTAAAGCTCCTGTGGGCCCATGGTACTAGCATGGTCATGGACATGAAAGTATTGATTATCTCCTGCTTTGGGGGGAGCAACTGCACAGCTAATAGCAGATCATAGCAGAGGGAATTGTGTGGGTTGGGGGTGGCGCAGGGAGGTTGCCTCCTCTTTCCACCACCTCAGGGAGGCAGTGTCGGGGAGAATCTAGGAGCATAGAATAGTTTTGTTAAGTATACCAGACTCGCTGAAAGTCAGATCAAGATACTGTTAAGACTTTAGTTGATCAGATCTGGATGTGAATATAACACACTTTCCCTTTATAGCTTAGTGTACTTCATGTATGGATTTGTTGCATACTTCAGTGATTAGAATGAACTCCCTCAAGAAGAGGATCTGTAGCCTTCATGACGGACTGCCTCGTAAAGTGCCAAGGACTCCAGAGAAAGGACACCAAAATAGCTATAAAGGTAAAACCTCACTGTGCCGTAGAACGGGAGGGGGCCCAGGAGGGCCGGAGTTCCTGGAGGCCCTAAGGGCTCAGGAAATGACCTTTCGGGGGATATAAAAAGCAAGGGAGGTGGGAGAGGAGAGATGACAGCCTCCAACCAAATGGGTTTACTTCTCCTCCCTGGGATTTCTAGAATTGGAGATTTGTAGTTGTGGAACCGCAGGTCCCATGACACCAATATGACCCATAACTCCTAGGAGGGCAGCTCCTGTAGCAGGATTCTCCTGGGAGACTAGATAGTAGCAGTAGAGGGAACAACTGGTAGACAAGCTCAAGTTCTGGCTGCTCACTAAAGACCTTCATTGAAGAGCTAATGTCCTGAATTAGAGGCAACATACACCTGCAGGCTTTACATGTGGCCTGAAATCCTACACCTCTCATGCTGGTCATGCATATGCCATTGTATTTTCTGACTACTGAAATCATAGTAAAACACTGGTGACAGTGTTTATTCTTTATGATTTAAGATATTTCCAGGAATTCTGGAACAGGAAAATGTATTACTACCTAGCAGTATTCCTTGAAACAAAATCCTTAGGGAATTTATAAACATTTGCCTAGAATCTTTGCCTGACCAATAGAATGGGAGACAGGCTAGTGCAAAAATCAGGCAAGTTTCTGTCCTGTATGGACAGCGATGCTACTGATAGCACTGTAGGTTGAGTCTAGGTTGTAAGCAGCTTCTTGAGTTGTAGGAGGGCTTTATGATCCATATACACTATTGTCCTCGTCACTTTAGAGGCACTCAGCCAGCCAGCAAATATTTACTGGAAATCTACTACATGCCAGGTGCTATGTTAGGCGTTAGGGATACTGACTAGTGAGACATGGTCTTTTGCTCGCAATAAGCAGACATTCCACTAGGGGGAGCCAAATATATAAATAAGCTTAATAATTGTACTGAAGGTGCTGGGATAGTGGTCTGTGGGGAAGGTGTGTGTGGAGTGGGGAGATCATCAGAAAGAATTGGACAAATCTGCCACAGGATTGATCCAGAAATGTCTTCATAGGGAAGGCGTCCCCAGGGCAGCGTTTCTGAGGCTCCTTACCCAGAACAAGGAGGCTGCCGAAGCGAGTGTGGGGCTGTTGGGCTTCTGTGTGAAGCGAGCTGGAGAGATGGAAGATGAGACCTTGTGACTGATGCACACACTCAGCCTCACTGACCCGGTCGGAGAATAAAAGATCCCTGAGCAAGTGGAACATGGACATTGCAGGGAACAGCAAACACACCATCAAAGTCTGAGCCCCGTGGAAGCGATGTCTGAGTAACACGGTATTTAGAAATTATCTCCCCTTTATTGCCACATTCATACAAAAGGTCTGATATATCTGGGTGGGCAAAAGAAAGCCACGGTGTATACAAAGAAAGTTGGAGGAGGTTAAAAAATATATGGCTTTACTGTTTGAAGAGCAGTGACGGATCGTTTCCTCGGTTTAACTATCCAGGCGATCGAAATTCTGGGTTTGAAACTCTTGGAAGTCCTCTGGGATGGTGTCTGCAAACAAGAACAGGGGTGAGGGTGCGATCAGGAAGGCTCCCTCCTTCAAGAACAGGGGTGGGGGTGCGATTACAAAGGCTCCCTCCTTCCTGCATCCTGGTGCAGCTCCTGCTGCGAGGCCGCCTGCAGGGGGTGCTGTCAGCCTGCGCAGCAGCCTCCAAAAGACCCTGCAGCCATTTTCTACCTCAGACTGCTTTGTGAATTGCTGGCTTAAAGCCCAGGAGAACTCATTCACAGGCCTAAAGAAAATTAGCCGGCAGAGTGGATTTTGAGCTTGTGATGATGTTGGAACTGTATGAAAATAAAGGCTGCCTGTAAATTAAGCCTCACTCGATCTGTCAGTGAAACCCCAATCAAAAGCCAAGCAGTTTAATTCCACGAGTCTTAATTTCCTCATCTATCAAATAGGAAAAATGAGATCTACCTTTTACTGGATTACCCTGGGACTATCAGGTCTCAGTGAGTAAGTGGCATGAGCTTTGGGCTTCTGGGAGGGAAATGTGCTATAAAATAAGCTGGCATTATTTGAGTTTTCCTAGCAGTAATATTGTGCAGTAACAAGAATGTATGTTACCATTGCAGCGATACTTGAGGTTAGACCAAATGAT
This sequence comes from Vicugna pacos, assembly GCF_048564905.1. Taxonomy (NCBI): domain Eukaryota; kingdom Metazoa; phylum Chordata; class Mammalia; order Artiodactyla; family Camelidae; genus Vicugna; species Vicugna pacos. Next base: position 67,463,193 of record NC_132989.1, read on the forward strand.
GTTTTCCTGGGAGAAGCAGAACACGCCAAGCCGGCCTCCACGCATGGTGGTGTCTATGGTGACCCCGGAGTCAGCCACCAACTCGGAGCCTTCATAGAATCGCACCCTGCAAACAACACAGCCAGAGAGGGTCTCCGTGAAACTCAAACCAAGGTCAGGGTGAAGTGCCCATTGTGAGACCCCGGGGCCCCATTTCTTACACAACTGTGTGCAGCACTTTTCACAGACCTGGACTGTGCTCTCCTGTTCCCCCTTCCCTACTAGATTGGAAGCTCCATGAGGTCAGGGACCATGTGTCCACGTCCTCCCATTTTCTGTCTCTCCAAAGGCCTTGCACGATGTTGGGCACTGAGTCCAACTTGATGGGTACTCACTGAGTTAGAAATCAAGTACGACCCAGGACCAGGAGGCTTTGTGACTTCACTGTCCGGTGAGTTATCTTGTCTCGACATCTTATCTAGTTATCTTGCTTTAAAACTGTGGCTTTTCCTTAGGTCTGATTGGTATCATTTGGTAGAATCCCAGAGCAACGATTCTCATCAGGAGTGATAGCGCTCCCTAAGCAGGGTTGTAAAAATGTGTGGGGGCATTTTTGACTGTCATTGTGGCATTTAGTAATGACAGAAGCCAGGGATGCTGGGTGGCTCACAAGGCCCTGGAGTGAACAATCAAAACTTGTCCTGCATCCAGACACTTTTGGGGTGCACCTCTACGCCCTTGGGCAGGTGACAAGCCTGCTTATAATTATCTGGGCCTAGAACCTAACTCTCTTACTTGTGAACATCAGGCATTTTTTTGCACTAATATAAACTGATTTTCCAGGGTAAAGTGAGAAACTGTTGAGTACAGTTCACCCCTAAACAACTTAGGTTTGAACCGCATGGGTCCACCTATACGCAGATTTTTTCCCCCATAAATACTATCTTACTACAAGATTTGTGGGTGAGTCCAGATAAGGAGGCCGAATATGGGACTTGTGCATCTGCAGATCAGGGCAAGTCCTGGGACCAAGCCCCTGTGTTGTTCAAAGGGCAACTGCACTTCGTTTTGTTTGAAAATTAAGAGCTGTTCACCGTGTTAGGAATTCACATCACTGCTGTAGGTTAAGTCAAGTCCCCAGCACAGTGCTCTGTGGTAGAACATCACCTTCACAGTGGTTCTAGGCAGGTGCAAATGTCTATTTCATTGCGTGTTTCAGTGTGGTTGTGTCCCAGCCATGATTTTGTTGTAATTTTAGAAAATCAATCTGATCCCTCATTAAGAAGTAAGAATACTTTATATGTGAGTAGGTTATATTTTCTGTGGTTTCCTTTTGGGACAGAAGGGACATTTCAAAATATTTGTTATTTAAAAGGGGCAGTAAAATTAATAGGGCTGAGAACATGATCATCTTACTGTGAGACAGATTACATTTGATATAATGTCTCAAAGAGGAACAAAATATGAATTAGTCCTCAGGGTTTCCTTTTTTCCTACTAGGCAGTTTTCCTGCCCTGGTCAAGAGAATGCACTCAGTACCCATTCCTAAAAGCACTTCATAAAGCTGGAGTGGGTGCTGATCTGCAATTTTGAGAAGTGACAAAGTATACTGACTAAATGTCACAGATGTAGTCCTAAGGCATCCTAGCTTCTGAGAACAGCCTTTTAAAGTAGTCCTGCAGGGAAATAAGGCAGGTGACACTGGCTCACAGGAGGATGGGTTCATGCCGAGGGTGGCACGCTGTCAGGCACTGGGGAGCGCTGCCCTCATGGAGATTATCAGACTGTAAGGGGCTCAATGCAGCTGAAATATTCTCAGATAACTTATCACACAGGGCCCCGGGGGCCCACACGGGAGCACTGATGGGAGGCTCAGTGCACGTCTCACCTCACACAGGTCAGCATGGTTCAAGAGCCCCAGTTTGGCCCTCATGTCCAGGTGATCAGTCTAAGCTGGGGTGTCATCCTCCCACCTCTTTTCTGGGAACCTGAGGTCCCGGTGCGCCTTCGGGGACCATCTGCTCTGGGATGCAGAAGGAGGGTGGGCTTTGCTTCAAGTGTGGGGGGTGCGCCGCCTACCTGATGTAGCCCACCTGGGGCCTGTGCTGCAGGAACCAGCGGTAGGACACCTTGTCTTTCCAGCCCACGTTCCTGGAATCTTTCCACAGCAGCCTGACCTGGTCGCTGGTGTCCCCAGTGTGCCACAGGGAGTTGCGGAGATGCTCCCCAGGACCTGTCTTAGACTTAACAGCCTGGACAACAACACAAGCGAGGTCTTAGCACAGAACACACAGACCCTCCTCCTGCACCCCTCATCCCTGGGATGATGAAGGGGTGGGAGGTCATGGTTACCACCTGGCTGCCTTGGATCCAGACATAAAGCATAAATACTTCAGTGCCATTTCTACTGAGGTGACCCACAACCTTGTAGTAATCAGCACTGGCTAGTAATCCATAAACCCCTCCCATGTTTTTCCAGCTGTAAATCCATTGCTCCCACATTTGTCCAATGAGGACTCTGAATTGCTGCCTTTCCTCCCAGCAGAAGTGACAGAGGTAGCCTCTCAGCCCTCCTGTACGAAGTCGGCCCCATCGAGGAAACTGATTAGCCAGTTTCCAAAAGAGTGGCCTGAAGGTGTCCCCCCACCTCTTGGGCCCTTTTCCTGCTGCCGTCCTCACCGTCAGCCGCCCAGAGGTGAGCATGTAGCTCATGTGCAGGAAAGAAGGCCGGGCCCTGGATGGGCTCCAGTGTTCCTCGACTTGAATGCTGGCACAGAGGCATCAATTTCTTAGATGAATTAATGCCATATGGGAGAACACAGAATTTAACAGGAGAGTAAAGGGCCCGGAAGCAACGGAGACAAATACCTTGAGCTGAATGCCAGGTTCTGCAACAGCTCGGAACGGGGTGGCCTGCCAGTACGTCTGCTCTGTCTGTTTCCACATGACAACGTAGAAGCTGGAGCTGTCTTGGTAACCAAAGATAAAGCCTGCGTAGTCATCATCTGTCTGCGTGTTGACGTGGAAGGTCCCTTCGAAGTCAACTCCATTAAAAGCCGTGTACCCTGCAGAGATGAGTAAGATTTGAAAGCCAGACAAGCCACATGACTAGCTGGAAAAAGCGGATTCTACACAAGTGGTGACGGAGGCCCTGGACATACCCACTGCCAGGCCGGGATCGCTGTTCATGGTCTGCACGATCTCCATGCCCTGTGGAGAGAGTTGAAGGAGTTAGAGGGATGGAATGAGCTCAAGGAGGCCTGGAACCTCAGGCATCACCAGTGAGTGGACAGTGACATCTGAGCTCCCTGTAAAAATTTCATTATCTGAGGAACTGGTCTAGCTTGTCATGTGCTCAAAGACAGCACACACTTGCAAAAAAAAAAAAAAAACTCAATAGAAATAATTTTGCTAAAACTGTCACTTAAGCTGATTCAATAAGCCTTTAATTGGAGAATAAACACTTCTAATGAATGTGACCTGCTGGGTGACACTGGAAAATTTACTAAGCGTCTCTGTGCCTGCCTTCTTTAGTTACATGATGAAGAAGACACATGGGAGGCAGGCTGCTGCAGAGATTAGGAGCATGGCTCTTGGGTCAGACTGCCTCGGTCCCAAATCCAGCAATCTTAGCCGCTTACCTGCGGTGCTACCATGAGTAATCATTGCAGCTCTATGAGATGAGATCCCACCATCGGTAAAACAAGGCTCATGAAAGTGCCCTGTCACAGGGTGACTGTGAGGAATAAATGTGATGGGGAACACTGCCTGGCTTGCAGTCAGCACCGTCTAAATGTTGCCTACTCCTCTCAGGAGGGCCTGGGCTGAGAGACAAAGCTGAGCCGCCGCCAGCCCGGGGACACTCACCTGGTTCAGGACCACCCAGTTGGGATCGATCTGGGCATCCCCTTCAGGGTCCAGGACCACGGTCTGATAGGCCCTGAAGTCGGTCAGGGTGACCTCCGCGTTCTCCGGGCACACGTCGATCCGATCGATGACCTGGTCCTGGTCAAAGTCCGCCTCACAGATGTCTCCCACGCCATCGCCTGAGGGGGTGGAGGAGGAAGAGGGGGGCTCGATAACACGTACTAGCCCCAACCCCTTGCCCTGGCTCCACGACGGGGAGGAGGCCGGGTAAGGGGGAGAGAGCGCCCAAGCCCTGCTCCAAGCGAGGCTTTCAACCCATGTCAGGGAAGGAGTCTTGGAGTCGGCTGTGTCCAGGCCCCACCCTGGAGCCTGCGAGGTGGGCGGCTGAAGCCCACTGTATGTGATGGGGACAGAGGGGAGGCCAACTGTTCCAAATCGATCTGACAAGAAACCCTAGGTGTCCTCTGAGGATGCGGGTTTCACCAGCTGGTGGATCTTCAACCTGACCATATTATGTAAGCAAATGACTCTTGTACTTTCTAGACTGTAACATATAAAAAGCTGGGAAATTATGATCACCAGATTCTAATAATAATTTACGGTGCTTCTTAGGCTGAATCTAGCTCAGAGTGTTTTATCCAGCAGACCCGATGGTATTAAAACTTGAATTTGCATAGCTGGGGCTGGGCGTGCCCTCGCCGGATCACCACCGTCCTCACCACGCTGCTGGTGCAGCCCTGGCTCTGTGTACAAGGTTATCAGCTTGGCCCCTGTGGACCTCAGAATTTGCAAATCCACCTATGCTGGGGCTGCTGTGCCCGTGTCTCTATCTGGCTCCTGCCCTGGGACTCCTGGTGAAAGGCGTGAGCAAGGTGGCAGAGCAGCTCTCCAAGCCCCGGGCGGGAGCACGTGGCTGCGTCCCTGTCCCGCCGTGATCTCATCCTAGGGCTGCTCAGAAGCAGCTCTTCCCTGACCTGGCGTCTCCTAGTCATCTACTGTCCCCACAAGCTGTGGCTGCTCAGAGGTGGCGCCCCGGGCTGAGCCCACTCACTGTTGCTGTCCTCCTGGGCGGGGTTGGGGACCAGCCGGCAGTTGTCTGGTCCAGGGGGCACCAGGTCTGGGATGCCGTCATTGTCATCGTCGTCATCACACTCGTCACCAATTCCATCCTTATCAGTGTCCAGCTGGGCACTGTTAATGACCGTGGGGCAGTTGTCTGTGCTGTCCTGGTGCCCATCTCCGTCACTGTGGGAGGAAGGAGAGGTGTTTGCGTCACAGTTCAGCAGAGGACACGGACAGTCCAGGTTTCTGGAGAGAGGGTTTGAGGTCTTAACCAGGCTTAGTCTTTTATCTTAGATGAGGCTGTCTTATGGGCCTCAGAGACTATTTCCCACTTCCTCAAACTAATTTCTGTGATTACATGATCAGATGCTCCTATCAGTCCCTGGGCACGACTCTGACCCCTGACAGAGAGAATGTGGGAGGGGCGGGGGCCAAGGTGCTCCCAGGGAGTCCCAGCTCAGCCGCTCATCAGCAGGTGGCCCTTTGGGCTCAGCGTCCTCATCTGTTCAATGGGAGTAACAGCCTATCTCACAGGGTGGTTAGGAAGATTAAATGATTAGAATGTTGTGTATTACATTTTAATACATGCAAATGCCCTCCTGATTACCTGGCTCTTAGGAAGCCCTACGGTGTCTCCTTTTCTGTGACTTGTCACCATTTCTGGCCATAGACCAGGAGGATCAGATGTGGATGCCACAGAGAGGAGGGCAGGGACAGCAGGGCCTCCCTTCCCTACAACACTTCTCAGAACCCTTGTTCTCCACCCATCTGGTGTTTCTTCTTTCCAGGCCTTGCAGTCCCCTGAGGGTGAGTCTGCCCTGCCCCAGGTTTCCCTAAGTTGATGGAGACCTCCCCTGGCTACTCAGGACTAGAGCAGATACTCCTTTCACCGGCTCCACCCCCGGCCCTTCCTGGCTCAGCACTTGCCCCCACACACGAGATGCAGGAGGGAAGCCAGGGGCCAGTCCATGCCCTTCAGGCCACGCTTCCCAGGGGTCCCAGAGCCCAGAGAAAGTGAGGTCTCCCTGGACCAGCAGATGATGACAGGGCCCCAACAGTGGGATTCCTGGGCATGTGGCAGGGCTGCTTTCTAAGTCATAAGATGGAGCTATTTCCACCAGCAGCCATTCCATATAGCCCTGAATACTTTTATGCAAAAACAAGCAGTTTCTGTCCTCAAGTTCGTGGGAATTAAAATGTAGCGGAGTGACTCATTTTAGGCAAATATCTAGAGGCCGGTGGGACAGGATATTTTAGAAATCACTTGGAGGGCAATCAGAGTGCAGGATGACCTGCACCAGGGAACATTCTTGACATATACCATTGAGGGAAGTTGTCAGCATACTATTCCCACCTTCCACTCAAAAACAGACATCCTATGTCACACTGGCACTGACCTGCCTCCCCCCCTTGCTGTGATAACAGTAATACCACAGCTGCTATTTTCTGCAGGTCACCTGAGGGCGAGCACTATGCTGGGATTACCTATATTATCTTTCATTTTTACCATCACTCGTGAGATGTGAATTATCTCTAATTATCTCTACTTTGTAGATGAAGAAATTGGCACTCAGAGACTGAGAAGTATGTTTAAGTTCACGTAGCTAACGTGTACCTTGCAGCAAGGACACAGCACAAGGACAGAGGTGAGACTTTACAGGAGCTGTCCTTGAGCAAAGTTGGGCTGGAAAGCTCCTGTCTGGAGGGCAATCTCTGAGAAGAGGTTGAGAAGGGAAGCTACATTGCCCCCTGCTTTGCCTTGTAGGGTCCTTTCCCTCTCTCATCCCTGTCCCGCTGCCCCTATGATTCCCTACGGAGATGAAAGGGTTTAGAGGCTTGGACAGCAGGTGCCTCTAGGGAGAACTGCCCGTGCCTCTGTTCTTGATGATGTTCCTGTAGCATCTGGTCCAGCCCTGTGTCTTAACGTGGGACTCCATCCATATGAGGCTAGAAGGGTTGACACAATTCAACATAGAACAATTTCACTCAACTAAGGGGAAATGAATGAAAAAAACATTCCAAGGACAATGAAATAACAGTGATCCTTCCACAAACTGTCAGCTTTCCATTTTGGGACAATGGTGAAGCTTTCCTGAGCTGAAAGAATCTAATAGCAAAGGAGTTAATATCTACTGAGTGCTCTCTATGGTACAGAAACTAGTCCTAAGAGCTCCATTCCACTGTCATCCCCATTTTACAGATGAGAAAATGGAGGCACAGAGATTCGGTCACTTGCCTCAGGTTAGCTGATTTGTAAGGGAAGGAGCTGTGTCACTCCAGAGCCCATCTCTAAAGCGTCATGCTACACGGCCTCTCCTGTAATAGAATCTCAGTGGCTCGAGTGCCTAGTGACCCCTCCTGATGCTGTCACCTCCCCCATTCACGGAGGTGCAGTGACCCTGACCAGAGGGCAGGGCTGTTGTCCCGCTAGCACCTCCATCTACCCAGAGAGATGTCAAAGCAGCAAAAAGAAAGAGAAACCTTCCTCTGGGGTTTTCACCTGGCCCTGCGTAGCTGCGAGCGGTGCCATACCTGTCCTGATTGGTGTCACAGGAGTCCCCAACCAGATCGTTATCCACGTCAGACTGCAAAGAGAACAGAATGTGTTATCCATCCCTGGGCCTGTGTGCACAACAGCATGTTCCAGAGAAGGCAGACGTGGCCCATCATCATGGGATCTCAGGAATCACTTCTCTGGAATTGGGCTGGTGCAGACTGTAAAAGGACAACACCATATTGGTGTAGGCACGAGGCTGCATTTTCAAAAAAGCCTTCCAAAATGCCACGCTCCGTGGCTGGGCTGCCTACACACCAGATGAGCCGACTGGAGAAGGGCGCCGGGGCAGCACGCAGCAGGTGGAGACGGGGAGCTCGGGCACGGGTCGGAAGGGAGCCAGCCACGGGCAGGGGACGAGGCGAGCGGATTCTGCTTTGCCTCTGCAATTGGGAATCGAGCCCGAATGGCAGTGAGTCAGAGGGCAACAATGACTCCCCGCTCCCAGGGCTTTAAAAATATGTGACACATCATACCAAGTTATCCACAGGAAGGAGGAGAGAGAAGAGCAACCACTCATCGCTGACTGAACCTAATCTGAAATGTCCATACACAGGCTGCGCTGGGGTTTCAGGGACGAAAGGGACACACAGTGCCCAGTGGTGAATTTCCATGTTGCATTTTCCTTTCAGCAGAAAAAACTTGTTTTGGGCATCGTTAAACTCCTATTACTAACCTCAGAGGGACTTTGCAGCCTGTGAGATTAATCCAGAGGCCCTCAGATCTCCTGCAAGGTGCTTCCCATCACCTCCAAGCCCAAGCCTGCAACCTCCCCTCCGCTGCTGTCAGGGGTAAGGAACAGCAAACAACTGAGCCGGTGGGCTCTGCGGGTTCTTCTAGACACTGGTCTCAACCAGTCTTTGCAGAGGGGAGTTCAGCCTCGAGTCTGAATCCCCTTGGATCCTACGAACCTGGTTAGGGTTGCTGACATCAGGACAGCTGTCACAGGCGTCCCCCACACCATCTCCATCTCTGTCCCGCTGGTCACGATTGGAAACTTTTGGGCAGTTGTCTAGGATGTTTTTTATTCCTAGGAGAAAAGGAACGCTTCCCTGAGTCAGGCGAACATCACAGACTGGTGTGGAACACAGACTTCTAGATGCTGCAGACATCAGGGCCACCACCTTTGTCAGCAGGTACCTGGAGGTAATCTCAAAGGCTGGACTCTGGGAGAATTAAAAATGCACAGTGACCTAAGGCACTTAGCCCCTGAGTTAGAATTTGTCCAAGGTAACCAGGGCTATCACTGCAACCAGATGAAGGGGTCATGAGGGCCAGGTGGCTGACCCTGCAGAAGGAGGACCTTGTGGGTGTGTAAGCTGTAACTGGGGCCTCGGGGCAAGAGAGCGCTGTGCTGGAGCCAGGCCCAGGGTGCCCATCTCTTCCCAGCTTTCTGTTCAATCGTGTCATCTGGTACTGGTAGCCTAAAATCACTGGTGGCTGGAGGAACATTTATAGCCTGGAAATTGTCAAGTGCTACAACTTGGGGGATTTTTTGTTTTGTTGAGCTGATTTACCAGCACACCACTGGATCGGGGTCATCAGTCAGGCTTGTAGAAGGCGAGGCTGTGTTTTAGAGAAGTGTGGATATTCTAGAGTGGTGTGTGTGTGTGTTGGTTGGTGCGGCGGCGGCAGGGGGAGTGTTTTTCTAAAAGGATCTTCCTTTAAGGCCCTGTGATGTGATATGTTTTGCAGAAATCATGGGATGCAACCTGTATTTTGATGACAGTCGTGTATGTATCATGGAAGCTATACAGGAACACGTCTTTCCTCAAGTCCTGGGAGGCTCCAGAGTTGTGCTCCAGGGATGCCACTCACACAGATCACAAGACGAGGCCCTGCAGTGGACCCTCAAGCTGGGCAATGCAGCTGCCCCACCCAACAGCTCTTCCGAATGAGAGGGGCTGTCCGGTCTCCTGGGAAATGCCCGATTCTCTGCAGGAGGAGCCTAACCAGGGGCTGCAGCCTGTGACCCTGCTCAGTCCCTGTCGCTCAGTCTTCCCCTTCCAGGACTCTCACACTTGAGAAGGATGGCGAGGAGAGGGGCAGGTGCAGGCTGGGAAGAGAGCTGCCCTACAAAGACACACCCCTGACAAGGCACTGCTTGACAGGATTCCTCCAGTTTCTGGCAATGGTGTTCCAGAAACAACAGGGTTATTAAATAGGGGAGGGGGCCGTGGAGTCTCCTTCCACAGGAACAAGTGGAGCCATCCAGAGAGGGAAGGCCCTGAGTCAGTAATTCTATTCCTGCCCCTAAGAGAGAACAGGGGGAAAAGGACAAATGGGTCCCAAGTAAAAGACAAAGCAAGACAAACCCACCATCTCCATCCATGTCATCATCGCAGGCATCTCCTTTTCCATCCCCGTCAGTGTCCTTCTGGTCGTTATTTAGGACATTCCGGCAGTTATCACAGGCATCCCCAAAGATGTCCTTGTCACTGTTCCTCTGGTCCACATTGTGGGTCAGGACACAGTTATCCTAAGGGACCAGGAGACCAACATTAACCCTGTCTTTTACTGAATCCCTGCTGTGTGCCTGGTCCTGCCGTGGATGCCAGCCACCCTCCACCCCCAACTGTCAGGAGATGACAGAACTCAGGAGGCCCAAGTTTATCAACTTTACATTTTAAACATATGAGAATCTTAGAATAAAGTGTTGCGGTGCTCTGGGAGCGCAGGCATGGAAACTAACATTCGGGCTGACTCATAGAAATGGTTGACTTCACGGGCTCTCTTCCGCCAGCCCTGGTATGTGGCAGTTCACAGGCGCTCTCAGCAAAGCAGGCACCTACCTGCTCGTTCAGGATCCCATCTCCATCAGCATCGTTGTCACAAGCGTCTCCAATGCCATCTCCATCTGCATCCTCTTGGCCAGAATTTGGCACGTACTTGCAGTTGTCCTAAGTCGGAGGAACACAGCTCAGAGAGACACCTACATCTGTCTTGTCTTTCAGCTTACTGAGGTATAACTGACAAATAAAATTGTAAGATATTTAAAGTGCATAATGTGATGATTTGATATACATATATGTGAAAGGACCCCCCCATTGAATTAATTGACACACCCATCACCTCACGTATTTATTCCCCCCCGCCTTTTTTTTTTTTTTTGCTGAGAACATTTCAGTTCTACTCTCTTAGCAAATTTCCATTATCCAGTACAGTGTTATCAGATAGTCACCATGTTCTACATTAGATACTCAGATCTTACTCATCTTGTAACTGAAGGTTTGTACCCTTTTACCAGCTTCTCCCCATTTCCCCCCCACCCAATCTGTCTTAAATCAAAAACTATTTCTGAACTTGAGACTGACTGTGGCCGCCTGGCTTTATTGTGATGGCTGTTTTGCTACATTTGAGCAAAGCTACAGAGTGTGTGTGTGTATGTGTGTTTATATGGGTATGTGTGTCTGTGTGTCTGTATCTGTGAGTTATGTGTTGTCTGTATCTCTGTGTGTGTGTTGTGTTTATATGTATGTGTATGCATGTATATCTATGTGTATGTGTGTGTGTTTATATGTATCTGTGAGTCTATGTGTGCCTGTATCTGTGTGCCTGTGTGCCTGTGTGCGTGTGTGCGTGTGTCTTCCCCTTCTTGTTCCCCGTACCTTTTTGCAGTTCCTGGCAGAGCACGGCAGTTCTTCGTCAGGGTAACTGTCAATGTCCACGTCCTTTCCGCAGATGTAGCCGTCACCAGCCCAGCCGACTCCACACTGTGAAGGTAAAGCCCATCAGAGGCCCAGGAGCCGGGGCTGGTGGGGGGCTGGTGGCTGACAAGGGGCTCTGGTCCTGGGTGTGCATGCCCAGAGGGAGGGCCCAGAGCCAGAAAGCTTTGTTGGGTAGGATTTTAAAACTATTAAGTTGTACTCTGAATAGGCCAATGGTTCAAAACTCAAAAGGTACAAAGGAAGACAGAGTGAAAACTTTCCCCGTCCTGGTTGTTGGCTCAGGAGTCCAGGCAGTCAGCTGTCAGAGACATGCTGGGCAGAGACCAGCACACACACATACGTTCTTTTTCTCTCTCTGTCCTTCAGCACCATTGGTAGTACACATATATCCACTGCTAGGCAACTTGATTTAAAAAAATTAACACTATCTTGGAGCTCCTTCCACCTCTCTGCCTGTAGATCGTGTCATTCCTTTGAAGGCGCACAGATGCATCAAACAGAAGGTGGTGTGCATGCACCTCAGCTAATTCAACCCATCCTCTACTGGTGGGTGTCAAGTCGTTAAAACCCTTTTCTCCTGCAGATAGTGCTGCCACAAATAATTCTATACATTTGTCATTCTGTACACGTACTGGTTTCTTAGTGTGAAATTCCTGGTTCAGAGGGTATTTGTAATTTTGAGTTATTGTCAAAATGTTCTCCATGTGATTATCCAGCTGCTTCTCCCAGTGGGAATTAACGCACACGTGGGTGGTGGGTGGGGTGGCCGCTGTGGCACTCTCCTTACCATTCCTGAATCTAATGGTCTTCTAGGTCAGCTTCCACCACAGGGAGAACCTTCCAAGGTGCTTCACCTCTATTCATAGCTTAAGGTTCCTGCAAGTGCACTGCTGGGCCTGCATGTTCTCTAATTTCTTAGAAAAGTCTACCCAAGTTCCCTGCTACCACCAGCTGCCGACAGCAAGCCTTCGTTGTTGGCAGACTAGGCGTTAAGACAACAGTTATTCTATCCCAGACTCTGTAGCCATTTTCTCCAGTCTTTACGATGCTGCTGCAAGGTCCTTATTATCTCCTTTTACAAAAGTGTCAACTCAGCTCAGAGTGGCAAGTCTCTTGGCTCAAGGTCTTAGAGCTGGGACTTGAACTCAAGACTGTCCCAGTTCAGTATTTTTTGCCATTAATATTTGGTTAACGCACACTTAGAGTTCTCCCTCTGATATTCCATATCCTCGCTGGCCTAGGATGAGTGACAAACGCAAGAGAAAGGAAATCCTTCCGTAAGTGGCGTCCTGGGTAGGAGCTGGTACCTGGGAGCTCAGCCCAGGAGCAGGATGGGTGCCTGCAGGAGGGGCAGGCAGAACAGCAGGGGGAACACAGGGAGGGGGCCCTGTAAAATGATAGGGAACCAGCAAGGGGCAGGGGAGGGAAGAGTCTGGGGAACAGGGTCAAGGCCAAGGGAAGAGAAACTTGACACAAGTAAATGTTAAATTTCCTGCCCTCATTGATCAAAATAAAGTGATTTAAGACCAGTGACTTTGTAAGTCTGTTTCCAATCGTCTGCACTCTCCTGCAACCAGAGATTTAGAAGGCAGGATTCCAAAGCGATCCTTCCCATAACTCCCCCCATTTCCGCTCAATTGCTTCAGCAGGGCCTTGAGAAGGCCTGGAAAGTGCAGCCATGGGGTACAGTCCTTGACTCATTTGAATGAAGAAAAAATTTCCTTTAGGAACAAATACGTTTTTAATGAGCCATTTTCTGGCAGATTAAATTATTTTAGTACTCACACCAAGTGTATTCATCCTTTACCATCTGTCCTTGTACCTTATTACAAATTCAAAAACATATCAAGAGCCCCATCACCCACCATCCCAGGGGCGCTGTTAATTTGTTCACAGAAAACGCGGATTTAAATGTAGATATACACCTGCCTCTTGAGGGTAATCAACATGTCCAGTCAACAGGAATTAAGGGAATTGGTTGATTTTTTTCTCCCCCTTTGACCCAGCTTGTTCCCTCATCAGCACCTCGGTTACGGATTATCCGTATTGTTGGAGAGAGCTGACATCATTACAGTTAATTCTTTAGCTGAGTTTTGATTCTTCTCATTTTCCTATTTCAAAGTGATATGCTCACTGTAGGAAATTTTGCGAACAGAAAGGTAAAGAAGTCTGAATTTGAGGTCTAAAGAAGAGGGAGAAAGTCTCCCAGCATCCATCCGGCCGCTCAGCGTGATCACTGTGAACCCGTGAATACCAGACCCCAAAGGGCCTGGCTCCCTGGGGAGGAAGGAGGCGGTGAGGCAGTGAAGATGGTTGATTTAGCAGTGTATCTAGAATCCCCGAGGACTCTGGAGCCTGGGGTTTGGGGACGGATGCCAAGACCGAGCCTCCTTCCTTACCAAGGGCCCACTACACACCTGCCTGGCAAGAGACCCACGAGAGGCTGCAACTGCCCCACCCTCTTCCCGGCCTCCTCCTCCCCAGGCTGGCTCCGGGCTGAGAACCTGGGAACCAAACAGGAAGGAGCGTGGGCACCCACGGAGCTGGTCCTGAACCTGGCGCAGGTGGACAAGCACTGCAAGAAACAGGAGGTTTTTCTGCCAGGGTTTATGACAGCAGCCCACCACCCATCACTGTGGCTCACCTCCGGGAGTATTAAGCCAGATTGTGAAACTGGACATCTTCAGGGTGAGGACAGTTAGAAATGGCAGCAGTGTGCTGATACCAACAATGAGCTAGGGCAGCGGCAGGAAGGGAGGGGAGGAGGCTCTTTCCCCTCCAGCTGCTCACAGAGGGTGCTTGGGAGCTGGGGCTCCATGGGGGACTCCACCCTGAGGCCCCCGAGGGGATGGGGTCAACCCTCAGCCAAGTGGGAGAGAAAAGGCAGCCGATGGTTAGGGGGCCTTCAGATTGCTCCCTACAAACTCAGTTGACTTCCACTACATCCTTTGTTTATTTTGATGGAAATGTTTTCATTGTTGGGTATTTTTACTCTGATGCAAGTAGAAACTGGAGAGGGTTGGTGTTTCAAACGGAGAGAGAAAATGACAAAGCAAGTAACAAGTGACTCACCACGCACATCACATCCCCCTGCCTCTCCTCGATGCACTGTGCATTCACACTGCAAGGGTTCAGTTCTGGGTTTCTGCAGTTTCTTTCCATTTTGCATCCCCTCATCTGATCCCCGATGTATCCTGGTTTACAAGGCCCACAGCGATAAGATCCCTGCAGGGAGCAAAGCGAGACAGTGAGCCAGGAGCTCAGACCTGTGAGCAAAGGTACTGTGACTGTATGTATTTTTATATGTACTCGACGAGGCCAGGATGAAGTGAGCCCCCTGCCTGCCTGTGCTTCCCTACGTCTTATGAGATCGTGTGAATACTGGGGAAGACACCACCAGGCTGGAAGCTGCAGCAGTCCACAGAGGCATGCAGGAATAGAACCGAAGGCAGAAGAAGGCTGCTGGGCAAGCCAGCATCACTTTGACTTGCCCACTGCACTGTGGAGGGCTGAAGGCTCCAATGAAGTCCTGGGAGGTGGAGTGAGAGAATTCACTCTGGGGACAAGGGACAGTGGTTTGATTAAAGAGCAAGTTAGAAAGTTATGTTTTTTTTTTAAAGTGACAAAGGTACAGAGAAATGTCAGTGGCCTTGCCCTGAAATTCTGCTGTGGCAGAAACCTGGCAAATGAGCTATCAGCTCCATTGCAATGGCACTTTCAGGACAAGCCTGACTTTTTTTCAAGTTAGTTTTACTGAGATAGAATTTACGTATCATGAAAGAAACCCATGTAAGGCACACAATCCAATGATTTCAGTTACTAACTACCCCTTTATCCCCAAGTCCAAAGGATGCCCCCTCAGTGATCTTTCTGGATCTGTCGGCCTCACTGGGCCACCCACTCTGGTCAGTCCTCTCCTTTCCTTTGTTCCTGTGATCTTTTTCCTTTGCCTGCTTCTTCACTTTTGAGGTTGTCTGGAGTTCTGCTTTCTAGACAGTTTCACTGTCGACATTTCTCCTCCCTATGGGGGCTTTAGTTATTCCCTTCATATCAGTGTCTTGCAAATCTATTTCTGCAGACTAGCTTCGTCCCAGTAAAAATCTAAAAAGCAGTAAGTCCCGGTGTATTCCTCGGCAGTACAGCGTTGCGGACACAAAAAAGGGATCTGCAGCCAGACTGGACATCTTATGAGATGTGCGGCTTTAGCCTAATTACTGAACTCTCCTGTGCCTCAGTTTCTTCAGCTGTAAAATGGGGATAATAATTGTGCCTATTGACAAGGTTGTTGTGAGGATGAAAATTAAAAACCTTTCCCAGGAACATATAGCAAGTGAGAAGCAGTCCTATAGAGAATCAGAGCATCTTCCACAGACAGTCGACTGGGCTACACCTACCATCTGGGAAACAGTCAACAGGAACGTGCAGAAATAAAACCCATATCTGAATGGTTAAATTTTAGACCTCATCCCACCCAAGTGCTAAGCATTTTAATTTAATACAAATGACTTTGAAAACTTCTATGAAAATGATAAATACCATTTGGGAATTATGTTGTTACCAATAAAATGCATATTCTGGAATACTGAACTATTAATACACACTAAGAAGCTCTTCAATATTTTTTTCAGGGTTGGAAGTAGTTAGGTTCATTTATTTATTTTTAGTGGAGGTACTGGGGATTGGGCCCAGGACCTTGTGCATGCTAACATACTAACATACGCTCTACCACTTGAGCTATATCCTCCCCCAAGAAGCTCTTCAAATTAAAAAATACAAGAATGATAATATTTTATTCACTAAATATTCATCTAAAAGCCCAATACTGCCACTTTGGTGGAAGATAAAGAACAAATTTGGCATTTATAAAATTATTCTTATATTAAAAATTACTTAAGAAATTACTCATGTTAAAAATTGTTTTCAGCACAAACTTTTATCCTCATTTGCTAATCAAATATATTATGCCCATATGTTCTCTGTGTATTTGGGGGTTATGATTTACAAACATGCACTTCTTTTAGTAACTGGTCTTTGAAAACAAGAGCCATGAAAAATACTTACCAAAGTGTTGATACAGATAGAATTGAGAACACATGCTCCATTTCGACACTCATCAATATCAGTGCAGACCTAGCGCAGAAACGTTTAAAAAGACACTCTGTTTAAGTAGAAATGCAAAGAAATTTTGCTTTGTTTTGCTATCTTGTGCAAAGTGATGACACGGAATTTCAGTTAGGATGGGGATCAGAGCATCACATTCACCATCTCCCTGTGTTTGTACCAGTCTGTACTCAACCTACTTTCAAGTGATAGTTGATGACCTGGTATTTAAAGTTGTTCAGAAAAGACAACTTACATGATTAATCTTTTCCACAACCTTTTAGTGAGGAAGGTTCTTCTTTATCTTGCTTGGAACTTGATGCACTTCTTCTATCTGACGGTTCCCATCTTTCTTCAATTCTGAAAAATCCTTGGCTTCCCTCTGCTATTTTTTTTTTTAAAGGAGGTCCTGGGGATTGAATGCAGGACCGTGTGCATGCTAAGCTCACGCTCTACCACTGAGCTGTACCCTCCCCCCCATTCTTTCCATTCTTTCTTTGTAACTATAATTTTAAAATACTGTATTTTCTCAATCTTTTCTTTTGACTCAACCTCTCGTCCCTGTTTTCCGTATCTTTATTTCTCTGTGCTGCATTCTGGATGATTTCTTAGATCCACCTTCCAATTTATAAATTCTCTGCTAGCTGTCTTGCCCATCTATTAAATTTTTAATGTCAATGGTTATATTTTTCATTGAATAAACTTTACTGGCTGTTTTTCAAACCTGCCTGTTTTTTTTTTTTTTCCCCACATTGCCCTATTACTTTATATTGTCATGTTTCCTCATGGTAGCTTCTTCATAGAAGTTGTTTGTTTTTTTTTTTTAATGAGCACATCCTTGGTGGCCCCACTTTTGCTGTGGGCATCCCACTGGCCTGAACTGCGGAGTCTCTTTACAAAGTGATTTGGCTTTGACATTAGCTGGGGCCCTGGGGATTTGGGGATTTTACTGCTCCAGGGCTGGTTTTTACATCAATTTTTTGGCTTGTACATGGAATACACCGTGCATTCTATATGGAAGATAGATTTGGAGCTCCTGACTGTATTTTGTACAAGCTTGGAGCTTTGCTTTGTTGTGGGCAATTTTCATTTTCATCAAACCATGCCCAAAGCTGACATCAAGCTTCCTGTTGATTTGGGGGGTAGAAAAGTTTTCTCATCTCCTTGTAATGAGTGGTAGCTCTTTGAGGCTCCTGGTTTCTTCAGGGGTGTTAGGTCTTTCTAAAGGTTCAAGACTACACCTGCTATTCCCACTAGTGCTGGAACCCCAGTTCCCCACTTGGAGGACTTACAACCAGCTCCCACCTCCCATGAGCTGCCATGGCATCAGCTTCCACCCACAGCTCTGACTCTGAGCTCCCTCTTGGTTTCCAGAACCTGCACATTTCCTTTTATTTCTTTTGATACTGGTGATGCACTAACACTTGTTAAATTTCTGCAAGTTGGCTCACTTCTACTTGAGTTCTGTCTACCACATCGCTAGAAACCCACTAAAGCACCTTCTATTTCGTTCTGTCTAGTTTCCTTGGTTTAGTCTTGGAGATTTTGTCTTTAGAGAAGGGGAAGAAAAACTTGAGGTCATTACTCAAATGGCTTCTTGTCACTCCCATGTGTCTAGCTTGCTTCCTTTATCTAGTCTAAAAAAGGGTGCCCCCTAGAATCCTGTGATAGGCAGCTAGGAGATAATGAACCCTGCCATTCTTCAAAGCTAATAATTTCCCTAAGGTAGTAAAATATATTTATAGACCGACCATTTTTGAGGGCTGAAAACATCAAAAAGAATTTCACAGTCAGGCAGTTAAATAATGACCAAGATCTAGTAGAACATTTGGAAATAAACGGAGACTGTCATGAAGTGCGCAAGTGCTTTATGGCAATTTACAGCTTATGTAAGAAGAAAGGGGGTTTTCCTCGGGGGATTATTTCTACTCTTGAAATCCTCTCATCTCTGTAACAGCTTCTGATCAGCAACACTGACTCTATAAAAATGACCTAATTTTTCAAAGCTTGTATTTGTTTCGCCTGTTCTCAAGTCGTTCTGTGGGACAAAATGTTCAAATGGCTACCAAGAAAATAAGCCTGAAATCACCCCATGTGTTCAGCATCAGCACCCCATTCACTGTAATTCTAAGGATACTCAATTATCCCAACTTACTAGCTTCCTCCCACCAGCGACGATGAACATAAATATTCAGAAATGAGCTAGAAAACTTCCTAACGTGCCCACATACACATGACACTCCAGATGGCATTGGTGGCTCAAGGAGCAAAGGGTCATATGGAAAGAGGTAGGAACCAACCAAAGGTTTTCAGTTGAGAATTAAAGATTAAAAGACTCTAACTTCAGCTCACCTGCTTGTTTGTCTTGGCAAAACTGATCCCCACCCCCTGCACCGTGGGCCCTGTGAAGCCCACCGGGCAGGAGTCACATCTGAAGCCGGGAGCCAGGTTCACGCAGCGCACGCCCGGGTAGCAGGGATGGTATTTGCACTAGAGAGAAACAAAAGTCTTGTCTTTAGCCACATGAGAAATACTCTCAAACTTTCATTCGTCTCTTTGCACATGCTTGTTTACTCATTCAACTATCCACTTTTTGGTGGTCGAAGTGATAAAAGGAAATAAAGGCTTCCAATTTCACAGTTCCCTGTGGACTCCCTGCCCCTCACTGTCCGGGGGTTGCCTTGTTGTGGGCTTTGCTGTATTACAGAGTAACGCACAGCCAAGTGCAAAGGGTCCGTCATGTCAACCAGCCCACTCCCAGTATAAATTCCTTGGGAGGTGAAAATTTCTGTAAGAGGACGGTGCTCCTGGACCACTTGTCAGCTGGCTCTTATCTGAGTCCAAGGGCATCATCAAACCAACTATTCAAACAAAAAGACCTTGACAAGACAAAGCCAGGACAACTGTTTCTTCAGTAGGATGGGCTCGGCCAGGATCTGTGTCCGCCTTCACGCCCTATCAAGTCCATTGCCGTTCCAAGGCTCTCAGAGTCCCGGAGATTCATTCTGATTTTTTTTTTCCTTACCACTTCAACTAATGTAAAAAACATGACCACTTCCTGCCCTTTCAAATGGAGGAAAATTCCAGCTCACAGATAAAAACCAGATGCAGTTCTGAGAAACATGTGCAGATGTTTCTCCCATCGAGGGCGTACTGGAGGCCCCTGGGACTGCTCACTACCTGCTGAGCTAATGAGCCACCTCAAGCCTGCAGCTTCGATGCATGTGATGAACTAAGCTCCTCCAGCTCTCCTCTGGCCTGATGGGAGGGGAAAGGCACATTCTGGGGGCAGCCTTGCCACATACTGTGAACACTGCTTTGGGGCTGGAGTAGTGACTGGCTAACCGTGGTCCTGAAACAGTCTCCTTCAGAGGCTTGGTCGGCCGGCCAAACAGCCTGTATTCGCTGTGTGTGTCTTCCTGGCTCCATCTCTGGGCACCTTTGGTTACCACAGGCCACAGGGCCACCTCAAAAGGTCCTGATGGTTTGAAATTCCTCTCTGCTCCCCTATTTAAGGAAGCCTGGAGAAATCAGTTGCAAGCCCTGAAATACACCCTTACACAGATCTTTCCCCTCCCATTATTTGCAACTGTGTGGCAAAATCACAATGGTAACAGAGCCTGCTTAAGAGAAATAATCATTGTTAGTGTTGAAGGCTGAAATATCAGCACCGTAGCAGCAGGAACCAAAAGAGTGGGAAACGCAGAGAGGAGGTATCATGAACATGGCCATGACCAAGTGTCCTGCCTCCTCCTTCTCACTATGCACCGTATCTTAGGCTTCCTGAGGGAGCAGTTCTTATGGAGCCTGGAGGACAGCCCAGATCATCCGTTGGTCACAGACCTGGCTCCTTTTTCCGTAAGCGGTAGGGTGTGCAAGGCACCGAGGGAGCCCACCTCACCTAGCTCAACTGTACCTCATCAACATCGGAACAGGTGACTCCATTCCCTGCGTAGCCCTCAGGGCAGGGCCCGCACTGAAAGCCATCTCTGGTGTCAGTACAGCGGACGCCGCGGAAACACGGGTTGGAATCACACCGGCGCACCGGGGGTGTCGGGGATGCCGGGGGTGCGGGGGGCACCAAGGTGTTTGGTGTCGGAGACTGAAAGCTGAGAGGACCTAGAGAAAAACAACCACCCACAGGTTTATTCACCGCCAGGAAAAGAGCTGATACAGAATGAAGTTTAGTTTCCCAATGAACTTCTTTTCCCTTCCCTCCATCTCTGTGCCAAACCTCCAGAAACCACAGCCAACAGAGCCTCACCCACCCAGGCCCTTCATCAGTTGGCTTCTGCTGGTCCAACTCAGAACGCTCCAGTTACTAGAAAAGCACTTACCACAAGCCTGGCATTCGGCTATGGTGTTTCGCAAAAATGATGTTTCCTTGACCTTTAGAAATGGGAAGGGGGAAAAAAAAAAGCTGGAGAAGGAGTACCTGATGTATAATCCAGGGATGGAAGAATCCATGTGTAGCAAGCTATTAAACATTTCTCAAAGGAGTGCTGAAGTAGCCCTTGGTGGCTCCCACTCCGCTTGGAGCTCTGGTGCGTGTATTACATGCCAGTCCCCCCTTTGCAGAGCCCTTCTAGCAGAGCCCCGGGGCAGCGGGCTGCGTGGGGCCACCCGAGGTCTGGCCCCAGGTCCGCCTCCCTGCCTCTGCGGGCCTGCAGTCCACGAGCTCCAACAGAGAGCTTCTCTTAAGACTGGGGCTTTCTGGACTGTGTGTCTTGCTTGTTACCTGCTGTCTCAGAAGATCCTTCACTTCTCCCAGTAGCTGGTTTAGTTGTGACATTTGCCCCAAGAACTGCCGATTAAAGTCTCCTGTAGGAATAGCAGAAGGTAAGGAGCATTCAGCCAATCACAACCATTTCTATGGCGACTCAAAAACAAATGATTTCCCAGAGAATCAGCATGACAAAAACCTCGGGTATAGGAATTTACCTTGAGGTCATTCATCTAATTCACCCCCAAAAATAATGACGATCATGCCCCTGACGAGTTAGTCCAAATTCCTATGAGTTATAAAAATAAAAGTGCAGGAAAAATATTTCTTGCCCTCGACTTTGGCACAAGAGCCTGGTTTCTGTAGATAAGTCCTGTGGGACTGCTCTAACAGCCCCCCTTTCGATGAGGGGACCCAGCTCATCCAGGGGCCTGGGGGTTTGTCTGTGTTGACGGAGGGGCGCAAACAGCCCGAGAGCCCACACCTGTGCCTGTGGCGGCCAGTGGCTCACTCTGCTGCAGGAAGCAGTCCTGCAGGCTGGCCACCTGGAACAGTGAGCCTCTCACCACCAGCTTCAGCTCTTCCAAGGAGTCCTGGAAGAAATGAGATTCATACCACACATTGCTGATGCCATTCAAAAGCCAATGAGCTTGCAGACGCACACAATTTTCATAACCAAGGAGGCCTGTATACTTGGGCCCTGACGTCTTACATAATTTTGTGGGTTTGCATTTTTCCTGAAGACTGTCAGCCCTATCCTTTTGACTGAAGCAAATACAGAAGTAGCCAGGAGCCTAGAAAAATGCTGGCATCGAATGAGGCCTGAGAGTTCAAGGTGACTAAGAGAAAAGGCTGTTTTCCTTCATGGTAAATAAGTTATTTTGTGGCCGGGGCCTCTTAAGAATTGTCTGTTTATGGAGTTCTGACTGTAATGAATAAGATACTGATCTCAATTTTAAACACTTATTGTTTTTAGGGCGTCTTGGCTCCAGGTTTTCAGAAAGTCCCTTGTTTCCTTGGATTATGAGAATGAATAAACAGTGGACTCTAGGATATAAATTTCATGTATTTTCACATTACTGGTTGGTATCAATCATTCATTGTTAGCCAGGAGGTCAATTTCCTCACCTTTATTTTGTAGTTTTTACTTGTACCCATTATTTTATACATATATGATGGAAAAAGTTTATGTTAACTGTCGACATAAAGTTATCATCCTTAGTTTAGAAATGAGCATGCTAAGTAATTTCAGAGGAACTTTTTTTCTGATTTTCAATTCCGCTAAATTAAGATGCACGCAGCCCCTGCTACATCACAGAGACCGTGTTGGAAGCAGACCGTAAACTCTTTGGAGGCTGGGCCATAATGGTTTTGCCCACTGCGGTGACCCTAATGCCTAGAATGGCCTGTTAATTGACTGACTGACTGACTGAGAAGGTGAACAGAAGATAGGGCACTGTGGTCATGTTGATAGTCAAAGGAGGTAGAAATTCTGAAGAAAATTGCAAAAAGTTCCATCCATTTCCGATAATCTTGTCATGGCTGACTCCCGGCTCTGACTTACTGGGTGGTGGATACTAATTTCTGAAATGGCCAGTGACACGATTTCTGTCATTCTGATTATTCGGGCTACTTTGGGGATTCAGAAATGAAATTTAGCATCTCTCTCCATCATTTTTTCTCTATATGTAAGTCCACACTAAATACATATACATCTCTTTCTCCCTCTCTCCAAACTTGGATTTTACCTATCTTGAAATTTCTGCTTGAAAATGCTCCCTATTTTTCAGGCACAAAGTCTAGTATCAGATTCATAGTTTTTATATTATTATCTAAAACTTCTCAGCATTCCTGGTTGTCATGGAAATTACCATTTACACTCTGCTTCTTTGTACAAAGGGGTCAGAACAACTTGGTAAAAGCACATATAATTTAGTTAAAACACATACAATAATGAAACAGAAATGGAAAATGCTGACTGAGATACAGAAGACAACAGTATGAGGCAGAAAAGATGAATATAGTGACTGATTTTGGCACTCACTTCCACATCAGATGAAATTCAGGAACTATAACCAGTTACAGTAATGATTAATAGAAAAGAAAGAATGCTACTTATTTCTTAGAAACAAAGTATTTCCTATCACAAAATTCTAAAAGAAATACGTGTGGCAATTTCTACAGTAGGTGCAATGATGTAATGAAAAAAATACCATCAACATGGCATAAACAGAAAACAGAGGTGATTAGACTTTTAAGGCCTCATGGAACTCAGCTGGCCGTAAGGTCCTTTTTGTCAGCAGGGATGTTCTAGAGGGACCTGTGAAAAATACGGTTCCTGGTGCTGGCCAATTTCCAGTCATTCTTTTCCACTTTCATTAAAAAATAATAAATAGCAACATTAGAGAAAGATTAAAAATAGATCATCCTATTGCCCTAAGATAGTTTAAAAATCTTTGCTATTCCTTTCCAGCTTTACCATTATATCCCCAAACGATCCACTTATCGTCTAAAGCAGCAGCGCTCAATTTTGACTTCACGTTAGAATCAGTATTTTGAAGAACACTAATGCCTAGGCATCATCCCTGTAGATTCTGGTTTAATCCGTCTTGAGGGTGGGCCCTCTACTATCAGTTTTTCAAGTCCCATAGTGATTGATTCTAATATGCAGCCAGAATTAGACCCACTCTCGACCTCAGCCCATCCTCTGCCTTCCCTGAGCCTCAGCAAGCCAGCTTTCCACTGCGGAGGATGGTTTGTGGGTTCCTACCTGTGCCCTCCTCTGGAAAGTCCTCAGTTCAACAGACCCCGGACTCTGGGAGAGGCCAGAAAAGGCCCTGGGGAGGTTCTGAATGGCGTCCACCTGCGAGCAGTCCACGTAGAGCTCTACAGAGCCGGCCCCTCGGTGCAGGTTGGTCAGTCTCAGGAGGACCCTGTGCCGCCTGCCATCAGCCAGCTGCAGGTTGTTGAAAACCACCAAATGTATCTTCCCATCGTTCTTCAGGTAACGGAGGATGGCTGGAACCAAGCACACAGACCAGTGAATGATGGGCTAAGGGGGACGGGGGTGATGCTGTGCTGAACAGCCTCCAGGTGACAATGACAAGGCTGGGTCAGTGGGAAAAAAAATGCAAGCAAGTCATGATCAGAAATGCTCAACGTCTCGTGTGCCAGGCATTGCTCTGGGCACTGCCAACCCACTCGGTCACTGAGGATGTTTTGTCCTCATGAAAAGACAGACAATAAGTACTAAATGTGAAAATAAAATGATATAATTCCAGACAGTGATAAGTACAATGACCGAGCAGAACCCGCCAAGTCAGCTAACGTCCAAGCAAGCTCCCGACGACACAAATTCATTAGTTCACCGAACATCTACCGAGCACTCCTAGGGGGCTGGGTGCTGCCCTCACTCACTGCAACGACGACGCGCGAGGAACGTGAAGCTCAGGGAAGCAAAGGAACTTGCTCAAGGATGTAGCAAGTGACAAGACTAGACTGAAACAGTGCGGTTTATTCTACGATTAAAAGCATGGTAGACACGCCGAGGCCTTTGTACACATATGGTGAGTCGAGTGTCATCTGTCATATCGGCCCTCAGCAACTCACTGTCGGACTTTGTTATAACAAAGCTCAGTCAGAAAACCAGAGGTACACATGGTTGCAAAGGAGGGAGTCGGTGGGAGATCCACTGTCTTAAACAAAAAAGACGCTCCCAGTATTTTGTTGAATGGAAAAAAGGTTATGAATCAGTATAGTTTCATTCTGAAAAAAAGAATTCGTAAGACCTGGAAGACAGACTGGCTAGACGGCCCTTCTATGACTGTAGTACAACACGACGCTTCCGGGAGGAAAGGATTGGTAAGACTTAAATAAATGTGGTATGAAGAGAAAGCAAGCAGATGCGAGTAGAAATTCTTGAGGTATTTTAAGTATGGGATACAACAGGAGTTTTACCCCTTTATTGAATATTGTTGAGAATTTATAATAGTAACTACATGGCTGGAAATTGGAGGCATGGGGTACCCAACAGGGGGGGAAAGTTGAGCCCAAACATATGCGCTATTTCAAGTTTTTAAAACGTCTATTTCTTTCCTTTTTAAAAAGAGCTTTGCACGTCTCTGGAGTTTTTAAGAGGCCAACGAAAACAGCACCTGGTCCACCAGACTTCAATCAGGTCACAGACACACATACGCAGGACCTTACTTTCGCTACGGCCATAACCTCTGTTCCTCAGTAACAGTTTAAGAGGATACACACAGCAGCTTCAAACAAATACCCTTGGTTTTTCTCCCCAGACTGAGATTTCTGCGGAATTCAAAGGAAACCTATTTTCATGGGCTTCTTGCCTGCTTTTAGCAGGCCTTCCAGGGCCTGTGGGCCATGATTTACTTTCATAAGTGACTTGCTAAGTTTAATTTTATACATAGTACCTAGTGGAGTGCTTTACACCCAACAGGTGCACATTAAAGGTTGTGAATATGAACTTCCAATGAATAATTAAACGATTGCATTGAAACCTTTTCGCATATAAATTAGAAAGTTTAGAGAGTGTTTAGAGCAATTCAACATCTACCGCAGGCAGCAAAACCGACTCTTGTGATCAGCTGTTATTTAAGGGTATGCTATACTTCTGCCTTGCTTTGTGTTCAGTGCAACACTGAAATGACAGAGTCCTCATGCTCTTAGATCTTGTGACAACAGCAGGAGGAAAAAAAGGAAAAGAATTATGGAAACTTCCATCTTCCCAACGTCTG
Organism: Vicugna pacos; assembly: GCF_048564905.1. Taxonomy (NCBI): domain Eukaryota; kingdom Metazoa; phylum Chordata; class Mammalia; order Artiodactyla; family Camelidae; genus Vicugna; species Vicugna pacos. Next base: position 67,488,903 of record NC_132989.1, read on the forward strand.
TTACAGAAAAATTACCAAGTGCTTTGACATTTACCATGCTTCACACCTGATCCAGTAATTCTCATTTCTCTTATGGCTTCCATTTTTCATTTGTATTGTGAATTCCTTACTTCAGTGCTTCTGTATTTATTTTATCTTCAGAGCAGTAAGACTATCCCAGAGGGTAGACAGGCACCTGCTCAGAAAACTCAACACCTTCACATCAGTCACACTGAGTCTAGGAAAACAGCCTAAAGCTCTGATGCCAGGAGTCTGCAGCCAGGGAGTTTCGCTGACTTTCTCCAGAAGCAGCATCATCAGAGGGAAAAGAACAGACATGGTTCCCTTGCTTTCTCTGATCCCCCTTTCCCAACTCACCTCACCCAGTCTTAGCCCAACACACACACATAGCAGAGGGGAGCAAGACAGAGGGGAAAATACTAGCCAGTAGGACTGTCACTCCCCCCTCCCAGGAAGAGTGAAAAGCCCAGCTGGAAGCTGGAAGGAGTGGTCTTCTGGTCCACCCCACCTCTGCCCCTCACTGCCCAGTGAGCACCGCACACAGGACAACAAGGCTGCGTACAGCTCTGCGTCTTCAGCTGAGGCACATTCAGTTCTCTTGCTCACATCTCACTGAAACAAGCTGGCTTGGTGATTTCCACCTGGTTCTCTTGCAGTGTGAGTACCAAGAACGCATCTGATGAGATCTGAAGGTTGCAGGTCTTCAAATGGCATTTCTGCCTCTACTCTGTTGCATCTCTGGGTTCCTCTGCCAGATTCCTGACTCACCTTCCTGCTGGGGGTCTCTTTCGGTGCAATCTTTCCAGATTGACAGCTTGAGCTTCTTATAGGACTGCTCTGACCAAGTTATTGCCTTCTCAATGCAACACACAATGAACCAATGAAATCCTTCACTAGCTCCCAAGTGCTTCCTCATTAATGTCTATCCCAGGGCTGGCTCAGCCTTCCCGCCACCTTCCACGCTGCTGATAACCAGCCAAGCTGAACCACCTGTTCTAACAGCCCGCTGTCACTCCTCTCTAGCATTTCCCAGCCTCCCTCATCCTTTTCTTTCTGTGCAGAATGTTCTCTTCTCCATTGCTCTCCCTCCTACTTCACCATTGTTAGAAACCTGAAGCCAAATCTAGCTCAAACGCACCGAACTCCCTCTAGCCTTCCTTCTTCTTCCGCACGGCTGGAAGTCACCTGCCTCACTCCCTTTCTCGGGGCTTTTCTAGGTGTACTTCTCCGGGACTTGATTCCAGGCATGGCTCGGATACTTACTACCCATGTGACTCTGGGCCTGACATGTTCATTTCTGAAACTATCAAAAGGAGTTAATAAAAGCTGCCCTTCTTACTTCATTTTGTTTTCAGTGGTTGTCAAATAAAAACATGCAAAACTATGAACTGCTGTACAAATGTGGGAATTGGTATGTTCATTTGCATTTATTTCTTATCTTCTCTACTAGAACATAAATCTTTGGGACCAGGAATCTATTTCTTCCTAGTTTTCCCATATGCCAGAGCCTCTGAGAACAGCAAATACAACTATTTATTGAATGAAAAAAATGGATAAAATATTCATGTGTTCACTCTGATTTTTTATTTTTTAAAATATTTTTAAACTCTAGTTATTTAAAAAAATGTATTTAAAAACTTTTTGGTGGGGGTAATTAGGTTTGTTTATTTATTTACGTAATGGAAGCACTAGGGATTGAACCCAGGACCTTGTGCATGCTAAGCAGGCACTCTACCACTGAGCTATATTCTGCCCCTCAACATTCTGATTTTTTAAAATCCACAATCTTTTAAAAATGTGGGGAGCAGTTTCACTTGGTTTCTTTATATAAATCCTTTCCTTCCAAATTACTATCTTCGTGTACTTGAGAATTTGGAGCCTGTTTTTATGGCTACATTTCCATGCCTGGGGACCAGCCTGACAGGAAGCACGTAGCCTTGCCTGACTAAATGCCATCTCCATGACGGGTAGGAGATGAGGCAGCAAACCCAAGCAGTGAAGATGTGAAATACTGCTATCTTGGGAAAGAATTTTCAAAAGGTGCTTTTTGAAAAGTGGACTGGGTAGTCAGAAATATGATGATGTGTTGAATGTCGAAGCAATGAAGCAGGGTGCCAGCTCCAAAGAACTGGAAATGATAATATTTTGTCTGCTTGGGCAAAGGAGTTCAGAGAAACCCGGCCTGCAGGCAGCAAACTCAGAAACATCGTCCGGGGCTTTCTGCTTTGCTTGGCAAATGGTTTTGCTCTTTGGCACTTTTAACTATATGATGAAAGCCACTGCTGTCAACCTTTCCTCCCCTTCGTAAATAACTGTACATTAAAAAAAAAGCCTTCTTGCCAGTAATGTCCCCTGTGAGGGACGTTCTTCTTTGTCTTCACTCATCTTCATGCTCTATACGCCAGGTCTTTGTAACTTTAGTGCTTTGGAAATACACATAAAAGGTAAATCATCAAACTGCTTTTCCTCTAAGTAATCTAGGTGACTCCCAGGTGTGGCAAATGCAGTCTGTGTGTTTTGAAATTTTCTTACAGTCATTTAAACCAATGTAAAATTTACAGAAAACACACACGCACAAACACATGCACACATGGAGCAAAGAAAACACCCAGTGAAAGGAAGCGCAGCAATTAAACACTTAACACCTGCAAAGGGCTTCATGTTTTGATAAGTTATGAGGCATCACTGTACACAACTATCTGGTAGGCGACAGAGCTGTAAGTACACACGGAATCCCAAGGTCATGGCACAGGAGAGAGTTGCAAAGCAATTTCTTAAACGTCCATGGAACGCTCTCTAGCCTTAGTAGAGCCACAGAGTACCAGCATTATATAAGTCATCCAGCTTAATCTCTCCCCTCACAAATCCCTTCAATAAAAGTGCAGCCTCTACCAGCCCATTTCCAGTAACAAAGAACTCATTACTTTGCAGAAAAATCCATTTCACTTTTGGATTGCTCCCCAAGATTTTCCTAATTCAGGGCCAAAATCTATTTCCTCTGACTTCTACCAGTGTGTCCTAATTTTACTCTTCAGAATTACAGACAGAAATAATCTTATCCTCAATCAAAATGATATTCTTCAAATATTTTAAGGCAACTTTCATCTCTCTATGTCTTCTGACTCCTTTATTTCTCCAGTTCCTTTTAACTTTTTGACTTTTGACGTGGTTAAAAAAAAAAAGGGAACCAGAGGGGTGCTGGTTTGGTGACTCCCAAGGTAATCTCTGACTTGACAGGGTCCCTGGGAAACACGTCCACAACCAGACACAGTACTCTAAGATGTGGCGGGACAATTAAGAGTACATTGGGACTGTTAGCTCCCTTAATCTGTCCACATGCACATATTAATGAAGCCTAAAATGTATGAAGCTTAAAGTTTATGAAGCTTTTTTAAAAAGTTGCATCCGTATATCTGTTCATTCATTCATTCAACAAACATTTTTGAGCAACTAAGTGTCAGGCACTGAGCTCAACACTGGCTGGTTCTTCATGTTGTTGACTAGAGCATTTAGGATAGGGTCTCCCACATTCTCTATGTCTGCAATTTACTTTCCACTCCTAGAGGATGGGTTGACATTTATTGTTGTTAAATTTCATCTGATTGTGACATATTGTGTCAGCCTGGTAGGATCTTGTAAATCTTGATGATGGCATCTGACATATTCAACTGTCTTTTCCAGCTTTGTGCCAATTGCAAACATAATAAAATATTGTCTATGTTTTCACCTAAGTCACGTATATATTGAAAAGTTCAATGCCTGGGGTAGAGCCTTGTAGGAAACCACCAGGTATTTTGCTCTAAGGCAATTTACCAACCCCTAACAGTACTATTTATCTAGTTCACTTTTTAAAAAAAAATATTCAGAAAGGTATAATGGGTGACTTCATTAAAGTCATTAAAAAGTGCATCATGATTTATTTTTAGTAAACCCATTTGTCTTCAAATAATCCTAGCTTTCTTTTCCAGGCAATTCCAAAATGTGTGAATAATAACACAACCCTCTGGGGGCTTGTCTGAAAGTTTACTAAAATTCTTTCCACTTTCTGCATATGACCACTTTATAACTGAGCTTGTTCAAGGGTACCTCTTAAGAATACTGTGAAAGTTTGAAAGGAAAATGAGTGTTAAGCCTTTAGCACAGCCCTGGTTCCTTGTAAGGGCTCCATAAACACATATATTATTATTAGTGTTTGAGGCATCTCATTTTTTCCCCTTCATTATTTGGTTCAGAATTCTAGTCTTTAAACTCCTCCGTCCCTCTCAAGCTGTATCTCTTTTTAACCTGCAGGCTTCAGAACAACTACTCTGAACTATTTGACATCTCCTATCATAGGCTTGACTGGCTCTATTCTATTCTCCAGAATTCCTGCTAATTCTTGGGGTTCCCTTCATTTCCACAGCACCAAGTTGTTTCCACGTGGCTATCAAATCAAGACTAAAGATGCAAGGTAGGTGGGTATAGCTCAGTGGTAGAGTGCATGCCATGTATGCATCAGGTCCTGGGTTCAATCCGAGGTACCTCCATTAAAAATAAATAAATAAACCTAATCCCACCCCCCAGATTTTTTTTTTTTAAGACTAAAGAAGCAGTCTTCTTATGCTTTTTCTGAAAGAGGAAGCTTCATTAAGGTAAGCCAAGAATTCACCAAATCATCACTTTTGGAAGACAGTTGCCTAAATACTAGAGGTGTCTGTCTCTCATCCAGCCATCCATCCATCTATCCAGCTAGTACAAGAACCTGAGATTTACTGAGCTTCACAATCTAAGCAATGTTATACTTTATGTAAGTCAGTTCTTGCAATCAGTGTGGGAAGCAGCTATTATCATTCCCACTTTAATGATAGTAAATCGAGGCTAAGAGCGATTCAGAGCTGTACTCATGGTGACACAGTTGTTAAGATTTTTAACTGTAACTCAAACTCGGGATACTAACTGGAAAGTTGCCTCTATGCCAGATTCAAGAAAATCATCAACTATATCTTCTACCAAGCCAGGTGGTTTCTGTAGAAAGCTTATTTCTACCAAGATCGTACCACCTGCTTTACTAGTAGTCTGATAGAGCATGTCTATCAGAAATACTACCTGTATTTCTCTTACAACCTCATCTAAATGATCTTCACCACGCATCCATTTAAAAAATGATTCTGAGCCAGAACTACTATGTGACAGATATCGTACACCTTTAGAGTTGCCACAATAATGTATGTCTTTTTTGTTTGTTTTAAACAAAGCTACTTTTCTCAGCCTTCATTTATCCTATCCTATCTGTTCACCAGTCACTTCTTTGTACAGGGCACAAAGGAGCTACAGGCTGCAGTAAACACACAGATGAGTTAAGAGATGCTCAGTTCCTGCCTTAAGGGAGCTTATACCTCCTGGAGTAAAGATCTGTAAGTCATTCACACAAGGCAAACTAACAGCAGCGCCTCCTCTAGAGGTACAAAGTCACAGAAGGGAAGGTGTCAGAAGGGGTGTGATTTCAGTATCTGGCGATGGTGCAGGGCATGTCCTGGGGGGAGCAAAGGGCAAGAGGAAAAGAACAGACAAGGGGAGACAGCATGAGTGGGCCCAGGGAACGGTAGTTAGTCCACCCAGCTGAAGCACAGGCGGCACAGTGGCTGGAAGGATGGACAGGTTGTCAAGGCTGGCTGGGAGTCAGGCAGTGGAAAGCCCTGAATGCCCAGCAGGGGTGTATGCACTTTATTCTGTTTGGGATGGGAAGGCACTACACATCCTGGGGTCAGGCCTACCTTGACCCAGTGACGAGTTGGCCATGGTAGGCCGACTTAGCAGAGCGTGAGAGTAGAAAGAGATCAGTGGCAAACTCATTCCTTGTGGCTGTTATGAGACACACTTTAGTTTCTTGTAGGAGCTCATCTAGGGCCCAGACAACCAAATCCTGCTCTTTGAAACTGTACAGTCATCGTCTCCCAAATTATGGCCTTTAATAGACGGAAAGTTCTATCCTATTTCCTACTCCGGGATTTTAAGTCACTAGAGATACATCTTAATCTCCTGTTTCAGTCTTTTCTATGCAAAGCAACAGCAGAGGAGGTCAGCTGAGCCTTGACATTTGAATAAAGATGGGGGCTCAAATTCTAGGCAGATGATTCTCCCACCACCGTCCACAATCACGGCAGGGGTGCATGGCCACATGTATGGGCAGGCCACTCAAGAGGGCTGCTCTCTTGCTCTTCGTCCGTCCCCTGCTGGGCCAGTCCCTGCTTCACCTGCACCCCACTCACAAAAACGTGCTCGCTCCCTGCCGCAGCCAGTGTGTGTTCTAACCCTTAGGCCAGAACGGCTCTGCCTGCTAGTTTATTAAAGGGAGACATCTGCTCTCATGATGGTCATTCACCTGAGGGGTTGTGAAGGCTGTGCCCCAGCTGCTGGTTTCCCTGGTAACGGATGAGCCAACCTGACATCTATTTCCCCATAAAGGATAGCCTCCTCCTCCCTAGCAGAGGAAAGACCGCTGCCTTGTCCTGCCTGCCGGGGTGGGGTGTCCCTCCAGGACTTTGTTTCAGACATGTAAGATCCCCTACCCAATAAACCGCTGACGTCTCTGTTGCTGTTTCTGGGCTCCTTCTTCAGATTCAAGGCTGGGCAACCACAAGGCATGTAGGCCTGTGGGGTGCAGCTCCAAACCACCACTGAACACGTCAGTGAGGAGCCACAACCACATGCCACGCCTTTTCCTTGGACCTGGAGGACCCAGCGACCACCCTTTCTTGTTCCAGTCAGAATGGGCTGCTGCTCCTTTTTTTTTAAAAGAACTTTCAGACTCACCAGTGATGGCAAATCTGTACTTTTTCCTATTGCTCCAGTGAAATTTCTGTGTCAAATTCTTCAACTCTCCGAACTCTAATACAAGTATAAATTCCTCTTTGTTGTCTGAGAATTGTTATTTCTGGATTCTCTAAGACTCCCTTTAAGAAATATTTTTCCTAAGACTACTTATGTTTCCTAGTAGGTTGGCGGGTAGAGAGGTGTTCACAATCCTTTCCCCGTCCTTCCCCTCTGACGTGGAGATCAGCTGGTATTCATAGCTGACTCCAATGACTGGTGATTCTTCAAAAGAAATACACCAACAACCCCCTTACCCACCCATCTACCTGCCCACGTGGCCGGCACTACCCCGGCCTATCCAGAGTGAACACAAAGAATCAGCTCAAGGGGTAGGGGAGAGCGGAGTGGTAGAGCACATGCTTAGCATGCACAAGGTCCTGGGTTCAATCCCCATCACCTCCATTAAAAAAAATAAACCTAATTATCTCCCCTCACCACCCCCCCCCAAAAGAAAAGAAACTAGGCTAGACTCAAAGACCAACAACAAAAAAAACCCAAACCCCCCAAGAATCAGCTCAGGGGAAGTTGCTTTTTTTCCCCCAGGCAACAGATTTTCCACAATGGCCAATTTAGAAATAGAGGGTGAGATCTGGTGAGAGTGAATGGCTAGAAGCAGTTTTTCACTCTACAGAGGGCCTTTCAGCCACTAAGCTGAGTGAGCTAAAAGGAAAGGCTTTCAGTGCATCTAAAATAGACAGCTGAATGAGAAGCTACTGCTCTTGAGATGAAGCAGGGTGGTTTTTATAGATCACAAGCTGAGTAGCTGGCTTGTTGGAGGATAAGCCATTCCTTCAGTAGATGGGAGGAAAGATGGGGCTGTCTGAATCAAGGCCAAGAGACAGGCGAGATTACGTCCCATCAGGGCTGAAAGTGGAGCGCAGGGAGCAGGAATGGCTGAACCATCTGCTGAATCACAAAGCAGGTCCCTGACTCCTTCTATAATTTGAAACTTCACCACAGCCCCTGAGAGCCCGTGAGGAACAGACAGAGAAAGCAGACTCGCGCGTGAGATGGGAGGAGGGAAGGAGGATACTGGAACTTGACATCAAAGCGCCCCTTTCCTTTTTGCTTTTAACTCTGTAGTCCTATGACAGCTAAGAAGTAGGAACTTCTTTGAGCTTCTAACACTTGCAGATTTAAGTGTTCAATCACAATTAGACTCAGAGTCGGAAGCACTCGAAGTGTCTACTTTGTAAAGCAAACTGAAGAAAATGGAATATCTAGCCAGTCTTTTTTTTTTTTTTTATTAAAAGCATGAGGCAGCACGAACGTGTATCTGTCACATTCCTCAGTAAGCAGGAACAGGTGTTGTCCCCAGGGCATGGGTGGAAGAGGAGATGAAAAAACAGTGACCTTTCTCTTTGGAAGGCATTTCTTAGCACATGTAGGAACTCACTTTGACAGTGAAACATCTGACAGCGGAAGGTCCAAACAGGTGACAGTCCTGCGTCTACTGGCACAAAACGGGCAGAAAGGTGAGCTGCTCAATTTAGTTCTGCCGCTGAGATGTACTGTCTCCACCAACCCAGGAAGGAGCTTACAGAGCCAGGAGTTAGGTCTGCTAAGCCACATGCTTCCAAGGGAGCATAGGAATAGTGTGGGTGGCTGTTCTGGGCTGAATGTGCGCCCCCTAAATTCATGTATTAAAGCCCTAGCATCCAACATGATGGTATTAGGAGTGGGACTCTGAGAGGGAATTAGGTTTAGACGGGGTCATGAGGATGGGGCCCCCGTGATGGCATTAGTGTCCTTATAAGAATAGGAAGACGGAGCTCCCGCTTTCTCTCCACAGGCACACACTGAACAAAGGCCATGTGAGGACACGGTGAGAAGGTGGCTGTCTACAAGCCAGGACCTGGGCTCTTACCAGGAACCAAATCTGCTGGCACCTTCATCTGGGACTTACCCATCCCCAGGACTATGAGAAGTAAAAGTCACCTAGCCTACAGTATTCATTACAGCAGATCAAGCTGACTATGACAGTGGCCTAATGTTCCTGGGTCCAGAAGGACACGAGGAAGGGAGGATGTCAAAGGTTATTTTGGGTACAAGCAATTCTTTATTTTTTCCCCCAGTATCAGCTCACCCTCACTATATAAGTAAAAGAATAATCAGAAGAATTTGGTGTTGAAAACAGAAATGAATGGTGGATGGAACCATCCTAAGGAGAGGAGACCCCAAATCTTGGAATAGGAAGAGAGGATTTTTAAGAAAATGATTTCTGCAAATTTGCTCACCTTTGTTTAAGCGTCCCATCACAGTAAATTCAAAATATTTGCTGTTGTCAGTTGAAGAGTAAAGGCCAAAGATGGTGGCTGTGCTTTTAGCTTGCAGCTTGAAGGTGGAGATCACATAGAGCTCGTTCAAGGTGGGGTCTGCCAGGATCGGCTGCAGAACACTTGGGTTCAGTCTCTGGCTGGCGGACGGGAGAAGGTCAAAGACTGGGGAGAAGGAGGAGAAAGGGATCATTAGTGAAAGATTTAACTTTGGGGCAAACATATTTTTTGGAGGGGGACAATTTGATAGCAAGCTATGAAGTAAACGGACATTGTCATCGTTTTTCCATATTGCCAAACTTGCCAGGTCTTCTTTATCACTCTTACAGTGGCTGGACATTTGAACCAGAGAAACAGCACAATATTCATCACTAGGTTACAGCCCCCAAGAGAAGAGGAAATCTGTAAACGCAGAATTGCATTTGGCTGAAGAAGTGGCTCTGAAAATGCCCACTAGGACAAGCAGATGAGAGCATCCAAGTCATTGTTTCTCTCTCTCTCTTTTTTTAAAATTGAAGTACAGTCAGTTACATTATGTCAATTTCTGGTATATAGCATAATGTTTCAGTCTACATACATATATTTGTTTTCATTATAGGGTTCTACAAGACACTGAATTTAGTCTTCTATGCTATACAGAAGAAATTTGTTCTTTTAATCCATTTTACATGTAGTAGTTAATATTTGCAAATCTCGAACTCCCAATTTATCCCTTCTGTCCCCTGGTAGTGAATTTCCACCTTGGGGTCCCTCATGTGCCTCCTGGACCAGAGCCAACTGTCTTTTCCTCGTCAGGAATAAATGACACGGGGAACACAGCAGAAGGCATGGATGTGGTGGGATAAAGTGTCAGCAAAACAATCTGCCACCTTTGTGAGACTGAAGTGTTCCCTCTGTGCATTTACAGTTCCCCAATATTTCTCTGTTAAGGAATCCCGATGTAGAAACAAAAACAAAACAAAACAAAAAAAACGTGGCTTCAATTTCTTGACTGTACCCTGACTGATAGAGTTGGTCTACAAAAACTAGATGTTGCATTTGTATTTGTCTAAGTTACTTTTGATCATGCCAGCAGCACTTTCTCTCAAACTTTATGAAAGCTATGAGAGAGTATGTCAGTTAATTTAAAAGGCAAAGGCCAAATTTGGGTAGTACTCACTAGAAGTTACTTAGTATTTCTCTTGATTTATGCAAATATTGTTTAAACAATTCCACGGTCTGTGGGAACCTCAGCCTCCAGAGCTGTCTCCTGGATACAATAATCTGGTTACTGAAAAGGGTCATAGTATCCATAATTAATAAAGAGCTCTTACAAATCAATAAAATAAGCATCCCAATAGAAAAATGGGCAAAGAACATGAGAAAACAATTTGCAGAAAAGGACAAAGATAAACAAGCATATATATGTGTTCATATGCTTAACTAATGATGAAGGAATTGCTAACTTAAACAATAAGATATTATTTTTACCATCAAATTGGAAAAACAATAAATACAATAATACCCCACTGTTGGTGAGGATTCAGGGAAACGGATACCTATCTACTGGTGGGTAAGATATAGACTAGTATAAATATTTTGAAGCCAGTTTAAACAACAGTATCAAAGGCCTAAGACATTCATGCTCTTTCATTTAGTGATTCTACTATAGGAATTTATCTTTAAGGAATAATGGATTACATGATGATTTATTTAGGTACAAGGAGATTCAGCACCAGTGGTAATTCTAGAATTTCTATTTAGGAAGGAATTAGGCAAAAACCTAATTGGGAGAGGTGAGAGACCTGGAGCTGTGCCGGCTTCGCACTTTGTTGCAAAAACATAAACTGTCCTTGGCAGAGACAGGAGGGCTTGGGAGCGATTATGGGGATTTCAGCCATCCCAAGCCATCCTGGGGCACTGCAAATGTTCAACAAGTTCTTCAGAATATCAGAACCCTGGAAACTGAGTGTCCTATATCAGAGCAGGATAAACGAATTTTGGTCCACCCGAAAAGAGGAATACTATCCATTAAAAAGGGTAAGGCAGCGGAATAAAACTTAGATATGGAAAGATGTTCATGAGCTATTACGTGGAAAAAGATTATAACACTGTATATATATGT